>NC_143579.1:174504344-174818608 GCF_048544385.1 Mastigoproctus giganteus | reverse complement strand
CTCATGAGTTTGAGGTATCTGCAACGGAGGAAGATGATGTAACAGATGACGTTGAGACAGATAATGATGTTGAAGGAAGAAGACTATCCACAACGGAAGAAGTTTCAGATGTTGAGGGTACGGAAGAACGGTCATCGCAAGATGCTTTAGAATGGTTTAAAGAAACGGTTGGAAGATGGAAAATTTAAGAAGAAAAAAAAAATAATAAATAAATAAATAAAATAAAATAAAATAATGAAATAAAAAATATATATAACCAAATGAAAAAGTACATCATCTCCTGAGGAAGATATTGATGGAACAGGTGAGGAGCATCTACCTCCTCCAACTTGCATGTTTTCTAAAGGCTTTGATAGGTGGCTCGCAGGTAAACAAACAGAATACACATATACTCATAGTTTGTGTGCATATGATTACTTCGTATTCATTCATCTCATTCAACTCTGTACCAGTTGGTTTTACCTTGTAGGTTTCCTCCTGTGAAATAAAGTTATACTGAAAAGGCAAGACTGATAGAATCATGAATATCATGAGTCCATGGTTTCAATCTTTAATATCACGGAATGTATGGATGATAGGATGTTTATTAATTATAATAGTAAAGGAGGCTGAAGCTGATGAGATAGAAAAATGTACCATAGTAAATGGCAGTTATCGCTGCGCATTTGTAAAACCAAGTGAAGTGAAGCTCGATTTAATGGTAGAAGGCGGATGTGTTAAAAATAGATGCAGAAATTGTTTAAAACAGTGGGTAACAAGAATACTGTATTCCAATGGATCATTGGGTATTCCTCAACACTTTATTATTAATCAAGTAATGCGTAGAAATGGTACTTCTCAGGTCTATCGATGCCAAAAGGAAGGAAGACCTTGTCAGTGTTCACGACAGAAGTGTAATGGGTCGATGGAATTTTGTTTTCAGATGGAATGTAACCAACAGTCAGATTGCATTTGTGACATAGAATCAGCCGAAACAAGCTGGTTAGCATTAACGGATGGAGAAATTTCTATAAATCCTACGCTTATCTCTTTTAAACGCTGCACTGTGCTGCGACCTTCTTCGAGGTCACATCGACAGTTATTAGCTGAGGAGATGGCTAAGTTTGAGGAGCAGGGAATTAAGGTGCTGTTTACGGATTCAGTATTTACATTAGATAGGAAAGGAACTTTAATTATTCGAAAACAAGGTATCGAAAAGATAATGCGTGTCACTGAACCTTTACAAGCCCAAGTACCTTTAGAAATGTTAAGAATCCCAGGAGCATTAAAATTTTCCTTCATTACTGAAAAGGGCAATGTACTGCAGGGTGTAGTACATGTTTCTGGAAGAAATGAATGTTATCAGTTGAATTGTGTTTTTTGTTGGGAGCTGATTAAAAATAGGCATTGTCTACCAGAATCTTTAATGTATTGTATCTATGTAACTGTAGGCATTATGACATTAATGGCTGTCTACTACAGTAAAGTACTGATACAATTATTGTGGCAAGTTATCAGAGCCTTAACATTGCTATTAAGGGCCGGATGGCGGTTAGCGAAATTAGCAGGTCACATTTCAGCCATCGCAGGAATTAATACAGGTGAAAGAATAGCCCAAACGACTGAGCGAGTCAGTCAACATTTTGAGAATCATGCGAGAGGAATGGGTAGAGTAAATGATCAAGGGCCATTGATTGCAATTGTTATTATGTTGCTAGGGTTAATAATAACCACGCTAGCTGTAGACGAATGTAGTAATCATCAAGTTATACCATCCGAAGTACGAGAGTGTGATGGAAACGAAGGCACAAATCCTTGTGAACTGTTTACCCATGCTCGAGTTACACTGAGGAATCTTGAATTTACGCAGTGTCTTTGGTTCACCTCAACTGCTGATCAAACAGTGTTTTAGCTAAAAATTACATTTAAAGAAGTAAAATGCCGATGGTCAACAACGCGACTTTATTATACGTTTCCTGTGGATGAGCATCTAGTCAGCCAAACTAGCTGCCCACAAAATCAGTTCTGTCGTTGGGGAGACGTATGCCACAGAGACTTCAACTTCCCCGCTCTGACAAAGGAATCCTTAAGCTGGCCTGGGATTACGAACTGTCTAGCTGGAGATAGCGGTTCGATATGTTTGATAATTGATAGTCAATCATGTATCCATTACCGAGTGTGGCTTGTCCCTGACTTTACGAAATCATACAAAGTAAGGAAAATCAATGGTATGTCTTGTTCCTATGTGGTCATTGCTCACACAGAAGAGGACGGACGCGACGAAGAAATAATCTTCGAGGAGTATGCTCGAACACAGAAGGGAATAGAAATGCAAGTGGTTGGTGCATATGACCAGCCAACAGGAATCACGGATTCTCAGTTAATTTTGCGAGTGGGACAGCCCCAGGAGGCATACTTGGATAAGGCTGCTCCTATATCAAGGCCGAAGTATGGTGAGATAGGAGACGTCCAATCTAACTATAGTGTCTCGAAGGATTTTATTTTTGATGAAAATATGATCACATGTCATTTGTACGAAGCAAGAGTTACTTGCAGTAGGAAAGAGTCCTATTTGCTGAGGATGGTGAAAGGAAAAATTAACAAATTGCCGAAAACACGAACATATCATCAGTTCTATACAGAACAGTCGGGACAATTATTATCAAAAATGCTTCGATCTGCACCTTTAGTGCTAGATCTGAACTTTAATGGATATACATTCTTCATGGAAACTCATATTGTATGTCCAAAATTATCACCTGAAATAACAACTCCAGTGGGATGCTATGCTTGTGACACAATGGTAGTAACTCGGGTGACAGCATCATCAACCTGTTTAGCCGGAAGAGTTGTTGTCACTTTTAAAAACATTGAAGTAGCTACTAAATCTTTATATTTGACTACCACAGCCACAGATTTTGAAATACAATTTAAAACGGATCAAAAGTGCCATGAGGAAAAGATTTGCCTCGTTGGACGCACAATCTCGGATTGCCGCGATTTGAAATTTTGTTTAGACGACCCTAGAATACTAGTAATGCATCCAAATTATTCACAGGTAAAGACACAACCAAGTTTCACGCCAGGAGAAAATCCATGGGAAGCCTTTGTAAGGCTTATTCGAGGAACCAGTATGATTTCTTGGCTCCTCTATCCAGCGATCCTAGCTGCCATTGTTTTAGGAAGTTTATTTATGATTGGGGCTTGTTTGGCCTGTATAAAGAAATAGTCACAGGAAGTTCACAGAATGCTCAAAAATATATATATATACATATATCTATATCTGCATGGACAGATGTATCTCATGATTTTGGCATCTCATTTTAACCAACAATCTTGATTAAGAACTTTAGGAATCTAGAATAATTGGATAGGTAGTAAGGAAGGTTAATTAGGTTGAAGTTCAAGGGAGAAGCAACGTGTGGAAATTTATCAGTCTCATCCTTTCTATATAACTTACAAGGAAATGGAATGAGAGGAGAGCAAGAATATTAAATTAGCCGTCATCTCTATCTCTTTCTTTACAGAAAAGAGAAAAGAAGAGGAGGACGTATTGTAACATTCGAAAAATTTGACTAGCAGCAGCCCTGGCCGCAACTCTCCACTGAAAACAATGGAATGGAATCACCGAGTCACAGGAACATTGGAGGCCGCTATTGCACAACAACTATCCACTGTCCCCACAATCTATTATACCAGGTTGACGCGTAATGCGTACGAACCAATGCGAGAGACGTTTCCATCACTGGGGTACGCAATTCTAAATCCAAGAGGATGTGTGATTCCGTCTGGATCACATCGAACTATTAACACTGGATTAAGGATCCTAATACCACCTGGTTGCATAGGTTTTGTCGCCCCTCGTGAAGGCCACACGGTGTTGCCATTAGGGTTGAGATTGGATTCTCAAATGATTACTCCAATAACCACTGAGCCACTACAAATCACTTTTTTTAATATCAGTTCCAGGAGACTTGTGATTGGGCAAGGCGTGAGAATGGCCCGGATAATCTGCGAGCGTGTCGAATTCCCAGATCTAATGGAGAGACGCTTAGGATGCAATGTCACTCCTCATAATACTGAACCGTCTTTTTCGATTCCTCAACAGGTTCTGGGAGAAGAATTTTATCGAATGAATCACAGTACGAAAGGAGTTTGTGTGATCTTGTGTAACCGGATATTTGAAGTAACACCGATAAGATGTGATGAGATGAGTGCTTCTCAGGATGCGGAGCGTGTGCGTGGGTGTTTTGCATCCATGGGATTCCTAGCCCAGATTTATTATGATGCATCAGTGGTAGAAATTGGTACGATCTTAGAGGGCATTGCGGCTGAAGACCAGTCACATGTAGACTGCTTTGTCTGCTGTATCATCACCCATGGGGAAGATAATAAGCTGCTTGCACGAGATGGTTCGTATACTTTTGATCACATCACCTATCCCCTCCTGGAAATGAATGCACCTACTTTGAAAGGTAAACCTAAAATATATTTTATTCAGAACTGCCATGGTGTCGGGCTAACCGGCTCTGAAGTACCGCCGGCAGAGATAAAAATTGACCCATCAACCATTCAACCCTTCGCCCATGCAGATTTCCTTTTAGTACATTCAGCAGTACAGGGATGCCAGTCCTGGCAAATGAAGAAAAATGGGAGTTGGTTTCTTCAACGTCTTTGTGATAAGTTAGAAGGAGCCAATGGACCAATCAATTTATTAGGGGTTCTCACCACTATGAACAGGGAGTTTGTGCAGATTTTCGAAACAATACAAGACCCAAAACCAGTACCCATAGAGCGAGTACCGTGTATCGCGTCTTGGTTAACTAAATCAATGTATTTTGCTCCCAGTCTCAGCCTGTTCGCTATAGAAGATCCTTGGGACGTACTTGACGCTCTGGAGGGTCCAAAGACCCCAGACCATTCAGACGGCCCCAGCGACAAAGAAAATTGCGTCGAGCTGATAGATTAGGGAAGAAGAGCATTCATAAATGATCAAAAAAAAAAAAAAAAAAAAAGGGGGGGGCCACCATTATTTCAAAAAAAAAAGGAAAAAAAAGGAACAAAATAGGCCTCTTTGTTTTGTAATCCTTATACAAAAAATATATATATATAGATATATATACTAATGAATAACCATACCAATAGTAATGAGGATAATCTTTGAGAGAAATTTCATTGATCAAAAAAAAAAAAAAAAAAACATTCTCAACCACACTGCCTAAGGCAAACTCATCATGTTACAGGCAAGTCAAGACAGCAAGGAAAAATCTTAGCAGGGCATGGCTACCAGAGGAGCTGACCCCGTAGAGGATATCGAGGAGATATTGAATAATTTGAGAATGGAAGTGCATCAGGCCCAAAGATACTATCTACACCCGCGGGTGTAGATAGTATCTTTGAATCAAACTTGACTACTCAGGAATGGTTGCAGCAAGCTTTGACGAATTCACTACGTTTACAAGGACTATCTGTCCTGTGCCTCCGTCAGACTGAAACCTTAGTCCCTACGATCGAAGAACGAACCGAGAAAGAAGCTCTGTTCGCATCTGTTAAGAAACACATCCTAAGCATGTATCCCGATTCTATGGTTTCGATAATTGGTTCAATCTCTACTGGACTTGATACATGGAATTCTGACTTAGATGTCCATGTGAAGTTGTCAGGTGTGCACTCTAAGGTGAGAAAGGTCTCCGAAACAAGAGTTCTAGAAACCATATGCTCTGGACTTCGGAGGCGCACGAATTGTATGGGGGCAGACGCCATTGTTCAGGCCCGAGTTCCCATAGTTAAAGTACTCTATAAGAGCCAGGGTCCAAGACGAGAGACTATGTTGGTCGATATATGTCTAAACAATCGATTCGCCGAAGCCAACAGCGCTTTACTTCGTTTGTATGTGGAGATGGACGTAAGGGTAAAGACCCTTATTTTGAATCTAAAATACGTAACGAGGAAGTTCCATATTGAAGGAGCAGGGCATAATGGAATATCGTCATATGCAATCTCACTAATGGTGATCTATTATCTGCAGAAGGTACATCCGCCAGTTCTCCCAGTCCTACAGGAGTTACCTGGAACTGCCGAGGACTACTGGAAAAGGAAGTCTCCTGCCCACATTCAGCATGAAGTAGAATGGATATCTAAAACTTGGCCCGGACGGGAAAAGAACCGCGATGGAGTTGGGGAGCTATGGCTCCGAATGCTATTATACTATAGCGAGGAATTTAAGTACCAAAACGTCATTATTTCGATAAAAAGAGATGAAATGTTGTTTAGAAGTGCGAAACCGGCGTGGAGCTCACCGCTCGTAGTCGAGGATCCTTTTGAGGATGATCGTAATCTTGGAAGACCACTCAGTTGGCCAAATTTCAAGATGTTTCGACAGGTTCTCAGATCTACACTCTTCGTGGCTACCACCACGGAAACTATCGTGGAAAGAAAGACCGCTGAAGTTTTAAGGAGGAGTAAGAGTACCTTCACCAGCTCAGGGAAATAATCTGTACAAAAAAAAAAAAAACAGAAAAACGAAGTGAATAAACAATGATGTAAAAAAAAAAAATGCAAATAAATAATAAATCCCTTTTATTCACTATTCGAAGTGTGAATAGGTCATGTTCTTCGTCGTGGAAATAAAAATATGGAAGAGGAATCAAGATCAAGTTGGAGAACTTTGGTTACGTATGTTACTCTTTTACAGCGACGAATTTGATTACCAGAACACAATCATATCGATCACACGTGGAAGAATGTGCTCCAGAAGGGCTGAGTGGGAATGGAATTCCCCACTAGCCATTGAAGACCCACTTGAAATAGAACGAAATCTCACAAAGCAAGTTACCCGATGGAATTTTCTTCAATTTAGACAAACTCTACGGTCAATACTCATAAAGGCTGCCACTACGGAAACAGAGTTAGAAAGAAAAGCGACCAAACTGATTGAGAGTAACCCTTCCTTTGATAACCTCGAGGAAGAAATTGCTAAGAGTGTTCCAGCTGAATCTAAAGCCCTGTCATGCTTGACGACACACCAAGAGAATCATCAGCAGATACCAGACACTGAAGTCACACGCTGCAAAGAAGAGATGGTCTAAATATGTAAATGTAGAACTATCAAAAAAAAAAAAAACAGGTATACTTACAACCTTGCCTTCCAAATATTATTTTGGGTAATCCATTGGTAGGTAAACTATGTTAAGACGCAATGTTAACTTAATTGGTATATAAAGTATGCACTCTATTCCTTCTTAAAATATTCACATTGTAAAGAAGTCCGAGATTAAATGTTACTTAGATGAAAAGGTTGCTAAAAGATGATAGGTAATATTATCAAAGCACGCTTATATGTAATGATTTAAGCTGCTGTGGTTTAATGTCTGAAATTGAGAGGAAGGATGTTTTTTTTTAAAAAAAAAAAAAAAAAAAAATATATATATATATATATGTATTGTAATGAAAGAACTTCTTCTTGATGAATATTGTTAATTCTATGTAACTTGAATTGAAATGGTTAGTTGATGGTCATGTCATATTACTATATTCAGATTCTTATATCATATGATATTATTAGATCTCACTATGAGTATGTTATCTCAAGAGATTAGGTAACCTAATGTATTGTATTGTATTATAGTATATCCCATACGGACATTAACTATTAAAAAAAAAAAAAAAATATATATATATATATATATATATCAAATATATATGTAGTTCCATTTGAACTGGGATGGTTTCGGATATATCAAACGAAAAGCCACCCAGAAATGTATTTTGGAAGTTTAAGAAGTTAATTTAACCATTTAACATTTAATTTTATCATTTGATGTTTAAGGTACTGTATTTATCTATTTACTATAGTGATATGTAATTAAATCAAGAACTATAACATTGATTGAAATGGATACTAATAGTCAATTGTAAAATGACCTAATATATCATACTATGAGCTGATTTGTAATACTGATATTACGTTTTGTTCTTTTTCTTTCATGTAAATGGGCAATGAGTGATGACAAGAGAGATGTGCCATCATCAAGGTTGGGCCGATGTTTTCTTAGTGTTTCTCACTGTATTAGGACTTGTCTTAATGTAAGTGCCATTTAAAGAAGAGAAATATAGATCTATGTAACTCCCAAGGACTCAAACACACCAATATCCTATTCCGTTCTTCTTCAGACAGACTAGAACTTTCTTCAAATAAGGACATGCTCTCCACAGCGACGCTGTCGTTCCAGAAGTGAATCGGTTAAGTAAGGCTATTTGTGTTTTCCTACAAGATTTTCGCAGAAAGCTGTTGTCGAACTTTCCAAATTAGACTTTTAGTTCTACCTTCCTAAAGTGCCAACGAACTGTTCCAAAAGTGTGTGTGATACCACAATGAAGATTTGTTCACCAACTCTGGTGATCTATTGTTGTTAAATTTTGTTTTGATAAATTAATATGAAGTTTGGTAAAGAAATTGGATCAATGATCAATGTAAAATTTCTCACAAGTTAGAGGTATAACTGCGGAAATTAACTTAAAAAAAAAAAAAAAAAAAAAATACGTCGATCTGGAGTCGTTATACTCTCTCCTTGTATTCGAGGTTCGGTGATAACTTAGCAAACTTTAAGCGCAAACGAGACACATACTTAGAAGATTCGCGTTTCACAATTTTAAGCTCAGTTATTACTCTTTCCTGATAGCATACCGTAAATTAGAAAGGGTGGAAAGGGCCTGCGGCTCCTAACGGCACCCTGCAACTTCTTCAGTCAGTCGCACTGAACTTTACCGAGGAGAATTCCTACCACACAAAAGAACGCACTCATATCAAGTACCTTTTTAATAATAATGATAATAATAAATAAAAAATAAAGCAATAAATACAATAAGAGGAATAACAATACTACTAGTAAATAAATGGTAAAGTTTATCAGCTTACATTTGGTTCTACTCCAGGGAGGGAGAGTGTTCTCGACCAATCCTTGGTCTTCACAGTTGGTGAATGGAGGAATGTTGCCAAGGCAACCAGTCACCCCCCTTTTTATTCTAATATGTAGTTACTACAGCAGCTGTCTATTAATAATTGACATTATTCAAATCATAAACATATTCCGAATCTGTTCAAGACAAAACAGATTCTGTGAGAATCAACATTTTCCAAGTGCAAGTTTTGTGTTTCCTGCTATGGAAGTTAATCTTTTTCAGAGACATTAAATCCGCCATAAGTCTATACTTTCCTTAGTATTAGAGTCAAGGAGACACCCAGTAATTCCTGGTCATTACCAAGTCTGCAACATTACTAAATGTTGTTTAGGCATCAGGGAATCACATTAAGAATGGAGATCGGTTTGACAAAGAAGGGGAACATATATGGATAGAACTCTCAAAAGGGAGCGAATTAATATTTTATTAGTTGGGAATTTAATTACAAGAAAGTCTAAAGGCATTATGTGTTAACTGTTTTATTCAAGAATTTCATTATACAGAAAAGGTTTTGCTATAAAAGTAAAGGTAAGTCTATATTAGTTAAACACATTCATTGAATATGAAAAGAAGAAGAATACGAAAAGAAAGTTAAGTCATCAGTCTCGCCCACATCCTGGTTCCTGTCACAGATAATGTTATCAACAGTACCAGATGGTGAATGCTGCAGTGGTAAGCGAGAAAGGAAATCGAGTTTATGAGCACAGCATTTACACAAGGATGCAGATATAGTTGGCCTGCAAGTCAACAGGATGTAAGCAGATGCCCAGCCAGCATGTGCGTAGGTGCGTGCACCAAGACCTGGAAAGGTCCCACTAGAGGGCTGTTGACATTGTCTCTAGGTCATAATCCTTATTGGACGGCAAGGGTCGCCCCAGGAATTTAGTGTCCAATCCGAAACTCCTTTATGTTCATGAGGTTATGTAAAAAGGGAAGGCGCGGAGCTGAGAAAAGGGAAGAAGCCAGGTCGTTACCGTAGACCAGGAGTGAACGTCTTACCCCCCTACCCGTAGTGCGGTCGCCACGTCCACGGTGGACACGAGTCCTCAAAATTCGCCTGCAGTAGCATTCTCCCGAGTTCTCCTTAGAAACTACTGACGGTGAGGCACACAAAAGTCCGTGAAATTGATCGGTAAGTGCTCCTTCTGCAAATTGTTTGCTTATTTAGACACCCCGGACTCGTGACACCGCCCCACACACACACACATACCCACTCCACACGGAACAGTACACCCCTTTTAGGTAGACAGCTCCCGAACCAAATTCCAACAATGTTAGGGTGAAAGAATTATGTAATGTCGTGGATCATTAAATGGCGTGATCTTGATCATTGAATCAACTAAGTAAAGCTAATAAGATATTGTACCACTACTCAGTTGTCTAGGTGCCCACTCTAAAGAGGTAATTGTAAGGTGTATGGCCAATAACTCTGTTGTCTTGACTCTTGCCCATAACCACCATATGTGGAATAGTTGTATTGTTAATAATCCTGTTTTTTATTAAAATGTTTATCTATTAATCCATAAATGTGTCCATGATCCTTTTATTCACTTGGGGGCATAAACTGAACTAAGAGACATATATAAATAGATAAGTGAACAGATATATATAGAGAGAGAGAGAGATCTAGTTAGAGCAAGAAGTCTCTAGATAAAACACAACCGACAACAAGCATAAAGGTGGGAATAAATCAGCTAAGTAATATTATTTTAATACGGGTTATTGCGGCTCTAGGTTGAAAAGGAAGATCCAACCTGGAAAACCTAGGGTATCACACAACGCACTCTGAAGGTCTGACCCTGCAAGTGAAAATAAACCCTTTTCACGATGGGGGGGCGGCTTCGTCCTAGACTCTTCTTTGAGTTGAAAACCACTAGTCCTCAGTTGGAGGTTTAATCGCCAAGTGAGCATTAGCTAAAGATTCCATTTAATGTTGTTATTATAAAGCCAGGGGATTAGACCTCACAACAATCCCTTATATCTGTGTGACACCACGTCTCTGATATCCCAACAATATCTGCCTTGGATGTTTTGAGCAATACCTCAAATTCATCAAATTTATTTACTAAACTCCTAGCATTGGTGTACACGCAAGTATACCTGCACCTGTTTCTATTCTTAGCTACCCTAACACAACCCATGTGTTTACTTGTACCGCAATGGCTCCCAGCAGTCTCTGAAATACCATGCATCTTGTTTTTCAGGCTTCTGCTCATTCTAATAGAAGCAGTGCAAGAATCTCTTTCACCTCTGCCAGTGGCTACTGTCAATCTATTGGTCTTTGTCTCCCCCCAAGCTAGCAGTTTTCCGACCCACCTAACACTGCCTCGATAGCATCAGCAAATATTCTTGCACCCTTTCTATTTAAGTGTATCCCATCCCTGTAGAAGCAATCTCTCCTGTTAACAAGTACAGTCCAGGCTGAAAAAAATTCTACCCCTTGAGCCTTGCACAATCTTTCGAGGGCCGAATTGATCGACAAGGCTATCATCATATACTCCCTCCTATCGTGTCTGGGCAGAATTGCAGACACTTTCAAATTCAACCCTAGTTCTCGGCTTTTGTTCAACAGTGACCTGTACTTGTTAAGTAATTCTGCCGGTCTCCTACTCTTAATATTATTAGTGCCAACGTGTACACCTATATCACCTTTTGTGCCCTTAAAAGATGATATTCGCTCTACAACGTCATCAACCTTTGCCCCTGGCAGACATACCCTGGTCCTGTTCCACCTATCCCTTTCGACCAATATCTCTGTTACCTAACCTAGGCAAGTTGTTTGAGAGATTGATTTTCCAGCGATTAAGTGAATTCATGAATTTACACCACATTGAGTTGCCATTTCAGTATGGTTTTACAAAATCCAAATCTACTGAGGACGCGATTAATGATTTAGTGCTTTACGTTAAAAATGCAGACAGTAAATATGTTCTTGCTCTGTTCATTGACTTTGCAGGAGCTTTTGGTTCAGTCTGGCCGAGAGTATTCTTTACTCGTTAAGACAGCTCCATTGTCCAGGGAAAATATACCGGTTGTAACAAGCTATTTAACTTCAAGGCAGATAATTGTAAGGACACAGCATTTAACTTATAGGAAATTAGTGTCTAGGGGATGCCCACAAGGATCTGTGTTGTGTCTCCTATTTTGGAATTTGGTTCTGAACCAATGGCTTAAATTGAGACAAACAGTTTGCCATAAAATAGCATTTGCGGATGATCTGCTTATCTGTGTGCCTGGTTACTCAAGAGGGATATTGAAGAGAAGGCTGCAATGGTTCTTCAGAGTCTAACATCATGGGCTACTGTAAATAAATTAACAGTTTCAGAAGAAAAAACAGTGATGATGTTAGTTAAAGGTCATCTTGATATCAATCGACCACCAAAAGTTTTGTTAAATTGTAGGCAAATTAAATTTGTTACCCAAACTAAGTATGTGGGTATTTTATTAGATGCTAGGTTAACTTTAGTTCCACATCTGAATTATTTGATGAACAAAATTAAGCGTTTTAGTGCAGCAGTAATATGGATTTCTAGATCAGAGTGGGGGTTACGTAGATCAGTTCTAAATTTTTATTATACAGCCGTTTTTCTGCCAATAGTGACTTATGTATCATCAGTGCTGGGAACTTGTGTGAATAAGGTTAAGTTTAAAGCCAAGTTGAATTCTGTGCAAAGAACAATGCTGTTCGCAATTCAGAGGGCTTGCAGAACAGTGTCAACAAATGCCCTGAAGGTATTAGCGGGCCACATGCTGTTAGATCTTTTTATAATATATAGAGCTTTCTGTTACTATATTAGGACGCGTAATAATTTCACGTGTTTAAACATTGTGTGTGACCTTAACACTGGTGCTAAGGTTGAAAAGAAAAGAATATATGCGAAGTTAATGGAAATCTGGCAAGCCAGATGGACGGATAGTATTACTGGTGCAGTCACCAGACATTTTATTCCAAATGTTTCTTTTTCATGTTTTAAACTGAACAAGTGGTTTTTTCCTAGTATGGAGACTTCTTTTTTTGTTAACAGGGCATGGTTCTTTGAATAGTAAATTATATTATTTTGGATTAAAATGAAACCCTTACTGTGCATGCGGTGTTGAAGAAACTTGGTGCCATGTATTGAATGATTGTTTGTTGTATGAGAATTACAGGGCTCAATTAAAGAATGTAACTAGTGATTTGAGATATGGAAATGAAAATAACTACTTGTCAGATTATAATAAGTTTGTTGCTTTTCAAAGGTTTGCTATTTCTGTATATCTAAAAAGAAGACAGTTATCAGCCTGGATATTTGTAAACTAATAGATGTTTACTGTATAGAATTTTTTCCCCTCTCTCCCGCCATCCTATTATCCTGTTTTTTTTTTAAATTTATTTATTTAGTTTATTATTACTGTTTTTTTTTTTTGTTTGCTGGCACTGTAGAAATTAACATAGCGCGGGATAAATTGCTTGGGTGAGATTTGGGTGGGAGTGTAGAGGGTTTTTTTTTTTTTTTTTTTTGTTCTCAGGCTTGGGGGTAGGATTGCTGGCGCCCTCTGGTTTAGCACTTCCACCAGAGGGTGAGGGAATTGTGTGCGGTCAGCACAGACAGTACAGTTAGCCTTTTAAAGTTGCCTTCTCCACGTTCATAAGGACGAACATCAGTTATCCTAGGTGATGACTGTGTTAATTGTAAACGTAGAGGTAGGGATTGTAATCACTCAGTCAGGGATAATAAATGCCCTGAGTATCTTAAAGCTGTTGAATTGACAGACCAAAGAACCAGACATGAATAATACACTGTAATTGATTCAACCAGTGTTAACCTGCAATACGGCGAAATAAAAATTCTTCAAATTAATGGGCAAAGATCTCGTGCAGCGGCGGACGAGATTAGGAAAGCTGCTGATGATCTAGGGTTTGATATTGTATGCTTGCAAGAACCGTATTACTCTTCTCAGGTAGGGGGTTCAGCGTATAAAGATATAGGATATCCAATTTCGGCAAGGATTATTGCCTCAACTGACGTTCGACCCAAGGCCGCCATAATTATCTTTAACAGTGAACTAGTAATAACAACTATCTCAAGTGAATGTTCTGCTACCACAGTTTGTATCCTGGTTTCCTCCAGGGACCAGTCGTTTTATCTGGTTTTCCAGTATTTTCCTCCCTCGGAAGATATTCAGCCAGCCTTACACAGACTCGACAGAGTATGTAGCAGATTTCAGCTAACAACTTACTGATTACAACTGATTTCAACGCTAAGTCTACACTTTGGAACAGCGGCTTTTCTGATGCTCGAGTCGAGCAGTTGGTTGATCTGATCTTGGATCATAATCTCTGTGTAAAGAACTTACCAAATAAATCATATACATTCTCGACGACAAATGGTGAATCTAATATAGATGCTACTTTAACTTCCATTAATCTGGTTGATAGGGTGCAAAATTGGAACGTCAATCCGTATCTAATTAATAGTGACCATCGAGCAATCACCTTCTCGATTCAACCGGAGGATAGGCAAGTCGATATAACAATAAGGGATTTAAGGCGTTTTCGGATGGACAAGGTGAACTGGACCAAGTTTCGTGAATATCTCAATACAATTTTTAATGGAGATGACAAAGTAATCATTAACACCTTAACGGCAAAAGAATATGTTTTTCTGGTTCAATATCACTTATATCAAGCGATGGCCTACTCGACGAAAAGAAAACAGACAGGAAGAACTTCAGTCCCATGGTGGTCTTCAGCACTAGCTGAATTGAGACAACAAACTCAACAAGCACAAAAAGCATACCAAAGGAATAGGCATCTATCGGACGCAGACACTCAGGCTTTGAAAATTATTACAGAGACTTGAGGAAGAGGTACCATAAAGCAATTGCTGATAGCAGGCAAAATTGTTGGCAACGTCTGGTGAAGGAAACAGGAAATGCGGACCCTTGGGGTATAATCTATAAGCTTTCAAGAAATAAACTTTTGTGTGGTGAAATTTACAACACGATAATTAGAGAGAATCAAGAAACTTGGACTGGGAATCTACAGTCGAAGGGATAGTGAGTAGTCTATTTCCGGAAGACTTGTCGTATATGGACAGCCCTGATCAAGCGGAAATTAGACGTATTAATCGGGGATATAAGGAGACAACCGAAACTGCCGTTTTTAATATGCTTGAGCTAGGAGCTGCAGTAGCTAAATTGAACAATAAAAAATGTCCTGGCATTGACCTCATTGAGAATCAAGTAGTTGAAAAATTTTATGAATTCTTCCCTGAGATTTTATTAAACTTATTTAATAAATGCCTGCTGGAAGGGCTTTTCCCTCTCGAATGGAAGCTTGCGCTCTTAAAAATCTTGCATAAACCGGGAAAGCCAAAAACAAACCCCAGAGCATACAGGCCAATCTTGGCAAATTATTTGAAAGGTTGATTGCCCCAAGGATTTTAAAATTATTTACAGAACATAAACTCTCCTCTGATTGCCAGTTTGGATTCAAAAAAGGACGTTCCACTGAGGACGCAATCTCAACCTTGCTGACTTACATTCAGGAGGCAAACAGCAAATATGTTTTTGCTGTTTTTATTGACTTTGAGGGCGCTTTCGATTCCTTTTGGTGGGAGAGTGCTCTCAGGTCACTGCAACTGGCAAAGTGTGATGACTGGGGCTCACATCTGGTGAGTATGGGCTTGGCACACCCAGGGTCCCGAGCTGGATATCATCATTCTTCTCTTTCTTGGTGATTCCCTTCTACTTCTCTCTCTCTCTCTCTCTCTCTCTCTCTCAGGGTGACTTGGGAACTTTTTTTTTTTCCTGGTGCAGCATAAGCCTCAGGCTTCCTTGCACCATATGGCTATTAATAATAATAATAATAATAATAGATCTTACTTTAAGGACCGACAAATTAGAGTATGTGCAAAGCATTTATCATACACGACTACCGTTTCAAGAGGATGTCCTCAGGGTGCAGTCTTGGGACCTCTCTTTTGGAATGCAGTGCTAGACCAGTGGCTCACGAAGGATAGCGATGAGTTCATCAAAGTTGCATATGCAGATGACTTGGTGGTGGCAGTGCAGGGAGGATCAAGACAAATTTTCGAACAAAACATTCAGTCAGTTTTGAATAATTTAGTGGCATGGGCGGGTTTGAATAAACTAAAGATTTTTGTCACCAAGACCAATTTCATGGTGTTTAAACACCACTTCGATTATGGAAGGCTGCCAAAGGTAACCCTATATGGTACTCAAATTCCATATGTACAGAACACCAAGTATTTGGGTTTAACTTTAGATGATCGTGTCAGGTTTCATGTACATGTCAGTAAAATCAATGAAAAAATCAAAAAGTTCGTAGCTGCAGTTGTTAGAATTTCCCGCAAAGAATGGGGTTTATCCAAAATAAAAATCTGGTATTGTACTACAAGACGATATTTCTTCCCATTGTAGTTTATGGTGCTGGTATTTGGTTTCCGGCTGCTACCAAGGTTACAACTAAAGCCAAGCTTCTGTCCCTGCAACGTACAATGCTGCTTATAGTTCGACGCGCTCCCAGGACAGTGTCGACAAATGCCTTACAGGTTATTGCAGGTACCATCCGCTTGGATTTACACATTATTTTCCGAGGTATTGTATATAACTTAAAGAAAGGAAGGGCGTTACAAATATTGAATATCACCTCTAATCCAAAACACAACATAAAGGAGGAAAAACGTAGAATTTGGGGTGAGCTTGTGAATTGCTGGCAGCAACGTTGGGATTTGAGTGTGTATGGAACCATTACAAGAGGCTTCATTCCAGCCGGAAGCTTTGCAATGGACAGGAGGGTGTCTTCTTGGTTTACTCCCACCATGACCACGAGGTACTTAATCACTGGACATGGCTTAAGGGCCAAACTATTTGAAAGAGGATTAGAACCTGACCCCTACTGTTCGTGCGGTGAGGTTGAATCTTGGAGACATGTCATTCTTGAATGCGGACTGTATACTTCAGACAGGCATTAATTACTAAATAGGTTACCAAACCTCACGGAGAATAATTTACCTCTCTTGGTTTAGAGGTGGGACATCTTTGCTTTGCTTCAGGAATTCTCGGCCAAAGTTTTTAAAAGAAGACAGGAGTTAAGAAATCTATTGCAGGATACCAATTAAGGGAAGTGCTGCACATTTGACGACAGAATACTTCGTGTAATGCCATCTTTATAGGATGTTTCTTGTTTACAGTAAGAGATGATCTTCTGCTCCTGGATACCCAAATGCAGGCTTGCATTTGTGGATGGATTCTAAGTGGAGATAATGTTAATCTAAGTGTTAATGTTTCTAAGTGTTATTGTTAAGTTAATGGTGGTGGCTTGGTATACTGTACATGGTGGCTTGGTATCCTGTATAAGGATAATAAAATCAAATATATTAGGTGGATTTGGACAAATGTCTAGGGGCCACCAAACACAATAATAATAATAATAATAATAATGAGCCATATAGTGGCACTTGCCAGTATTGCACTACCTCTGGCGGGTGCGAGATTTTCGGTGGTAATTACACCGGTACAGGATGACTGTTGAGTCAGGCCCAGTGCTAGGGATGGACACCAGGCAGCAGCTGCTCACACGTTGGCTGCACCCTGGTAGCATAATAGCCTGACACAAACAAAACAACACACATTAATATTGTACACATACACTGACACTTTTCAGGCCCATTATGCAGAGTTTCTGGACCATAACAGAGTACAAAGGTGGAGATGGGCTAACGCCTAGAAGCAACCCCGATATAAGGACACACACACACACACACACACACACACACAGTATCTTGATTACCATTATATAGAATGGATATATATATATATATATATATATATCTTATGTAATATAATCATAATGCTTTATCTATAATTAATTATGAGTGGGATATATTGAGAGGGTTAGCCTTCGACCAAGTCCCTTTCAATGTATCCAATTACCTATAATTAACATTATGTATTATACTATTATTACTTTGTTTTACTAATGATTATTATTTACTAGGTTTGGCCACGGGGGCCGGTATCGGCTATTATTGAGTTAATTGGTGCTTTGATCTACGGGTATAATTTGAGCAGATAGTTAATATACATATGTTCTTAAATTTATATAGAATCGGATTTATATTTTCGGACACCACCATAATATCTAACATAATATACTATTAAACAGCACGTACCTAATTTACTTAAACTAATTATATTACGACGGATGTAATGTTCTATCTAATATAGATGGCATTAATCCGATCAGGATTATATTACATAAGATATTTATACCAGGGTCCTCAGCTGGATATCATCATTCTTCTCTTTCTTGGTGATTCCCTCCTACTTCTGACTCTCTCTCTCTCTCTCTCTCTCTCTCTCAGGGTTACTCAGAATTTTTTTTTTTTTTAGCTAGTGCAGCAAAAGCCTCAGGCTTCCTTGCACTATATGGCTGCTAATTATAATAATAATAATAATAAAACATTACCATATATAATCTTGTATATAAATTGTTTATATCATGAGAATGTACATAAAATTGTGTAAATAAATGGAAATGGAAAAAAATGAGCCATATAGTACAGCAGTCCATATTAATGTTTTCACCATTTGCTTTCTTAATTCCTTCTTGAAATTTCTTCTCAATAGTTCTTTTCTATTTTCCCATTGCAATTCTTGTTCTTATTTCCTCCAGGCTTTTCTCATTTTCTGTCATTATGCTTCTCAAGTATCTCTTTCTGTCCACCTGTTCCAATCTTATTCCATCTAATGTTACATTGATTATTCTTCCTGGCCACTTTAAATTAACTTTATCTTAGTTCTTGGTTTTCTTGCTGTTAATCTTCGTATTGTAGTCCTTTTCTTTGCAGTTCAAGATATCCAAGGAGCTCTGTATATTCAGTCCATAAAAAAAAAAGTCTTTAAATTTCCATGTGTCATTCTGGGGATTCAAACCCGAACCTTGTCCATTGGGTATGACCAGAATGGTAGTTTAACCACTTTGATACCACCAAGCCGATCACTATTAGAAATATCTAATTCATCCCGGTCCGTATTAGAAAATATGTTTATTATTAAAAGTTATCCATGTTAAAAATATGTAACTCTATTATGGTCCAGATCCCCATTTTTGAATAACATCAAATAAATATTCCCTTTTATTACAAAATACTTTCGTATTATTACGAACGGGAAGAAGGGCTCATTCAGTTCAATGTAAAAACGAGTTTTTAAATAGCACAGGCCAAATAAAGGGAATATTCAAAACTTTAATATTAAAATAATTATGTAGATAATTCATGCAAAAATTATTGACTTAGGTTCATATCACATAGCACTCGCCGTCCATGAAAAATCTTTGGCTGTCCCGATGAGGACTTCATGCCTGTTGCTGAACCGTATTGTAGACGCAAGATCATCGAACAGACATAACCTGCTTTTTAATTCGGGCACAGATTTGATAAATAAAGTGGAGTTACAGTGTGTATTCCGTTTTTCCCAGTCATGTTCGGAAATTTCATCTGTGCAGTGATGTAGATTTCCCTCACAGCCAGCAGCGCCCAGCCCTTATAGAAATCGGAACAGACATCCCACTAGTAACTTCTTTTCCTCGCCCTAGATGGAACTTCAGTAAGGCAAACTGGGGTCATCGAATTTGGAAGGAAAAAACTTGAAGAATAGGATTTTATTTCCAGGTCTCAGCAACAGTTGTTAACAACAAGGAATTTATCTTCTAGAAAAAAAAAAAAAAGTTTTTTTCATCCCGCACACAACGTACCACGTCGCCGGCATTGGGTCAGGCGGCGGTGCCATGCTGCAGCTGCGGTGGTCCTCCCCCACAGCATAAGCATCCCCAAAATTCACCTTCCCTATTAACGCCCACAGGTAATTAAATTTTCAGGTCTGAGCAACAGTTGAAAACAACAAGGAATTTATCGTTCAGGAAAAAAAAAAATTTTTCATCCCGCACACAAGGTGCACGTCTGGAACGCAGACGCGGGTAGGGCGACGGCCCACCCCCACAACATAAACATCCCCAAAATACACTTTCCCAATTAACACCCACAATGCATTGTCACATAATTAACATTAAAATTATTCACTATGATGTCACAATATAGATACATTCAAAACCAACATCTAATCCAAATCTAACAGGGGAACCCGCACGAGGTAACATTTCTGATTGCTAATAGCACCAACGCCAGTTCAAACCCCTGACCAAAGACAAAAAAAATTCAAAATTAAATTCAGAAATTACAACTAACACCAGAAAAATATAAACCAATTTTTTTCCACACCCCTTGTGGACCCCCACCATTTCACAAAGGATACTGTGTAAAATCGGTTCAAACCTACTCCCATTACTACTCGTGCGTGCTCGGCACATGCGCAACTTTTTTATTCGGCTTTTTTTTTAACAACTCGGAGAAATATAATGAAGTCATTTTTTTCATGATAAAATTTGAATATTGCAAATAAAAAATAACATAAAATATTTTCCATATCACAAATAACATAAAAACTATTACAAAACATTCCACAGTATAAAAACAAATATTACATGAAAAAAATTATTACACAAATATTCGAGAAAAATTTATTCTAAAAATTGCCATATGCAATTTACTTTTTTATTAATATTTGTTGTTGTTCTGCTTTGCTCAATAGCTGGGCGATGATTACAGAGGAATCATAATAATCTGCAACGTGTTTAATTGTCAACATTATTCATTCATTCACTCAATATTGTTCAGTACGCTGAAGCTCGCTCAGCTTCATCACTGCTAATCGCAATGGTTTCAAAGATGTTTCTGGCTTTCTTAATTGAAAAGGGAATTTCATTCGATTTCAAAGATAAATTGTCTTTATCTTTGAAATATTGATATCCCGAAAATTTTGAAATCCCGAAAATTTTGAACTTCTGTTCAAAATGTTTGCACAAAGCGGGATAATTCCTTCAACCCGCAATTGCCGTCCGCTAGCTACAAGACGCTCATCGTGACCGGAACACACGACCGATTTTTATAGTTTCCACATCAACTTCTTTAGCAATAATCCTTTAATTCGCGCTGGTTTTTTGGAGTTTGGTGATATAATGCATACGGTTTTTTTTTTTTTTTTTTTATTATTGCCTGTATGCCATTATATTTTTAAACATTTTCTACACAGTGAAAGCCTCGACGAAGTTTCAAAATCTACTAACATTTCATCTTCATAAAGTTTATATAATATCTTGGTTGCCTCAATCCCCCCCCTTCTATACATTGCTACTTTCACTAGTTCTTTGAATACAATGCAAAATGTCGGAATCACACGGATATTCAGCTACTGTGACCATGTAAACATAGACAGGAGAAATTTACTGGAAGGCTCACTCACTTCTCCGAAAAACATATGCCCGTTTTTCGGAGTAAAGGGGTACCACACAGGTTGACCACAGGCTGTGGAAAGCATATTGACTAGAACGACTTCTCGGTATGTGACTGCATAGGTTTTATAGACACCACTAACATTGTGAAAAGGTAGTCCCTTTCATCCTTAATTCGCACTTTCTAATTACCTTATTGCCAAAAGGCCAGAGGTGAGATCAATGCTTACAAAGTTGTATCACCTAATCTGTCAGTTGTATGGAAATTTTCTTTGTTCAACGTTCAAATGATAAAAAAATAGTTTAAAATTTTAAATAAATGTAATTACCAAGAGGAATTAAAAAATATTCCATAAAAAGAAGTTGGTTAAACAGAGGTCCAACTGTAATAAAATCAAAAATGAAGCAATTTTAAAATACATAACTGATCGAATGCTGGGCATGGTGCCCGCTCGTCCCACGTAGTTTCGGCTCTGGACACCCAATAATTGCATTCAGGATTTCATTTGTAAAATAAATGACAGTCTCAACAATGGGCTCGCAAATTTTCAAATAAAGTAATATTGGGCTCTCGCGAGCCCACTATAGCTCCCCACTGGTTGTCCCGCAGTGAAATTCACAGGTAGCAGGGGTATAAGTAGGGAGGGGAGGCAGAGCTGCGAATCTCTAATGCCGGTTCAAGTGTTTGTTGGACACGTGTATAAGTTGGACTACAAGATAATGGCCGAATGCGCTTGTATAAAGAAGCAGAATGAACATGCAAAAATTCATTTAATACTTATCTGTTGTCTGCTCAAATAATAAAGCACTTGCATCTGGCAATCCAAGGGCCTATCTTTATGTGGTAGCACTAATAGGAACTTAATACTGTAATTAAAAAACATCATATCTATAATGGCTTTCAAACAGCTGTATCTCCGTATCCATTGGACACATGTTTATATGAAGTTTTTAAAACTTCCCCAAATATAACTTTAAAACTATAACTTCCCAAAATATTTACTGAATCACCCTGTATAATTATCACCAGGCTTTTATTCTGCTGGAACGGCGTTCCGGAAGTTTAAAAGGAAAAAAAATAAATAATAAATAAATAAATCATATTTAAAACAAATAAAATTGTGTGTGTGTGTGCCGAGCACACATATAGCGGAAGTTAAGTGAAATTGCGGCTGAACTCCAGATTAGGGTAACCAATCCAACATGGCTAGGAAAGAAGTGATTGACAGGTGAAGGCACTTCCCACTCAGTGCTGTGATTGTACGGTCGAGTTCTGTGATTGGGTGATTATTGTGGAGGCGTTTTCTTTCTGATTGTTTTGTGTCATCGATGAGCAGGGTGCTTAGCTTAGGTAGGGTTTTTATCCCCCCATCCGGCTGTTTTTGAATCTGAAAATGAGTTCGCGATCTAAAAACAGCGGCATGTTGGGGGAGAAACACCCTAGGCATATCAACCTAGGAAGACAGTGAGTGGGGAGTCGGCAGAGTCACAACTTGTCAATCACCCTTCCTACTGTTTTGCTAGGCACCATGTTGGATGGTTTACCTAATCTGGAGTTTTACTGAAACTTCTTTAGAATCGTTTATTATTTCGACGTTACAGTGGTTTAATATTTTACAATTGTTTTACAAGTTTATTACAGATCTCTTTTTTGTACTCAATGGAAGTGGTTTCGGTGCTCTATATATAGCCGGCTAGTCTATTAGGTGAATCTAGACGGTTGCATGGGCCGTAAAGTTCCTAGGGGCGCTTTCCAAAAATGTAATTTTTTTAGCGGTTAAAAAATATATAGTAATAATTATGGCTGAATTCCAGTATAGGATACACCAATGAAAGCGAGGAAAGACGGCGGAGATGGACAGGTGAAAGCACCTCTCACTCAGTGCTATGATTGTCTCCGTGCAGTGGGCGTGGTCGTAGAACGGAGTGATTGTATGGTTGAGTTCTGTGATTGGGTGATTATTTTGGAAGCGTTTTCTTTCTGATGATTTTGTGTCATCGAGGAGGGAGGTGTTTTGCTTAAGTAGGGTGTTTATCCCCTCATCCTGCTGTTAATCAATTGGAAAATGAGTTCGCGATCTAAAAACAGCGGCAAGTGGGGAGGAAAACACCCTAGGCATGTCAACATAGGAGGACGAAGTCACAACTTGTCAATGCTTTCCCACTGTTTTGCTAGCCACCATGTTGAATGGGGAACCCTAATCTAGAGTTTTCCATAATCATTTCTAAATAAAGAAATAACATGGCTAAAATTTAATGGGGGGATATCCCCTTCCTAAATGTCAGCGATTGACATGCCTAACCCGCTATGATTAGTGTGGTTATCCTCCCCCCTTGCTGCTGTCTTTAAATCAGGAACTCGTTTTCCTATTTGAAATCAGCGGTAGGGGGAGGATAACCACCCTATTTTAAAGCAGCTTACTGAGCGAACTATGGATTTGGCTCATGCTCGCAGATGTTAGGCTTAGTAGATCATACTTAGGCCTAGTAATCTCTTCCCACTGTTTTAAAATAGGAAACCGACCTCCTGATTTTAAAACAGCGGTAAAGGGGGAGGGATAAACATCTTAAAACTAACCACCCCGGGGGCTCACACCTGTTAAGTATTGGCTTGGCATACACAGGGTCCTGAGCTGGATATCATCATTCTTCTCTTTCTTGATGATTCCTTTCTACTTTTGACACTCTCGCTCTCTTTCTCTCTCTCAGGGTAACTCGAATTTTTTTTTGTCGGTGCAGCATAAATTTCAGGCTTCCTTGCACAATAATAATAATAATAATACAATACAATACAATACAGTATTATTATTATTATTATTATTATTATTATTATTATACGCTGGGAGACCATATAATAATAAAATTAAATGATAAAAAAAAAACCGCGAAAGTTACCCCATTGGACTTACCTTCCCCAAGGTCGGAGTGACGGCTGAGGCAGATAGTGGCGCCATTTGGTATAACTCGCGAGAACTAACTAAATATATAAATAAATAAACCACTGGATATAAGCCGAAGCTAAACAAGTCCACCTCCATAGATTGATGATGTCACTGATAAATATTATTCATACTGCATCGAGTGTGGCGCAGGATAAAGTCACTGACGTTCAGACCTTAGGCAGAGGGGTCGGTTCGAAAAGTTGGAGATAGTCTCCCGAGCAAGACAGTGAAGCAAGTGGTGCAAGGAAGTCCCAAGTAAGGCTACCACAAGAGAAGGGCAAGACCATCCAGCCTCACCAGCTGGAAATGTTTCCTGCACTACTGGCCACCCAGGAAGGAAGAAAATGCCAACGCATGAAATGAATACATACATCATGCAAGCATACTATGAAATAACCAGGCTAGAGACCGATATGACAATGTACAGATCTCAACTACATACAAAGTGGTTAGAACGATATCCAGATATTCAGGTCACCGAACACCGATTAGCAGACCAGAGAAGGGCCATCGTCACGAAGAACCTAATAGCTCCTGCCTTTGAAAAAATCAAGCAGGATGTCAGCGATCTGCTACAAAGCACGAAGAATATGGTCAATATGGAACCAGAGGAGGAACAGCAAGAAGAAATACAACCCAGAGTAGCTGAAGTGGAAAGAGACGAAGTCATGATATCCAGAGTAGAAGACGAGTGGAAGACGCCCCTAACAGAATTCGAAGGAATGGACCCCACAAAAACCCATGTTATACCAAAGTAGAGGCCAAATAAAATCCTGTGGAGAGTACCAGACCACTTGAATCGGCAAATAATGCCACATTACCTTGAAAACAATGATGCAACGCTGGAGGCTATCTACACAGCTATATACTGTGCTGCCATATGAGCCACTAGGATTAATGGAACAGAAACGAGAGACCAGCAGCAGAAGAACCGAAAACAGAAGGAACCGCCAGCTTGGGAAAAAAGACTTCAGCAGAAGATAGAAGGATTAAGAGTCAAGATAGGTCAGTTGACCCAGTACCAACAGGATAATAGAAGTAAGAAATTGATTGGAAAGGAGAAGTGCATCCTCAAGAGAGACAGTGCCCACAGCAAACATGAGACCAGAAATCAGAGAATAGGAGAATACTTAGACACACTGAAGCAGAACCACCTCGCACTCAGCAAGAGACTATACCGATACAAAGAGAGCTTCCAGAGGGAAATAAACAACCGAATTTTCGATGAGGACCAAAGAGCCTTCTACAGGAAACTGGGTGAAGATGAGAAAGCAGGAAACGGACCACTCGAGAAGAAGACGATCGAAGAGTTCTGGGGATATATCTGGAGCAAAGAAATAAGACATAACAGCAAAACACCCTGGATAGAAGTAGAACGGAAGAAAACGAAGGATATACAGGAGATGAGAGAGTGGGAGATTCGAGAAGAAGTAAACCAGTCGATCAGGAACACCCACAACTGGCGAAGCCTGGGAATTGAGAACATCCACAACTACTGGTACAAGAAACTAACCTGCGCACACACACATGCACCTAGCAGAGCAGTTCACTCGAATGATAAGGCACCTGGAGACAATCCCGAAGTTTCTCACTGAAGGAGTCATATATCAGAAGCCTAAAGATGAAGATACAAGAAACCCGGCGAAATACAGGCCAATCACATTTCTCCCAACGATGTACAACATTCTTACCAGCTGCATAACTAAGAAGATATCAGACAACTTAGAGAGTCAGAACTTAATGGCTGAACAGCAGAAAGGATGCAAGCGGAGGAGCAAAGGATACAAGGAGCAATTAACCATAGATCCCACAGTTATGGAGCAAGCCTTTAAGAAGCATCGCAACCTATACACGGCCTACATCCATTACTGCAAGGCCTTCGATTCCGTACCTCATAGCTGGCTAATAGAGACTCTTAAGATCTACAAGGTCAATCCGATAGTGACAAACTTCCTAGGAGCAACAATAGCGAAAAGGAGTACCACCATTAAGGTCGAGAACATCACAACCAATCCCAATCCCCATTAGAAGAGGAATCTTTCAGGGAGATGCTCTGAGCCCAATATGGTTCTGTCTAGCACTCAACCTGCTATCCACCATGCTCAACGGCAGCAAGTATGGATATAACGTCAAAGAAGGAAGAAAGAACCTGTACACCCTCACCCACCTGATGTACATGGACATAAAACTCTACGCGGCAACCGAGAAGCAACTCCACCAACTACTCCGGATCACCAAAGAATTCAGCAAGGTCATCAGGACGGAATTTGGTCTAGACAAATGCAAGAGACACACACTGCACCAGGGAAAATTAGTTGGCTGAAACTACCAGCTGCTTACTGGTAAAGATATCGAAGCTATGACAGAAGGAGAGACCTACGAATACCTAGGGATGATGCAGGCTGAGCAGTTAGAGCACAAGGAAATCAAGAAGTGCCTGACCGAAAAATATCATCAGAGACTCAGAAGCCTGCTGAAAGTAAAACTGAATGGAGGGAACACAGTTAAAGCCATAAACACCTATGCAGCTCCAGTACTAACATACACCTTTGGGGTCATAGATTGGACTAGCACCGAGCTAGAAGATATCATGCGAAAGACAAGGACAGTGATGACCAAGAGCCGCCAACACCACCCGAAGCCAGCAGTGGAGAGATTAACGATAGCTCGGAAAGAGAGAGGAAGGGGCCAGATAGACCTGATAGGGCAACAGAAAACAGCGATAGCTAACCTGAAGGATTACTTAGAGTACAACACAGCACCACTCCACCAGGCCATAAGGAAAATCGATAAGTGGTAAACTCTACTCAACCTAAGTGAGGAACCCCCTCCCGCCCAGACGGTACAAGAAACGAAGTTAGAAAGATGGGCAAAGACACTCCATGGCAGACACTACAATGACCTCCATCAAAATCACATCGCTAATATTGCTTCCAATGCATAGCTCACAAGCGGGACGCTCTTCCCCGAGACTGAAGGATTCATGCTGGCCATCGAAGACCAGGTAATCAACACCCGAAACTAAAAAATACATCACCAAGGAGCCCGGAATGTCAGATGACACATGTCGACGATGCCACCTAGCCTCAGAAACAATCCAACACATCATCACTGGGTGCAAAGTGATCACCCAGACTGAGTACACTCATAGACACGACCGGTAGCCAGGATAATACATTAGAAGCTAGCGAAGAAATAACAGTTGACCAAAGAAAGTGTACCATACTACAAGTATGAACCCCAGGCAGTACTAGAGACCCGATCGACAAGCTGTACTGGGACTGCGCCATAATAACGGACAAGACCATCGCGCACAAACACCGGTCATAACCCTTGAAGGATTACTTAGAGTACAACAAGATGGAAAATGCTACCTACCTGATTGACATAGCGGTGGCAAATACTAGCAATGTCCAGAAAACCAAGCGGCAAAAATTAGGAAGTACACGAACCTGAGACATGAGATCAAGGAGATGTGGCATATGCAAGAAGTATCGACTATCCCGATCATCGTGTCAACAATCAGTATGGTACCAAAGCCTCTACATAGCAGCCTAGCAGGCTGCTATGTAGTCTTTGGTAGAGTTCTCCGGGAGACCTATTGCTAGCAGCAGCAAGTTCTCCCAGAGAACATTATTATTATTATTATTATTATTATTATTATTAGCCATATGGTGCAAGGAAGCCTGAGGCTTATGCTGCACCAGCAAAAAAAAAAAAAAAAAAAAAAAAATTCTGAATTACCCTGAGAGAGAGAGAGAGAGAGGGTCATCAAGAAAAAGAAGAATGATGATAACCAGCTCAGGACCCTGGGTGTGCCAAGCCCATACTTGCCAGATGTGAGCACATTATCTTACCAATTAACAAATTTAAATGATACGTGAAAATCGGAAGAATATTTTTCCACAGGTTAACAAAATAGAAAATAAATAAATAAGGACAAAAACTCAAGTAAACCAGCTGGTCACCCTCCAAATTATTAGCTGTACTTAACGCTGTTTAAGTTCGGTGATCGCACAAAAACCGGGATATTTATCATGGGTACAATAGTTGGTTATTCAAAGTACCTGTAATGCATTTACTTATGGGAATGGTCGCATTTTCGTTGTTTTTTTGTCAATCCACGAACGCAAGTTACTATCATCTGAAAACTGCCTGGGGCGCGCCTAAAGAAGTTTTACTTCCATAAGAATTTCTGGAGATTGATCCGAGTCTTTCTTATCTCCATGAACTCCTCCCACACATCGTTTTCAATTCCAGAAATTGACCTTGACTAGATTCTTCAACGTACACTATTGCTTCCTTTAACTAGATTTGTTCCTCATGTACTTCTTACATTTCCACCTCTGTCAATGATCCATCTGACCCGAATGAGGACTCCTCCTCAACCCTTTCATCTCTCATAGTGACAAGCCTGAGATCAATCCAATCTACAAAGGATTGATTGTGCTCACCAACACTCCTTTCCATTGCTTTTAGTAAAACACTAAATACAATATAAAATTTAAAAACTGTAAAACTTTAAAGCTCACAATATTACAAGTCCGGATCATTTATTCACTTCGGTCCTCTCAGTCTCGGCAAATTTTTCGGTTGGCCCCTCTAAACGTTCATATGGTCTCAAGCGCGCGCGCGCGCGCGCGCACGCATGCACACACACACACACACACACAAAAAAGTGTAAAATACAAATCTCGTCGCTTGCACTAACTTCATAAAAAGCGATATGGGGACGTCCTAGTTTAATAAGAGAACTACGCATAACCTTATGGGAGGAGTGGAACAAATTCCTGTCTCCACATACCAAGAACTTGCAGAATGAGCTCTCCCCGCCAGAGAGTTATCGATATCATCAAAGCCAGTGGAACTGAAACTTGATATTACAGTAAATGCCTTTCATCTAACCAGACATTATATATATATATTTTTTCCCTCCCATTTGTAGCTGAACATGCTGGAGGGTAGTGTACAGTATATCGAAATGTCCAAATTATGTGTTATTGTTTCAGGTAGCTAGAGTGTTGTTTGTGGAGTTTGCGTATTGGCTACATTGATCCTATTTCTTCAGTTCCTTTGATGTTATGTGGGATCTTCTTGTTGTGTATGTTAAATATAATTAATTATATTACGTTTGTAATCTAAGTCGTTATATGTATTTATTTAAACGTACAATTTAACTCCTAACGAAGTTCAACTAACGCTATCTAGTACGGCATACAACTATCGTATCACAATGGCGGGAAAATTACGAACGGTACCGGAGTTGAAACACGTGGAAACCTTTACCGATACTTTTATGCAATTACAAGGCCGAGTAAAGAATAATTACACCAAGTTAATCAGAAAATCACAAAATAATGTTATACTACTAAATTTAAATCAAAAGTTCTAGCTTTGTTGGATGAAGCAGTACTTTGAAATTTTGAGGAACTAAAACAAGCTGTACAGTAGTGACAAAGGTGGAGACAGCTCATCAGAGGAACTGACCAGTCACAAGACTGAATTACTGATGATGATGCATAAATAAAGCACTAAAACATATAAAATAAAATAAAAGCATTAAAATACATAAAAGCGTTAAAATGTATATAAATAAAAAGGAATAAAATAGAAGCTTTCGGGGAAAGGTCTCCCTTCATCAGCTAGTTAGTGTACAGTGTACTGAGTATATATGTACACTGGGTAAAATTGAGTAGACGACTGGGCACGATCATAAAATCACAACTCAGGTGCCGGTAACTCAGTATTACACATGCATAAGGAATGCCAGTGCTCATCATGCTGTAGAATGGCAGACTCCATAATGGGGTGTATGTGAACTCCCCTATTACAATTCATAGTACGATTACAGCTGACTATGTAGAGTGCCTCAAGCCATGAGTGCTGGCAGTAATCACGTGAATAGTCGATGGCTTCAATGTCGCGTCGGGATCAAGGTTATGTTGTTCGACCCAGTAATGTTCAGCAACAGCAGAGCATTCAAAGTTAGTGTGCAGAGAGCCACCTCATGCTCAGTGACACAATCAGTTCAGTTAACCTTCTGGCAGTCTTATCAACATAACACATCCTGCAATCTGGACACGTAATACGGTAATTGGAACAGCTCTGAAAAAAAGGGGGAATATGTTTTCACTCTGGAAATAATGGAATGTAATATGTCCTACCAGGGAATTGCACACACCGTATATTCTAAGAGCCTAAAATTCTAGAAAGATGTTCTGACATGCCCAGATAATAAGGAATTCTTTTATTAATTATTAGTGTTTTTTTTTTTTTTTTGGCTGGTGCAGCATAAGCCATAGGCTTTCTTGCACTATGCGACCAATACTAATACTGATACTAATACTGTATTATTTCATTCAGCTCTGCATTCATCGACCGATGTGTCTGTTGGGCGAGTTGAGAAACCCTAAATTATTCACAGAGAACACTGAGATCCTACTCCTACCGGATGAGTTCGTGTAACTACAGTCCCAACTGAAAACGAACACAAGAATTCCTAATGGTTCAAATGGCATTCAAACATTCTTCTTGAATTTTTTATACCAGTTCTCACTATTTGTTATTTTTTTTGAAAATGAACCGATTTACCTTTCTTACATGCAAGATCTAAAAGACGTAACTCGAGATGTACATTATGAAAACTATAGAGCCCAATACATAACCAAAATATCTCAGCAGGCCGCCAGAGAAAGAAAGTAAGTACTAAATAATCAGCAATGAATTTAATAGTATCTGTTTGCCAAGGAACTCCAGAAAGTCGCAATCCTGAACACTTGTAGGATAGTCAGAGATTTCCTCTACCGACAATAACACCAGACATTACAACCACCTTGTGTACTTGGTATCAGTACCCATCATGGAGTGGAACCCCCAATCAGGGAGAAATAATAATAATAATAATAATAATAATAATAATAATGGGCTATTATGAATGTCAATCACTGCCATTTTGGAAGGGGGTTCCCATCACTAAATTTTAACCAATAACATTATCTAAATGTTTTTTCAAATATTAAGAATATATTGAAAAAAAAAAAAAAAAAGATTGATTTACAACATAATCCTCTTTATGGTTTATGACATTCGGGGTCGCTTTGTCGGCGCATCACTTTGATATTTAATTAAAAGCTTCCCAAAACATTAAATGATGGATATATAGACGGATGGATGGCACAGAATATGGGGTGCAAATTTTAAGTCTCTCGCCTAGGGCGCGTGAAACCCTTGCGCCGGCTCTGGCTCTATACCCCTTACAACGTTCACTATTAGTCTTCGGCATGTTGAATTATAAAAATTTTTCAGTCGAAATTTTTTATTAAATACGGTAGAGAATTACGAAATAAATGTTTCGGTTTTTAAATTTTTAAAATTGGACTGCTAGAAGCTGAGCGATAACGTAAACCCGACACACGTGCGTGTTACACCGTGGTCGCGCTGTAGGGGTACTGATTGCGTCATGAGTCGCTGCAACGTGTGACGCTACGTCGCTCGTGCCTGGTACAGAGTGGTAAAATGGAGTTTGTGGGAATGACTCTTTCGTGTCGCATTTCCGTGGCAATTTTTTCAATCCACGGACGCAAGTTACTCTCATGTGAAAACTGCCTGGGGCGCACCCAAAGAAGTTTCACTTCAAAAAAATATTTATTTTAAAATGAAAACAATTTATTATTACCAATGTCGTTTGCGTTTTATGCGTCGGCGGAGAGTTAAGCTAGATGCATGCTTGACTTTGTGATTATTATTATTATTAGCCATATGGTGCAAGGAAGCCTGAGGCTTATGCTGCACCAGTCAAGAAAAATTTTGAGTAATCCAGAGAGAGTCAGCAGTAGAAGGAAATCACCAAGAAAGAGAAGAATGATGATATCCAGCTCAGAACCGTGGGTGTGCCAAGCCCATACTCACCAGATGTGAGCCCCTGTGATCCATATATTGGAGCGTTCGCAACGCTTAATTGAAATGCTTGATAAAACTATGGATTATTGCAGTCGTCGACATAAACAGTGAAATAATGAAGTCGCAATAAGAAATATAATAACATGCTCATACTATGGAAATCTTTTAAAAACGATTTTTTCTTTTTTCTGAAAATTAAATAAATACTACATGTTGAATTAGTTTTGGCCCATCTACTACACTTCTGTAATTTGAAATGTCAAGTTAGTGTTTATAACGTCATTATCACTGAAGAACGAGAATGCGTATTGTGTAAGTGCGATATTATTGAAGTATCAAATAAGTAGTCAGATGCTACTACTGTACTCTGTGAAGCTAAAGGTGACTGTGCACGCTGCAACGAAGAAGCAGGAGTGCGCGGGGAGTGGCTAAAATGATAAAATAATTTTTTTTCTTGATATCCCAGAAAAATACAAAATCATTCAAAACTAACTGTTCAAGACTTTGTTAAAAAAAAAATTAAAAATTTTGCACCATGATCTTCCATAGTTTTACAAATGAAGCGCTGGTTGTCAGCAATCATTAACAATTTCACAGCTTAATTTAGTAAATAGGTCTCTTCAATACTTCAATTTATAATATTGAATGGAGTTCATTAAAAAAAAAAAAAAATCGATACAATTTTTTACAGTTCATCCTCAATTTTACCAGCTTTAGTTATTAAGAATGAATTATTTATTCAAAATTGCTTTCTAGTTATAGTTATCTGCGATAACTAGAAAGCAATTTAAAAATATAAAAGATCTCTACGCTATCTGTACTGTATTAGCAAGATCGGTAGCTAAGGGCTCTCCGCCCTCTGATGATAGGAAAACAGTAATTAAAGCAATGATAGTAGCAGGTAATATTATCCGTTATTTTTGAGTTTAACGAAACACCTATTCATTTTTCGAAGAGTTTCTTCTGTTCTCAACGTTGTTTTTACACGGCATCGCGCATGGATGTCTGGTTTAAATGGAGGGGGAAGTTGTTTGTATTTGTATCTTTGGCAATTTCTCCTTCATCCCAAGCTGTTTTAGCTTCTTATTGATGCTGCGTTAGCTGCTCCCTTTTATTGTATTGCGAATGTTTCAGATAATTTCACCGGAGCAAGATAACTGCATAAAATGTAGTTTTAACGTAAGGTGAAGTCAATAAGTGTCATTTAAATAGATACAGTATGATACAGATCCGATGATGTTCGTAACTTTTCCCATAAGCAGCTGAATAGATGTTTAGATAAAGTGATGCAAGTAGAAAGAAAACGTACATCTCGACAGTGCCGAACTGGACACAAAGGCAAAAAGCGACCATCCGGTGGTAAATGTAGAATTTGTTTTCGAAAATTTATGGCTTTTATATTTTCACACGTGGGCCTGTGTGCATTGGTTGTTGGTTACAGCGTGATGGGCGCCTTTGCGTTTAGAGCTCTCGAAGCTCCGAATGAGGTAAAAAAAGTGACTCAAGTGATCGACATGAGAAGAGAAACAGTACGGAAACTGTGGAATATAACCTATCAGTTTAATGTACTATATCGGGATAATTGGACCCATATGGTAGCAGAAGAGGTTAAAGAATTCCAGGCAAAATTGATATCTGCTGTCAAAGATGGGTATGATGGAAAGGAGGGTGCTAGTCAACAGTGGTCATTTTCAGGTTCTTTTCTGTATTCTTTGACTGTTATAACCACGATAGGTAAGCCTCTGCAATCGTTTTATGTTTTTTTGCATTTGCAATTGTAGTTTAATTCTTATGCTTTAATAATTAAAAAAAAAAACACCAGCCATATTTTATGTGGTGTGAATATTTGTTCCAGTACTGTTGTGCTTGTTAGATATTTCATTTGTAATGGTAGTGAAAAAGTTTGTTTTTCATTACAAATGAAATCAAAATCAGTCATATTTGAATCTAATTCTGATTCCTTTATTCTCCTTATATAACTACTGAAACTAAACCATTCAGGAAGTTCAGTGGCTCAGGTCCCCGTTGCAGGGCAGTAAGGAGGAGGAATACCAGTTCTCTATGAGATTTGCCACCCTTTACAGTCTAGGACTAGGTGTATTGTACCCACTGCATCCTTCTAAAGAGTGATCCTGGTTTAACTAAAGGCAGTTATTAATACTTATTTTAAGAAAAATTGAGAAACAAATAACTTGGTGATAATAATTGGAATGATCAATAATTTTCTAAAAATATTATTTAATGATTGTTATAGCTCCTCAACCTTGTGAAACATAAAATTAGTGTATTCCTATAGGGATACACCAGTTCTGTATGCAATACACTTTATCCATTCATTTCAGAGTCTAAACTCAACCTGTAATGGTATTCAAATACATATTAATATAGATAAATCAAAACATTTATTTTAAATTTAGGACATGCCTACAACCTTTATAACTTAGTTTTAACCATTTCTTTTTTTTTTTTTTTTCTGTTTGCAAAAGGAATTAATTCATATTAAGTATCTGCCTGGGAAAGTCAGAAAGCTCTTATCACATTTGGTGGTACAATGCAAAAAATCAGCCTCATTGCAACAACAGTACCAGCTTGGAGGGCAGAGGCAAAGTGAAAACTAAAAAAATTAATGATCTTTCTAGGCTTCAAGCCTGCCCTGGAATCTTGTATGCCTCACTGCAGTTATAATGATTGCAGTGGCATTATTATGTCCCTGATTACAATACTAAACTATTGAGGCATAACCAGAGGCGGATTTAACGGCGGGCGCACCGGGCGCGCCCTGGGCCCCAACTTCTGAAGGGCCCACGCACCACCCCAACAAATTAGTTGAACATATTAGTTCAAAACTTTGTGATTATTATTATGCTATTATTAATTATATTATACATATATTATATTAAAATTTTATTGAAAATAAAACATTAATAGTACATAATATTTTTTATTTATTTGAAAAAATGGTTAACATGTATTTATTTTTATTTTCCCTGTCTGTCTCTTTTTTTTAAGGGGCCCAATATTTTCTTCAGCGCCCGGGGCCTCAACCGACCTTAATCCGCCCCTGGGCATAACCCAGAAATAGGATGTACAGGTATCATTATTTTACAAGTGCTTCAAAAAGGAAAACAAACTTCATTTTAATTTTGTCTGCAAATAATGAACCAAAGGAACAGTATAAACCAAAATATTAACAAAGGCACCTTGAGATTAAAGTTTTATATATATTGGGTAATCAGTTGTTGATAAATATGCACTTAAATTTAAATTATTCATGTAGTTATCTAAATATTTAGGAAGCTACAGCTCTACTGTTGCCAATGTGAATATCAGAATATCACTGTGCTAGGAAATATAATTCTTGGATAATTTCTTTTGTTAGGTTACTGTGGTCATATAAGTAATATTGTATTTTATAAAATTTATGTACATATATTGCTATAGTAGCTGGGGATAGTATAGTGCTGTTACTATAGCACAAGTATATCACATAGTGCTACTGTAGTTAGTACTGTAAGGCTAAGCAAATCAAGGCTTTATTGAATGTACTGTGGTGTATGGTATATATATATATACCAATATATACTACAGAGAGAGAGAGAGAGAGAGAGCAAGGAATTTAAGTGGAAGTTTAGTGTTTTGTTTGACGAATTTGAGTGCTTGAAGAAAAGGGTTGTTAACCTGGAAAGAATTAAATCGGGGGAATCAATCAATCACTCAGTTGTCCACCTTAGCCTACCCTCATACATCATGCTGCACAGAGGGTCACCACATGGAGAATGTGCTGGTTCCACACACGGCTCTGTAGTCATGGAAGCTGGGAATATTTTATGTAATAAGGAGAGGTGGAATAGGACTAGGTATATGTGCAAGAGTTGGTGATATTGTAGAACAATTATCATTTTTTAAAGGCAGAAAAGGTGATAATGTTGTACATATTAAGTATTACTATTTAAATATTGGTGTAGATACACCATATATAGTTCTTAAACGAAAACTACATTCATAGCGTAAAGCAGTGGTGGGATTCAAATAATTTAACAACCGGTTCGCTACCCTAATGACCGTTCTAAGTATAAAAAAACTATATACCGAAAGGTAGTTTATTATTTCATGCAGTTAATACTTAAATAAGAACAATAAAAGAGGTCCACAAAACTAGATTATGTTATAAGAAAGAGTTTTAAAATATTAATGATAAAATATTAAATAATACCTGACAAAAAACTAAAACTGTTATTTAAGATATTTCCATATTGCTTCTTGATTGGCGTTCTCGCTTGCAATTTTCTTCGCTTTTATCCGAGCATCATCGGCTGAGTGATTTATCCTTAACCACTGTAGGAGTAGGATCCCATTCCATTAGAGTAGGCCGATTAGACTAATAGTCATTGTGTTTGATATATTAGAAACAGTTAGGCAACTTCTCTTCTCTGAACATTATGTTCATCTTTGAAAAACCCCTTTCTGCTTCTGCTGAACTTACAGCAATTGTTCTGACAATATTTTTAGCCCTTTGAACACTTTCAGGAATTGCATAATTCTGGGAATTTTTTAAAACGTTTTCCAAGAAATCTTGATAATCATTAATATCAATTTGGTAATTTAAAATGTCATTAAATACGAGCAATTGTTCTTCAGCTGCTTTCCATGGAACTAGTACTTCTTCAATATTCCAGTAATCTGGCTCCAAAAAATTGAGAAATTGTAATATATTCCTCTCTTGAAATTGGCTACAACTTGCTTTTAAATGTTCACAATCCATTAGTCTTTTTTTTTTTTTTCAAATTCGTTACAATGTTTTCTAAAAGTCTTTCTCGAGGAAGCCCGAGACAAATCAATGATTTTCTACAAATTTTATATTTTTGAAGGTTTCTGAAGTAATTAATTCATCAACTTTTTTTTCGTATGGAACCTTTTCCTTTCCAATCATTTGAAATGCTTTAATAGATCTTATCACGAGTTTTTCAGCCTTTATTATGTCTATATTTCTTGCTTGCAGTGCATTTGAAAGAAGAGAAATTTCGTTTAAAATATCAATCATCAATGCCAAATCAGTTATAAAATATATATTTTCAAGACCGGAGCCATACCTAAGTACTTTTTATTTGAATAAAAATAGTGATGTAGCGCTGGATAAGCGCGCCACACAGCTAGGGTTGACCTTAAACTACAGGCAGCCCATCTTGGTCCCAAAACTCTACCAATCTTTATAATTTCAATTCCAAGTTGTTCGGATATTTTGGAAAGTTCAGTTTGGTTCTTATTGGATTGATGAAAAATAGTATATATCTTATCAATAAATATTTTAAAATGATTTACTTGCTTTGTTTCCTTTATCGAATCATCTAAAACAAGATGGAGGCGATGATTTAAACAGTGCCATATTATTATGTTTGGAAACTCTTTTTGCAATCCTAGTGCTCACTCCAGATTTTCTCCCAAGCATAACGCTGGCACCATTGGAGCAAAATCCTATTCATTTTTTTTCTAGGTAGTTCTTAGTAAGCCCAACATTATTTAAACCTTCCATAACTGAAGAACATATACCCAGGGGCTCACATCTGGTGAGTATGGGCTTGGCACACCCAGGGTCCTGCGCTGGATATCATCATTCTTCTCTTTCTTGGTGATTCCCTTCTACTTTTCTCTCTCTCTTAGGGTAACTCAAGAATTTTTTTTGGCTGGTGCAGCATAAGCCTCAGGCTTCCTTGCACCATATAGCTGCTAATAATAATAATAATAATAATATTGTCTCTGCATCTTGTTTTTCCAATTCAACTAGTTCAACGAAAACAAAAAAAAAAAAAAAAAATTCAACTAGTTCAACGAAAATTGTTGGTGATGTAACTGAATCCAAGGCCAATTCTAATACAATAAATTCTGATTTTGGTTTCTTATTGAAAAAAATCTGTCAAACTCTGTTGCCTTTTCATCATTTTAAACGGCTACTGCAAAAAATTTTAAAAATGTTTTATTTTAATATATTATAGAGCAGGAGCGGATATGTGCCAATATATTTGAATATTTTTACTGGTTCTGTCCACGTGTGATCATATCATAAACTTTTATAAACAAAGCACTATGCTTATACCATTGATAAACATCAGTCAGAACATACATTTTCTTCATTTTATCGATACTAAACGAAAATTTCTTGCTGAATTAATAAATGGTATAGAATACCAGGCGCCCACCTTAGAGAGAACCCTGATCACAAGTGCCATTTTAACAACCGGTTTGCCGAACTCAACAAAAAATTAGGTATCGGTTCTGCCGAACCGGTGCGAACTGGCTGAATCCCACCACTGGTGTAAAGGCATCATTTTAGTTGTATCTCGTGATCATCCTTCATGAGTTACCATGTGTTTGTACTACCTTGAATAAGTAATGCTTCTCTAATAGAGAAGTCTATTGTTACCTATTCTCGGTGGGCACCACCACTCAGATGGCACCGTTTCAAGGCTTGTTTGTATATGTGTGGGTAATAAATCTATTATCCACTTGTCCCCATTAGACTTAAAAAAGGAATAAAGTAGAGGGAAAGTTATAGTAGGAGTGGAAGAAGAAAAGAAATGGTGTAGAAGAATAAAAGCGACGGTAACTCCTTCAACAAACACCACTCAAACTCAAAAATTCCTCGAATAGGCAACGCTTCCCCAGTAGAGAAGATTGTTGTTACCTATTGTCAGAAACTCCGTGAATATCAGGCTCCCCTGGTGACCATTTCAAGGCTTGTTTGTATATGTGTGGGATAATAACTCTACTATCCACTTGTCCCTATTAGACTTAGAAAAGCAAAAAATAGAGGGGAAAGTTATAGTAGGAATGGAAGAAGAAAAGAAACAGTGTAGAAGAATGGAAGGGACAGTAACTCCTTCAACTCGCACCACTCAAAAACTCATAAATTCCTTGAATAGGCATCGTTTCCCCAGTAGAGAAGACTGTTGTTACCTATTCTCAGAAACTCTGTGAATATCAGGCTCCCCCTGGTGACCATTTCAAGGCTAGTTGGCCTTCCATCATCAGTGAGTGGGCAGGTGCCCTGGGTATTGCAGTCATGACAACCCAGTTGTGAAGTTAATTCCACAATATGAGAGATGCCAAGAGGTGTACGTGATAATACTATAATAAATATAAATGCAACAAGGCATATACTATAAGAGATGAAAATTACCTATTAAATATTGGTGTAGATACATCATAGATGCTCTTAAATGAAAACTACATTTGTAGTTTAAAGGCATCGTTTTAGTTGTATCTCATATTGTGATCATCGTTCACAATATGATCACAACGAAGGATGATCACAATGTTGTTACTTGTTCTTGGTGGTGCCCACTGAGAATAATACCAATAGACTTCTCTATTAGAAAAGTGTTACTTATTTGAGGTAGTGCAAACACATAGTAACTCGTTGTGAAGAAAAAGCTGTGAGTTAAGGCTGAATTTGAAAGTGTTTAGAGTTTTGCCAAGACATGATAGGAAAGAGTTTATGATAAGAACCTTGTCAATCAGAGAGATTGAGCAAGGCTCAAAGAGTAGTGTTTTTCTTAGCATGTCCAGTGCTTGTTAACAGATGAGAATGGTTTTATAGAGGTGGGCAGTGGCACATTATACAAAAAGTACCTTCATGGAGCCCAAAGCAAAATGGAATTTGGGGGCCCATCTATACCTTCATGGGGCCCAAGGCAAAATGGAATTTGGGGGCCCTATCTAAAGGAAAATCTAATAAAGAACATTTTCATTTTATTGTGATAACAAAACAAACAAATTATATGACATAAGAATTAAATATAAAATTTATCAAAATCAGTAAAACCATTTTTGAAAAAAACGTAATTTTCAAATTTATCCTAAAGTAAAGCTCATTGACCTTGGCAGGTAGAAAGTGTTGTTTTTTCCAATAAAAATCACTTAAAAATATTAGTAAAAAACAGCAATGAGTTTTGGGGGTCCCACTTATCGGGGTCCTAGGCAGATGTCTTTTTTGCCTATAAGATAATGTGCCACTGGAGGTGGGGTACATTTGAATAGAAGTGCAAGAATATTTGATATCAAGGTGATGTTAGCAGGTTTAAAGAAACTGTTAGTTTGGGATGGGAATACACAGATTGATCAGAGGTAGAATTGATCCTTGCATTGGGGGGATAACAAAGGGGGGATAACAAATAACAGCAGGGGGGATAACAAAGCTTGATGATGGTAAATATGGGACTGACAATGACATGGGCTGTGTAAGAGTTACTAAAAACACAAACAGGAGCACATTTACTTACTTATACACTAATGCTAGAGAATAATAAATAAATTTTATGAGTTTGAGGTATTGATTAAGTCATCAAATTCTGAAATTATAGGAATAACAGAAACACGATGTCACTCTGACAATGAGTATGCAGGATTTGAATATAGTGCTTTTGAGGTGTAGAAAAAACACAGATGAGAGGAAGGGAGGAGTAATGCTTTTGGTTAAGAAGCATATAGATTCATGTGAAAGGAGGGGAGGAGTAATGCTTCTTGGTTAAGCAGCATATAGATTCATGTGCTCCTTTTGGTTATGAAGTGTATAATAAAGAGAGCATTCTTAGATTCAGGGGAAGCACCTGTAGTCGGAGATGTGCAAATGTTATACCCTGTTCACAAGGGTGAAGTAGGTGACTACAAACCTATCAGTTTAAACTCTGTGCCAGTGTAAATAATAAGATCATTGAAAGGAGTTTATTTATGCACGGGGAATGCACACACATCATTTCTACTACCAAGGTAGTTTTAATGCATTGTTTAATTATATCTCATATTGTGAATACCTTCACAATGAGTTGCCACGGTATTGCGCTACCTTGAATAAGTAATGCTTCACCTATGGAGAAGACTACTGCTACTTATTCTTGGCAGATAATACCACCCAGACGGCACTGTTTCAAGACTTTTTGACCCCCTCTTCTTAAAACTACCTTGGTAGTAGAAATGATGTGTGTGCATTATCCATGCATAAACAAACTCCTTCTTACTTTTAGGCATTTAGCCAAGAAATATCTTTTATATTAAACCATGCACACCATCAAGCATTTCTCATATTGTGGAGTTATACTTCATAACTGGGTTGTCACTATTGCAACAACAGGGTACCTACACACCCACCGAAGAGGGACGAGAAAGCCTTGAAATGGTGCCGTCTGGGTGGTGGTATCCACTGAGGATAAGTAAACAATAGTCTTTTCCATAGGTGAAGCATTACTTATTCGAGGTAGTGCAATACCATGGCAACTCGTTGTGAAGGTATTCACAATATGAGATATAATTAAATGATGCATTAAAAGTGCCTTGGTAGTAGAAATGCTGTGTGTGCATTACCCATGCATGAATAAACTCCTTCATACTCTTAGGCATTTAGCCAAGAAATATCTTTTAGATTAAAACCACTGTAAGCATTCGCTTACTAATGCCAGCAAGTTAGGGGGAAAGTTTTAACGTGGGACCGAATTCAGCGGAAGTGACAGAGTCGAGAAATTCCACAAATTAAACCAAGTAGACCCAAACCCTAAAAGAGAGATAATGGAAAACCAGGGATTAACCGAGGGGAGGAGAAGAAAAAAGGAATGGTACATATGCATATAAGGAGAAGGGCATGGAATTAGGTCTTTTGTTGTGTAAAGATGTCATTTGGTACGTAGAGAAGGAGTTGTGTAATCTGTAGGTGTTGAAATGTGTAATGCTGCTCAGAGAGACAATAATTTATATGTATGAGTTGACTGAAGACAGTTTAGGCTTATAAAGGAATATATATATAATGAATGCCTAACGGTTATTAAGAGGCCCCAGCAGAATTGAAATAAAGTAGGACTATAGACATCACACTGTAGCACTTGTGTGATTATTAAAAGTAAACCTAAAAATTGGCTTCAGCCAGTACAAAGGTGACCCTATACTACACACATCATCAAGCATCTCTCATATTGTGCAGTTATACTTCATAACTGGGTTGTCACTATTGCAACAACAGGGTACCTACCCACCCACCATGGGGCCAAAAAAAGCATTCAAACGGTGCCATCTTAGTGGTATTATCTGCCAAGAATATGGCAGATAATACCACTAATCTATCAATAGCCTTCTCCATAGGTGAAGTGTTACTTATTCGAGGTAGTGCAATACAATGGCAACTCGTTGCGAAGGTATTCACAATATGAGATATAATTAAACAATTCATTAAAACAAATTCATTGGTAGTAGAAATGATGTGTGTGTGTGTGCGTTACCCATGCATAAACAAACTCCTTCATGCTCTTAGGCATTTAGCCAAGAAATATCTTTTGTAATAAATTCATTAGTTAAAGAAATAATACAAGTAATGTGAGTAGAGTCATAAAGCAATAATAGCATGGGTTTTTTAAAGAGAGATCATGCCTCACAAATCTGATTAGTTATGATCAGGTTATATTTTACACATCCTATGTCACAAAGGAACTGGATGCAAAGAATAATTTTGACATAATCTACTTGGATTTTATGAAGCCTTTGATACAATTGTATAAATTAGAGCAGTGTGGCATTAGGAGGAAGTTACGACTATGGATAAAGGGATGGTTAAGTGGTATGAAACAAAGGATGGTTATGAATGGTTACTCCTTTTCATGGACTAATATGATAAATGGAGTTCCACCGAGGTTGGTGTTGGGCCTCTCACTGTTTTTAGGTGCATTCACACATATACACTGAGTGATCACCGAATTATGACCAAATACCTAATACTATGTTGGGCCACTGTTCACATGGATAACAGCTGCTATTTGCCTAGGCATTGACTCCATTAGATGTCTGAAGGTGGGATCTGCAGCTATGCTGCCTGAAAGGCTTTCCACATTGTTGGAATAGACAATGGTTGCTTGTCCATATGCTTCACTTCCCATTTCAAAACGTCCCACAGGTGATCAATTGGATTGAGGTCAGGCAAATATGGAGGCCAATCAAGATGGGTGATACCTTCACTGTGTTCCTTGAATGACTTGTGCACAGTGTGGGCCAGGTTCATTATCATCCTGGAAATGCTGTTTCTGTCCAGGAAAACATGCAACATGGCAGTATATGCATGGTTTCCTAACAGCTGCCAGTAGACCTCACCAGTGAAACGTTTGCCCATATGCACTAGGGGTCCTAGCAAGATATGCCCCCATATTAAGCAACCACCACCTGCCAAGATAGTGTGCACCATGCATGTGGGTCTGTGGACTCGCGTTGCTTGCATCACACACAAAGGATCCATCAGTGTGTTGCACCAGGTATTTTGGACTCATCTGACCAGCATACTCATTTCCACTCTTCCAGCATATTGCTGACACCACAGCATTCACCGTCGACAATGATTAGCAGTGAGGTATCTCTTGGTTGTCTGCTGCGAAACCCCATACACCTGAGTGTGCAGTGCATTCATTTGGGATAAATTCATTTGTTCTTGCATTCCTCATATTGTATTGTGATGTCTACTGTCACAGTGACCTGCCATTCAGCCCTTACAACTTGCTGCACCCTTCACTTATGGTGATCATTCACCTTGCATAATCTTTTACAGTTCTGTTGGCAGGAGGTGGTTTGACCCATTCAACCCTATTCTTTGTACTCCTTAACCACAGTGGACCATGAGCAATGGACAAGATGTGCCATTTCCGATACATAAGCACCTGATGCATGAGCTCCCACAGTCATGCCCTCCTGAAACTCCATGGTATTTTTACTACATCCCACAACTGCTACTTTATCACTCTGGATTGCACAACCAGGTGTAAATTACCACTGCTTTAGTGTAGGAAGCTGTTTGGCTTTTTGTATTGTGAGCTATGCAATATAATCCATTATGGATGGGGGTGGTCATAATTCAGTGATTACTGTGTGTGTGTGTGCATGCGTGCACATGCATGCATGCATATGCACTACAGGCTTGTTGTCTTCACCATATCCATCTGACTGCCCACATGTAACAACTCAACTCCCAGAGGATGGATTTTCATGAAATTTTATATTTAATTCTTTTAGAAAGATTTGTCGGGCCATATCAAATTTCATCAAAATTGGACAAATAGAAATTCCCCAATTATTATTTCTTTTTCCCATGTAAATTGTATAGGAAAAAAAATAGAAATTCATAGATTAAATATACTTTTAACGCAGTATTGTTAGCTTTAGACAGTCTTTGCATGCTTCTTGTGTATTTTTATGCAAGACTTACAAACACAGTGTTACTTGTGAACGGATACATGTATAGAGAGTGAGAAGAGACTTAAAAAAAAAAGAGTATATATGAGAGAAGAGTAATAAATATTATATAGTTGTAATTTAACCGAACAGGTAAGTTTAGAGAATGTGAAATTGTGGTGTTTCATTAAGTGTTCTATCAATCTATAATCTTAGTAATTAATTGACAAGGAAATAACTATACATAGTGGCATAGTATTTAGGTTCAGGCGCCACCGGTGGTTTCCCACATCTGCACCATATGTACTCTGTGATGAAATGCAGAACTACTGCACAGCCAGAAAAAAAGTGTAATGTCTGGTTAATGTAGTATTGTGCTTTGTTCTGTTGTTGTGTCTGGCTGCTTGGCCACGGGGCCCCTACTGGGACTCCACGTTGCCCACCACAACCACTGGGAGGTGAGCCAGGCTGCCCATTATACTCTGGCTGCCTCTGCCAGGGTTGCCTAAGCTTCCTGACAGAAGCCATAAAAAAAAAAAAAAATAATGATAAAAAAAAATAAATAAAAATAATAATAAAAATAAAATAAAATAAAAAAATGTAATAAAATAAAAGTAAAAATAAATAAAAATAAATAAAATAAAATAAAAATGAAGAATAAAAAAAAAATGAAGAGTGAGGGGAAAAAAAAAAAAAAAAAAAGTTGAGGCTGTAAAAAAAATAAAATAAAATAAATAAAATAAAATAAAAAGATAAGAGAGCATATGGGATGGGGGGGGGGGGGTAAGAGAAGAAGAAGAGGTCAAAATGTGGTGAACAGTAGTTGGAGTGGACCAAAGAGGGAAGGCAGTCCACTCTAAGGAAGAGGATGGAGAAGGGAGTTGAAAATTACAGGAGCAGGTGCTCCTGTGTGTATCCTGCTAACAGGGTGAATTTCATTATCCTATCCCAGTAGAGGATCGCGGGGGTGGCACGTTATTCTGTTCTGCCCTGAGTTCTGCAAGTCTTGCTCTTCTACAATTGAAAACAGCCTGGGCGTAGCGTGTTAAGTGGCCTCTTCTTGAAGTAAAGTTGACTCCTGATTGCGGGGGTTTCCTTGAATCTCTGTGAGGAATTGAAGTCTGGCGTTGTCGTAAGTGAGACACTCGTACATAACGTATTCCCAGGACTCCTCTTCACCACAGTGGCAATATGGGTTGTTTTCTATACCCATGGCTGTTAATTTTTGCTGGAACGGTCCATGGCCTGTAAGCAGGAAGGTTACTTGCAATCCAGGCGAGTACCAGGGAGGAGGCTTTGGGGAAGTCCTACTTATTGAGAGAATAAACCTTTTCGTGATTGCTCCTTTCGGCGTTGTGTCCCATGTTTCTTGCCAGAGGTTTTGTAGGTGGTCAGCAATTTTTCTTCTTTCCTTCTTAGGGTCATTTGCATGGTTCAATTGCAGGTTTAAGAATTGTGTAGGGATTCCCTTCTTCAGGCGCTGGAAGAGACCCCCTCTTGACAACTTCCAGATAGCGAGGTAAATATCCTGCAATGACTTGTAATGCAGGAGTGCTGACAGTACAGCACGCTCTGGTGACTGATAATAACATAAATCTTTGAATGGAATCAAGCTTGCGCTTGTTCCTTTCCAGGATTGCCTTTTCACACCAGATGGAGGCTCCATAGCACACAATCGGGACATATACTGCCTTATATATTAATGATAGAGCTTTATTCTTTACATACACTAAACCCCCGCTATTCGCGGTGTCTGTATTCGCGGTTGCTGATTTAATATAAAATGAAACCTAAAAAAATTTGAATTTTAAATCGCCGCGAACATTTTCTGCCATAAAAAAACATGGGCGTGGCTAAAATCGTCTTTCTCGGTCAAAACAGCGCTCAGTGGGTGGGGGGGGAGAGGAGTGACAAAATCGCGAGCATGGATGTTTCTCGCTAATCCTTGTTCAGTATATGCTATGCGCTTGTCATGGGTTTCGTCGTTTGCTTTTAATTTATATGCTTATAAATTGAATAAATTTATCAATTTATAAATTGATATGATTACAAAAGTGTTAAATCTACTGTTTTGCAGTGTAAAACAGTCTTTTTCGAGTGTGTTAATGGAAGAAAGTGACTTTATTGTGGACAAGTTCTTTCTAACCCGTACAAAAATATGGCTACGAATAACAAGGGAAATGTGAAAAGATCAAGGAAGGTGATGACATTAGTGAATAAAATTGAGTTATTAGACAAAATTTATAATGGTGAAAGTGTCTCCTCAGTGGCAAAACATTATAAAATCAATGAGTCAACGGTACGATCAATCAAGAAATCGGAAGAAAAAATCCGCCTAGTGTCCGTGAAAACGCGCTAATTGCTTCAAAAATTTGCTCTGTAACTCGTGATGTTAAATTAGAAAAAAATGGAAAAAGCTTTAAATCTGTGGATAGAAGACCGAACTCAAAATAAAATTTCCCTTTTCATCATTCGTGAAAGGGCAAAACACCTTTATCAACACTTTAGCAAAACTGTTGATAAAACTGGCGGGATAAGTTTTTAAGCTGTAGCAAAGGCGCTGGATTGAAAGATTTGTTTGAAATTTCTAATAAATATTACATTTAATATTAAATTGTTTCTTATTTTCATTTCGATGCCTTATGCTTGCATTTCACTATGTATTGTCTATGTACATAGTCATATTATGAAGGTACATATAATACATACATAGACAAAATTTTAGACTAGTTTTTCTTATATATTTCATACTTTGGAATGGAACCCCTTTATTACTACGGGAGCCATTACTCAGTATTCGCGTTTTTGGTATTCGTGGCATTTCTCAGGAACGTAACCCTCGTGAATAGCGGGGGTTTACTGTATTTACTTTTAACTTCTATTGAGCACATGAAAAGAAAAAAAAATTTAAATAATTTAAGAAAAAAAATTGAACATGCCTGAAATGTAATGCCTGTGTACATTAACTAACTTGTTAATAACAGTGATGACAGTATTTCAAATTTGATGTTTTAGTTTGCTGATGATCTAAAGGTGGTGCACACAGTAGTTAATGATAGTTATCAGGGTATGCTACTTCAAGAGAATCTAGATAAATTAAGCAGGTGGGCCAGGCCAGGCCAGGCCATAAACTGGCCATTTAACAGAGATAAATGCAGAGTACTGCATTTGGGTTATCAAGTATTCCCAGAGTAACAATATCAAGTATCCCAAGTAGCAATAATATCATTTGGGTGGTACTGAACTCAGAGTAGTGGAGTATGAAAAAGATCCAGCAATAATTGCACAGATAATGACATGAAATTTTCTCTGAAGTGCAAACAAGCTGCTAGAGCAGTTCATGTATTTCAATGATATACACTAACTTTGCCAACAAGGATAAAGAAGTGATTATCCCATTGTATAAAGCAATGGTTATCACATATAGAAGGCCCGAAGTGCCAAGCGATCTTTATAGTGTGATTATTTAGCGTTTTTCCTAGGGTGAGTACTAGTGCTTTCATAAACCCCTCCACTGCTTGCAATGCTGCTGCTTCCCTCGCTGAGTAACATCACTGCTTCACCATTAGCAATGTTACTGCTTCCCTTGCTGAGCAATGTCACTGCTTCATCGCTAGCAATGTTACTGCTATCACTAGCAATGTACTGCTCTCCTCTTCTGCTGATCGCTTGGTCACTGTTTGGTACCGCTCCTGCCTCCACATGGCAGGGCCGGTAACCTGGGAGAAGCAATTCCCTCTTCCAGGGCAAAAAGGAGCAATGATGGATTGCAATGCATATCCACCGCTAGAGCCCACGGGATCCAGACCTGTTAACACTGCATCTCAGAGCATGACTCCAATCGTCTGAAGAGACTTTGGACAGAAAAACAAACTACAGACATGCCAGCATTTCTCATAATGCACTCTCTATCCACAACCTGTCGGCAAGCTACTGCCTTTTCTAATACAGAAATGTTTAGAATCGGTTGTTGGATACCCTAAAATAGTAGTGAAGCGTCTCCAATCTGGAGACCTAATTGAAACTTCAAAAACATCACATTCCAAAAAATTGTTTAAAATAAACAACATTTAACAATATTTCAGTGTCAGTTACGCCCCATAACACTCTGAACACATCTAAAGGCATTATCAGCGAATGGGACTTACTGTCTTTGTACAAGAAATAGTACAAGAGTTTAGCTAACAAAAGGTGACACATGCTCAGAGAATCATGACCAAAAAAGATGGCAACCTACTACCAACCAGGTTCATTATTTTGACATTCAGTACTCCAAATCTTCCATCTTCTGTTACAGCAGGTTATTTAAACTGCAAGATTCGGCCTTACATCCCGAATCTCATTTGCTGCTTTAAGTGTCAGAAGTACGGCCATGCACAGACAGATGCCGAGGCGATGCTGTGTGTCCTATTTGTGGCTCCAAGGAGCATTCCCAAAGAGATTGTACAGCTTCCAGCCCTACTTGCCCAAACTGTAAAGGAAGCCATCCTGCATTTTCCAAAGCATGTGACCTTTGGAAAACAGAGAAAAAAATCTAGAAATATTAAGTGGAGCACAAAGTCATATACCCTGAAGCAAGAAAGCAAATACTGCTAACCGTGCCTAGTCAATCATATGCATCAGTCACCAAAAACAGCTGCTCAGCTGAAACTCAAACAGATGTCTCATAGAATCCAATATTTCCTTTGCCACCTGGGCCAAAACTGTGCTAACACACAATAAGAAACCTACAGGCAGTGAAACCATCAACACGTCGATCAGTATCCCAACTGATGTTATTTCAACCTTGCCTGAAATAACAAATTCAGCTACTGTTGAAAATCAGAAGAAAGTGAAACCATGAAATATCAACATGGAAATTGAGGTTCAATCAGAGGATGATGACTTAGTACTAGAATTACATGCTAATGATTCCATGAATACAGGCTGCCCAATCTTTCCCAAAATGAAAAATCAAAACTAAATAGACAGAAATCTTCTCAGAAAAAACACTCAGATCAGTCTTCCTCAATTAATCCCAAACAAAATTCTACAGTTCCATTGTAGGAATTTGTTCATACAAATTCCTACAATGGAACTGTAGAAGATTACAAAGTAATATGGATGACCTGAATGATTTACCCATAAAAACTAACACAGTAGGTGTATACTTACAGGAAACCTTTTTATCATCACAAGTTTCTTTCAAATTCAAAAATTATACTATGTTCAGGCATGACAGGAATTCTGGCTCTTGCTCGTGCATGGATAGCTATTCTTGTCAAAAATACCATACCATACCATACCACCAAAACATCTCCAACTACAAACCTCCTTAGAAGTTGTAGCAGTTCAGATGGCAATGGGAATATTGTTAACCCTTGCATCCATTTATATCCCACTGAATTATCCTTGCTCTCAGACTAAACTTGATAATCTTATCACACAACTGCCACCTCCTGTGTTTACTCGGTGATTTAAATGGACACCATCCATTGTGGGGATCTTTCACCAAGCAGAGGCCAATTAATTGAATCATTAATTGAATTCCTGGATAACCATAATCTGACTATTAAACTCTGGCTCTCCAACTCATGTTCAACTACCTTCAGGGACTACATCAGCCATAGACTTATCCATCTGTTCAGCATCTCTTTTTAGAAGCACGGAATGGTTAGTGATGAATGATTCATTCCACAGTGACCATTTTCCTATCATCAATTCAATTCAATTCAAATACAGATCATGTCATGTCCTAAAGGCCGTAATTCCTGGAATTTTCACAAAGCACACTGGGAAAAATATTCCACTTGTGTACTACTCAATAACCAGTATATACAGCAACAACATATTTATGACGTAACTGATCACATTACCAGCCATATATTATCAGCAGCCAAAATTCCCATTCCAAAATCTGACCAGTGCAGGCAGGTACACTAAAACCAGTCAGTGGTGGAATGAAGATTGCTCCAAAGCGAAACAAGAAAAAAACTGTACTTGGACCAGTTTGGCAAATTCCCCGCTGCTGCCAACCTAATTAGTAGTAGTAGTAGTAGTAGTAGTAGTGGCACTTGATGCAAGAAAGCAAGTGTAGGAGCTTATGCAGCATCAGCCAAAAAAAAAAAATCACACCATTCCCTCCAAATGCCTGTCCAGTTCCTCCTTAAATTTATTTAATCTATCAACTTCCGCAACGACAGATGGAAGTTTGTTCCAGCAATTAACCACCCGCTGGCTAAAGGCAAATTTCCGCACATCTATTCTACATCTATCCTTTCTTAATTTGAACTTATGTCCCCGTAGGTTCGTATTCTGAACAAGTGGGAGGATCCCATCAGAATTCAGCGTGCTCAACCCATTCAAGGCCTTATAGACCTCAATCAGATCACCGCGCAGGTGCCTAGTCTCCAGCCACTGCAATTTGCAGAACTTAAGCCTCTCTTGGTAAGAGGATCCCTTCATTCCCCTCACCAATCGTGTTGCTCTTCTCTGTACACGCTCAAGCAAATCTACATCCTTCCTAAAATGAGGCCTCCAGACCTGTACGCAGTACTCAAGGCGTGGCCTGACCATTGCCTTATACAGAGGGACAATCACCTCCTTTTCCCTGCTAGCAAAATTCCTATATATCATTGACAAAACCCCATGACCTGCCCTAGCAGCCTGTCTACATTGCTCAGAAAACTTCATATCTGACTGCACAATTACTCCCAGGTCTTTTTCATTTTCTACCACCTTAAGTGTAGTACCACACAGTTGGTACGTTTCTCTTGGGTTACTTCTACCCATATGCAGTACTTTGCATTTGTCAAGGTTAAACTTCAGTTGCCACTTCTTAGCCCATCTGCCCAAATTATCTAGATCCTGTTGCAGTAGCACACTGCCTGTGCTGTCATTAACAACCCTGCCAACCTTTGTATCATCTGCAAACTTCGACATTAAGCCTGATATACCTTCATCAATATCATTGATAAATATACAAAACAACAGTGGACCCAACACCGAACCCTGTGGGACTCCACTAATAACATTAGTCCACGAAGAGCAGCACCCATTGATTACCACCCTCTGTCTTCTCCCACTTAACCATCCTTTTATCCATTGTAGCAACTTACCCTTAATACCATTCTGCTCCAATTTGTACAGTAGTCTTCCATGCGCAACAGTGTCAAAAGCTTTCCTGAAATCCAAGTATATGATATCAAAATTATTTTTTGCATCCAGTTCCTTTGTGACCACATCATAATAACCAATCAAATTTGTCAGACAAGACTTTCCCTTAACAAACCCATGCTGTGTCTGAATTATTGCTGCAGTCTTGTCTAGATGAACCTGCAATGCATCTTTAACCAGTGACTCCATTATTTTACCCGGAACAGAAGTTAAACTAACTGGTCTGTAATTATTTGTGTCACCCTTCGAACCTCCTTTGTGAATTGGGGATACATTTGCACATCTCCAGTCCGTGGGAACCTCCCCTGAATCCAAGGATGCTCTCATAATTATGGCTAAGGGTTTGCTTAGTTGCTTTGCCGCCTCCTTTAATATAACTGGATAGATCCCATCCGCCCCAGGTGCCTTTCTTATGTTTAACTTCAACAATTTCTCCTCCACTTTGCTCTCAGTTATTACAAAATCATTAAGCACACTGCTACAATTTGATAACCTTCTTCCATTTTCAAACTGTAATGATTCCTCACGTGTGAATGTAGATGCAAAATACTCATTCAGTTTGTTTGCTATCTGAGCAGGATCATCAACAGTCGAACCATCGATGTCAAGTGGACCAATCATATTCAGCCCCTTCCTCTTAGAGTTTATATAAGTAAAGAAATCCTTGCTGTTTTTCTTAGCATCTTTTGCCAAAGATTTCTCGTAATCCGCCTTTGCCTGCCGAACCTCCTTTGTGACCTGATTACAGACTAGCTTATATCTGCTACAGGCTTCTGAGTCGCCTGATAATTTATATGCATCCCATGCATTTTTCTTCTCTGTCACGAGTCTCATTAGTTCATTTGATAACCATTTAGGCCTAAACCTTGAACAATATTTCTTCATCGGTATGAAAAGTCTAGTAGCTTCCACGATTAATTCCTTGAATGCTTCCCACTTAGAATTTACTGTTTGTAACATCGTCAGTCGATCCCACTGTACAGAATTTAAAAACTGTCTGAGACCACTGTACTCCCCTTTACGGAAGCAAAAACCCTTTCCTTTACCCCTGACGGTAGTTACCTCTTTGAGTAAATCCCACTTCAGCACACTGTGATCACTGCCACCTAGTGGTTCCTTTATCTGCAAATTCTTAATACACGAATGATCACTGCTGATAACCAGATCAAGAGTATTACTTTCTCTGGTTGCCTCTCGAACATGCTGCTGCAGAAAACAATCATCCAATAAATCCACAAAAGTCTGACTAGTGTGTGAGTGACCAACCCACAAGTTCCAGTCAATATCTGGGAAGTTAAAATCCCCCATTATAAGACATTCTGATTTACTGGCCCACTCTATTTCTCTGTACAATTGTTCATTGTACTCATTCGAGTCATTAGGCCTATAACACACTCCTACTCTTATTTTTGCTTTTGCAGTGCTTATGTCACACCAAACTGACTCGACAGTGCACTGTCCATCTATATCAACTGGATGCACTTCTTTTAATTTTATGTTTTTCTTAATTAACAGCATAACACCTCCTCCCTTTCTGTCCTGTCTATCCTTTCTGTACACATTGTACTCCCCAAATTCCAGTTCTGCATTCCTTATATCTTTGTGACACCACGTTTCTGCTATCCCAACAATATCCGCCTTTGATGTCTTGACCAACACTTCAAATTCATCAAATTTATTTACTATACTTCTAGCATTGGTATACATGCAAGCATACATGCTCCTATGCCTATTCCTTGTTACCCTAACACATCCCATATACCCAACTATTCCAGGATGACTGCCATCCGTCCCTGAAACCCCCAACACCCCTCGCTCCAGGTCGCTTCTTATTCTAATAGAAGTTGTGCAAGAATCACCTTCACCTCTGCCTGCGGTTACTGTTAAACTATTAGTCTTTGTATCCCCCCAAGCTAGCAGTTTTCCGACCCACCTAACACTGCCTCGATAGCATCAGCAAATATTCTTGCACCCTTTCTATTTAAGTGTATCCCATCCCTGTAGAAGCAATCTCTCCTGTTAACAAGTACAGTCCAGGCTGAAAAAAATTCTACCCCTTGAGCCTTGCACAATCTTTCCAGGGCCGAATTGATCGACAAGGCTCTCATCATATACTCCCTCCTATCGTGTCCGGGCAGAATTGCAGACACTTTCAAATTCAACCCTAATTCTCGGCTTTTTTTCAACAGTGACCTGTACTTGTTGAGTAATTCTGCCGGTCTCCTACTCTTAATATCATTAGTGCCAACGTGTACAACTATATCACCTTTTGTGCCCTTGAAAGATGATATCCGCTCTACAACGTCATCAACCTTTGCCCCTGGCAGACATACCCTGGTCCTGTTCCACCTATCCTTTTTACATAGCATGTTCCCCGTTTCCCTGACGATAGAGTCACCAACAACTAATAGTTCCTGTGGGACCAGCGCATTCTGCCTTGGGGGTTGCCGCTGTGTTGCGTGATGACCAAGTGCAAGCTCTGGCGTTGATGTGGGCAGCTGAGAGCTTGATGGGCCCCTCAATTTATTTCCTTCGAGGGCATCCACCCTGTCCTTCAAACTCTCATATAGGCCCATAACAACGCTGAGTTGTCGCCTGATTTCCTTACACTCCTTACATCGCGCACACACAAAGACATCCCCCATGGCAATATCATGTTCCGTTCCAGAGAGTTCGGCAAACATTTCACAAGTTGCACATTTTTTTAGGCTGTGACGCGTTGGAGAATCGCCCCCCTCAGTTCTCCCCCGAGTCACAACACTCCTGCCACTTTGTGCCCGTTGCTTTGCTGCTCTAGTTCGGGGCATGGTAGTTTAAATTAATAAAATCAATAAATTAAATGTCAGTAGTATTTGAATAGAAACTATGAAATAGAAACAGTGAAGCGTATTACTATATAATTATGCGTTAGAGCTACCTCAATTAAAAAATTTGAATTCCCTACAAAAACTTTGAATTCCCTATATACAAAAACAATGGCTACAAAAATCGAACAAAAATAACGGTTTTACCTATCGTAAGTAAAATCCACAAAAACTCTTTATCTAAATTAAAATAAAAAATAACCAGCGTAACTATAACTATATGACTACGTATTAAGTACAATATAAAACAACAATCATGTAAATAAAAGGCAAACACTTATCGTTTTTGCGGAGCCTGTAACTGTCAGCTGTAACTTTTAAATAGAGTCAGCGCCCTCTCCAATTGTTTTCAAAAACTTAGAGCCAAACCAAGACAAATTAGGAAAAAAGCAAAACATGACTCCTGGGTTAACTGCACCTCAACTATTAACAAAAATACTAATACTCGGATTATCTGGAAAAAAATACAAGCTCTCAATGGAAAATTTCTACCGTTACAGTCTCCAATAATACAGTGGAATGGGCGCAGGACCTATCCTCTCCTACTGACATTGCAAATGCTTTAGCAGAATCTTTCTATATTTCTGCCTCTTCCTCTTATGTGACTTCCTTTCAATGAATTAAAATTAGTGAAGAATGTCAAAAATTTAATTTTTCAACTAATCTCTCACTTCCATATAAACAGCCCTTTACGCTAACTGTGCTCAAGGAATCCTTGTGCAAATTTTCAAATAGTGCAGCAGGATCTGACAGCACCTACAGTATGCTTAAACATCTGTGTAAAACTGATCTATACATACTATTGCTATTTTATAACCGGATCTTCTCAGAAAACACATATCCTCTCTCATGGTGCCATTCCTATATTTGTGCTATACCAAAACTGGGCAAATATACCTCTCTAGTTCAGAATTACAGACCAGTATCATTGACAAGCTGTTTGGGCAAGATCTTCGATAGGATGGTGCATAAGAGGCTCACCTGGATTGACTTCCAAAATCTTCTTTCTGATCACCAATATGGCTTCCATAAAAACAGGTCCACCCTAGGTTTACTTGTCAAAATTGAATACAACATACATAACGCCTTCATCAGGAGACAACATCTAGTAATGGTCAACCTGGATATTCAGAAAGCATTCTACACCACATGGTGTCATGGTATTATCAAAGATATTCATTAGCTAGGGGTGAGAGGCCATCTCCCTCAAATCATTCAGAACTTTTTAAAGTTACGTACCTTTCAAGTCAGATATCAGAACTTCTACCAGCATCTCACATTCAAGAAGAGTGTCCCCCACAGCGTTCCATACTGAGTCCAGCCCTATTTGTGATTAGGGTCAACAATATATTGGAAGATCTTCCAAAACTATTGAAGTATACATGTATGCAGACGACCTCGCCATATCCTGCCAATCACAAAATATGAATACTATTGAAAGACAGTTACAAATTGCTCTAAACAAAATAGAATCCTGGACTTTATGCAATGGATACCATCTTGCTGAACAGAAATCTATAACCACTCATTTCTGCAAACTACAGTCACTTCATCCTGATCCTGAGCTAAAGATAAAAAATGTGCCAGTTCCTCTTGCTAACACTGTCCGTTTTCTTGGCCTGATACTAGATAGAAAACTGAACTTTCAAGCACATGTGGCCTATCTACAAATCATCTGCTTGAAGAAATTGAATATCTATCCTTCAGTGTGTGTCGTCCATGTTATGGGGCCCTGATTGACATACCCTTATTCATCTTTCTAGAGTTCTCATCAGGTCCCTTTTGGACTATGGCTCTCCAGTGTATGACTCTGCGAGGAAGAGTACTTTAGAGCGATTAAATACCATCCAGCACAGTGCTCTGAGAGTTTCTCTAGGGGCTTTCAGAACCTCCCCAGTTCAGAGCCTTTACATTGAAGCCCACAAACCTCCCTTACATCTTTGGAGGAAACATTACCATTGATGTATGCCATAAAAATCCGCAGTCTTCTCTTTCACCCTAGTTGGAGATGCCTGTACAATACTGAATGGGAGTCATTTTACAATAGTAAACCAAATGAAAACAGATCTGCTGCACTTAGACTTAAAGAACTGACTCAAACGTGGAACATAGAAATCGGCAATATATATATATCAGGACACGACACCACCTGATCTACCATGGACAAATATCCCTGCAATTTATGACGACTATTTCCAACAGTGGAGAAAGAACACCTTGTCTCCCTTCAATATTGCACAATTACATGAAACTCACCCTGCTTCTAATTCACAGGCCTGTAAGATCTATACAGACTAAACAAAAACTGAGACCCAAGTAGGCGCTGCGGCAATCTTCTCGTCATTCACCACTTCTGTCTCATTACCTGTAGAATGCAGGATCTTCACTGCTAAGCTTTATGCTATAAACTTGACTCTAGATAATATATGAATTTTAAGCCTTCTAAACTTGAAGAGTTAGAAGGAACAATTTTTCAGAACATATTAATTTTTTCATACAAATACATTTTATCCAAATCTGATTCTAAATGTAAATACTGTATAATTTTTCATTGTGCTTTTGAGGTTCTTCTGCAGGTACATCTTTTAATTTATTAAAATCATACAAAAACCCAAAAATGCTTTCATGTTTTACATACAATTCAAAACACTTTTTAAAAGATTGAATTGGAGTATCAATAATTTGGAGAAAATAATTTATTTTAAAATTTTCCTCATCATCTAAAAATTGAGCATCACAAGATTCAAAAAATTCTACGAGTTCTCTTAAGTGCTTAATTGCTATGTCCATATACACAGATTTTTCTTGTAGTAATTTGCTGTTTACTTTTGATAGAAGATAATACCATATGATTAGACTATGTCCAAATTCAATGGAAAACATTCCAAATTCATGTATGGAATTTATATCAGACTTAACTTTAGTATCAGAAACTGTTTCAACCATTTTCTTTAGGAATGTCATGTAGTGCTTCTATAAATTGTGGTATTTGAAAATGTATTGCTTTCACGCTGTCTATTCTACATTCCCATGTTGTATCAGACAAAGATTTTGGTGTTAAATCTCTTACATGTTTTTGTAATATATGCCAGTGTGACATCAATGCAGCAAATATAGTGTAAATATTTTGCAAAATGGCAAAGAAAGTAACTGCTATTATTGACAAGTTTGTTATATCACCAAGCAATAAACTGATGTTATGATATGCACAAGGAGTATACATTGCTTTGGGATTTTCTTTTGAAATATATGCCTGGACACCTTGATAAGTACCCTTCATGTTAGCTGTTGTTTTTGGTGTTTAGGAGCATTAGCAACTAAGGCCATATTGTTCCACGGGGATATGCAGTAGTCATTCCCTGACCTTTCCGCATCCTCCGTATTTGGTGGGCACAGGCTCGAACCCCGGTCTAATCAAGAAGTGTGTGCTATACACACTGCTGCTCCTGCCCAATTGGCTATGGAGGCGCCTCATGTTAGCACCACGAGAGTGCCACTAACATGAAGGATATTTATCAAGGCCTTGGCCTCGACAATTGGACAGTTCTATTCCTAATTCATCGAAAAGTAATTTAACCCTTTCTGACAATTATCTTCCAGCTGTGTCATGTACTACCAAAAAAGTAATATGAAGCTCCCGAATATCAATGTTGCTACTGTTTGATCAGTGACAGATTAAGGTATGGGCTAACAGGGCTCTTGCCCAGGGCACCATTCTTTAAGGGGCACTAAAAACAGGAAAACAATGAGGCAAATTTATATTTATCCTTAGTAAAGGGTGCCTAAAAATCTTTCTGCCCGGAGTGCAGAAATACTTTGGTCCAGCGCTGTGTTACTTTCATTTCATATGTTATTATGAAATGAAATTTCAAATTAACATATGAAATTCATATTTTATGTTACTTCATAAATAAAATTATAAAAGAAACATTTTCTTTCATAATGTTATTTCATTATTCATAATATTATTCTCTTTATATGAAAACAAAATAAAATTAATTAGTCTGTTTTTTCTTTAAATGCAGGTTATGGAAATATTGCTCCAAAAACAGAATGGGGTAAATTAGTAACCATACTATATGCTATCATTGGAATACCCCTTATGTTCCTTTATCTGACCAACATTGGTAATATACTTGCCAAAGCATTCAGATATGTATATGGACGATTATGCTTCAGAGAAACTAAGGAATCACATCAGTGTCATTTACATCTTGAAAACTATCAAGTCCATCACATTATGTTGCAAGATCCAGCTTCAGCAATGCCAAGCATGGATGCCACCTTAAGGAACAAATTTAACACATGTAGTGAGCTGGATACAAAATGTAGCTCCTTGCATGGTGACTCAGTAGACGAGGGTGAGCAGAGCAAACCAAGAGTGTCGGTGCCTATCACATTGTGTCTAATCATTATTGCTGGCTATATATGTGGAGGTGCTGCTTTATTTTCTATGTGGGAAGGATGGAATTATTTGGATGGTTCCTACTTTTGTTTTGTTACATTAAGCACTATAGGATTTGGTGATTTGGTGCCTGGTGATTCTGTAGTGTCTGACAGTTCTCAAGAGAAACTGGTTATTTGCTCGATTTATTTGTTAACAGGAATGGCACTGATTGCCATGTGTTTCAATCTGGTACAGGAAGAAGTTGTTTACAAAATGAGAAATTTATGTCAAATGATTGGCATGGCAAGTGACAGTTACCCTGAATAAGACTGTGCCTTATTAGAACTGTCTTTCTTAAAATCAGACTGACTTCAGAATGCAGCTTTTTTATCAGAGAAAATATGTGACTTGCTGGGTTAATATCCCCCCTCTTTGTATATTATTACACAAGCTACAGATGGGAAGAAGATCCTTTCTGATTCCTCTTGAATTCATTTGTATGTTGCTATAAAGGAATATATCAAGATTCATGAATTTACTTAAGAACATTGTACACAAAAACTGTTTTGTTTATACTGGTTTAGTAAAAATAAGAGAAAAAGAAATTAATAATATATGTTGATATTTAAACTTTTCCTATGATATTGATTGCTGTGAATGTGTGTCATATTCATTACAAAGTTTAGTATATCTTTCATAATACTAATCTTTGTTTGTAGTTATTATTCCAGGTTAGTGATGAAACGTAAATTGACTTTGTGGAGAAACTTTGATATGAAATCCTGACTTCAATCATTTTTATTATTCTTCTATTAAGTATGTCGTATATTTACATCCTGTTATATTTGCTCAATTCTCTACATGGATACTCAATTATGTGTAATGTTAAATCAGATGTTCAACAACTCTTATGCTTTCTGCCTTAAGTGAGGTTATGCCTTTTCCTGACATTTATTCTTCATGATACCCTGATTGATTAATAGCTTCTCATGCCTATTGCAGAGGAAAACTAGTTCTGTCACAGTAAATGTATTCTATCTCTCTTATAAAATCAGTTATAACACTTCATTACGCTAATATAATTTAAATAGTTTTAACAGAATTGATGCAGTGTTATAAATATGTAAATCCACTTGATGATGGGAAAAGGGAAATGACAGTGTTTAGATTATATTTAACAGGGCTGGCTTTAGGGTAAGGCCAAGTAGGCACTGGCCTAGGGGCACCAATGCCACCCCCTCCTCCTGAAAACAAAGCCTGCCAGAAAAATTGTGTATTTCATGTGTTAACATGTTAAAAACAAACAATATTAAATTCAAAATTAAAACTTTTAGGAATTAGTTTTACATATTTTTAAACAATATTTCAAAATGGAATATTGAAAAAAGACAGCAACTTGGTAAGCTTCCTCATCTGTTTGAGTAGATTCTATTAAATTTGTAAAAAGCATTAATTCTAAAATTATTTAAATATTTATAAATTTTTAATAAATGCTTTTAATATTATTTCTTGTTTCCTTTTATATTGATTTTTGTTTTTTCATTATTATTTTCATTTAATTTTTAGTTCATTTAAAAATTAACAAGATTAAAAAAAATTGGATGGGAATTGAATCTGCCGTTCAAAAAGCGAGTCTTACCATTGATTTTATTTTTTTCTAGTGTTGATTAATAAAATTGGAAGTGAAAAGTGGGAAAAAATGCATTTATGGATAAATACAAAGGCAATCTCACAGAGTTTTTTAAAAACTCAAGTGAGCCGTCAACAAATCAAGCAGAATTCAACCACGATGTTGCAGTTTCTAAAGTTAATGAAGGTCATAAAGATTCTGTAGAAACTGTAAATCTAGAAAGTGAGAAAATGAATGAAAGTAGTGAGAGCTACCAAATAAGTCCAAGTTCAAATATTGAAAGTGCAGATAAATTTAAACAAACTTCTATTCAGCAAGCTACACAGGATTATGAAGATATTGGAAAATGGCCTGAAAATACAAAATCCACAATAGACTTGCTAATAAGAATTGACCGTCAAAAATGGTAGAAACAGAAAATTCAATTCAACTTTCCATTCGTGAAATCGTGATTGGTTGGTATATTCCAAATCTAAGGATGCAGTTTATTGCTTTTGCTGCAAATTGTTTTCTGAAATAAAAGTTGCACTAACATATGAAGGTGTGAATGACGGGAAAAATATAAACTATAGGCTAAATACACATGAAACTGAAAAAGAACACTTGAGTGCTTTTAACACCTGGAAAGAATTCATAAAAATAATTGATGGCTCTGCAACAATTGATAGCACTCTACAGGAAAAGATTGATAAAAAAATCAAACACTGGAGGAACATTTTAGAACGGATTATTTCAATCATAAAATTGCATGGAACACAAAATTTATCTTTACAAAGAACATCCGATAAGTTGTATGAAGATAATTATGGAAATTTTTTAAAGATTGTCAAATTGTTAGCGGAATATGACCCAGTAATGAAAGAACACTTAAGAAAGATTATAAGTAAAGAAACTCATCAACATTATTTGGGTAAAAAATTCAAAATGAAATTATAGATCCCTTAAACATTGCTATTAAGGAAAGTAGTGTAAAGAAGTTGAAAAAAATGCATATATTATTCTATAATTGTTGGCTGCACTTCAGATCTTTTGCACACTGAGCAAATGACAATAGTAGTGTGCTTTGTACATATACTACCTGCTCCAACTCATGAGGGAAGCTATGTAGAGATCTATGAGCATTTTTTTAGGATTCATAAATATTAACGATAGCACTGGTAAAGAAATGATGGACAAAATATTTGAAGTTTTACAAAAGTCTTTCATTGAGTGACTTAAGAGGCCAAGTATACGACAACAGCTCAAACATGCATGGAAAGCATAACGGTGTACAGAGTCACATACTGTCCTCATACCCAAGAGCATTCTTTGTACCATGCTCTTTGCATTTCTTGAAATTGGTAATAAATGATGCAGCAAGTTGTAAAAAGGATAGGTGGAACAGGACCAGGGTATGTCTGCCAGGAGCAAAGGTTGATGACATTGTAGAGCGGATATCATCTTATAAGGGCACAAAAGGTGATATAGTTGTACACGTTGGCACTAATGATATTAAGAGTAGGAGACTGGCAGAATTACTTAACAAGTACAGGTCACTGTTGAAAAAAAGCCGTGAATTAGGGTTGAATTTGAAAGTGTCTGCAATTCTGCCCAGACACAATAGGAGGGAGTATATGATGAAAGCCTTGTCGATCAGTTCGGCCCTGGAAAGATTGTGCAAGGCTTAAGAGGTAGAATTTTTTTTTCAGCCTGGTCTGTACTTGTTAACAGAAGGGACTGCTTCTACAGGGATGGGATACACTTAAATAGAAAGGGTGCAAGAATATTTGCTGATGCTATCGAGGCAGTATTAGGTGGGTCGGAAAACTGCTAGCTTGGGGGGGATACAAGGACTAATAGATTAACAGTAGCTACTGGTAGAGGTGAAAGTGATTCTTGCACTGCTTCTATTAGAATGAACAGAAGCCTGGAAAACAAGATGCAGGATATTTCAGACTGCTGGGAGTCATTGAAGTACAAGTAAACATATGGGTTGTGTTAGGGTAGCTAAGAAAAAGAACAGGTGCATGTATACTTCCGTGTACACCAATGCTAGGAGTTTGGTAAATAAATTTGATGAATTTGAGGTATTGCTCAAAGCATCAAAGGCGGATATTGTTGGGATATCAGAGACGTAGTGTCACACAGATATAAGTAATGCAGAACTGGAATTTGGGGAGTACAACGTCTACAGAAAGGATAGACAGGATAGGAAGGGTTATGCTATTAGTTAAGAAACACATAAAATCCAAGGAAGTGAAGCCAGTCGACATCGCTGGACAGTGCAGTGTCGAGTCAGTTTGGTGTGACATAAGCATTAGGAGATCAAAATTGAGAGTAGGTGTGTGGTATAGGCCTAATTACTCTGATGAGTATAATAAGAAACTGTACAGGGAAATAAAGTGGCCAGTAAATCAGAGAGTCTTATAATGGGGGATTTTAATTTCCCAGATATTGACTGGAATTTGTGAGTTGGTCACTCACACACTAGCAAGGCTTTTGTGGATTTATTGGATGATTGTTTTCTATATCAGCATGTTCGGGAGGCAACTAGAGGGAGTAATACTCTTGATCTGATTATCAGTAGTGATTCTTCATGCATTAAGAATCTGCAGATAAAGGAACCACTAGGTGGCAATGATCACAGTGTGCTGAAGTGAGATTTACTCAAAGAGGTAACTACTCTCAGGGGTAAAGGGAAGGGTTTTGCTTTCATAAAGGTGACTACAATGGTCTGAGACAATATTTAAATTCTATACAGTGGGACCAAGTGAAGATGTTACCAACAGCAAATTCAAAATGGGAAGCATTCAAAGAATTTTTCTTGGAAGCTAGTAGGCTTTACATACCAACTAAGAAATATTGTTCAAAGTTTAAGCCTAAATGGATGTCATATGAACTAATGAGACATATGGTAGAGAAGAAAAATGCATGGGATACATACAAATTAACACGTGACACAGAAGCCTATGATAGATATAAGTCGATCTGTAACCAAGTTACAAAGGAGGTTAGGCAGACGAAGTCAGATTATGAGAAATCTTTGGCAAGGGATGCAAATAAAAACAGCAAAGAGTTCTTTACTTATGTAAACTCTAGAAGGAAGGGGATGAATCAGATTGGTCCACTTGATATCGATGGTTCAACTGTTGCTGATCCAGCTAACAAACTAAACGAGTATTTTCCATCTACATTCACACGTGAGGAGGAAGGGGAATGCCAGAGGTGAAGTAAACTCTGGCAGTGAGCTAGATGATTTTGTAATAACTGAGAGGAAAGTGGAGGAGAAATTGTTGAGGATAAACATAAAAAAGGCACCCGGGGTGGATGGGATCTGTCCAGTTATATTAAAGGAGGCAGCAAAGGAAGTAAGCAAACCCTTAGCCATAATTATGAGAGCTTCTTTGGACTCAGGGGAGGTACCCATAGACTGGAGATGTGCAAATGTGACCCCAATTCACAAAGGAGGATCAACGGCTGACAAAAGTAATTATAGACCTGTGAGTTTAACTTCTGTTCCAGGAAACTTAATGGAGGCACTGGTTAAAGAAGCACTGCAGGATCATCTAGACAAGACTTCAGTTATAGCTTGGACACAGCATGGTTTTGTCAAGGGGAAGTCTTGCCTGACCAATTTGATTGGATACTATGATGCAGTCACAAAATAACCGGATGCAGGGAATAACTTTGATATTATATATTTGGATCTTAGAAAGGCTTTTGATACTGTTGCACATGGAAGACTGCTGCACAAATTGGAGCAGTGTGGCATTGGAGGCAAATTGCTGCTCTGGATAAAGGGGTGTTTGAGGGGGAGAAGACAGAGAATGGTAATCAGTGGACACTGCTCATCGTGGACTAATGTTATTAGTGGAGTCCCTCAGGGTTCAGTGTTGGGTCCATTATTATTTTCTGTATTTATAAATGATATTGATGATGGTATATCAAGCTTAATGTCCAAGTTTGCAGACGATACGAAGGTTGGCAGGGTTGTTAAGGACACTACTGATGCTATGCTGCTGCAACAAGATCTGGAAAGGTTGAGCAGATGGGCTGAGAGGTGGCAAATGAAGTTTAACATTGACAAATGTAAAGTACTACATATGGGAAACAGCAACCCCAGAGCAACGTATCAACTCCTTGGTACTACACTGACAGTGGTAGAGAATGAAAAGGACCTGGGGGTAATTGTGCAGGCAGGTATGAAGTTATCTGACAGTGCAGACGGGCTGCAAGAGTAGCTCATGGTGTCTTATCAATGATATACAGTAATTTTTCTAGCAGGGATAAGGAGGTGATTATTCCCTTGTATAAGGCAATGGTCAGGCCACACCTTGAGTACTGTATACAGGTCTGGAGGCCTCATTTCAAGAATGATGTAGAGCTGCTGGAACGAGTACAGAGAAGGGCAACAAGATTAGTGAATGGAACAAAGGGTTGCTCCTACGAAGAAAGGCTTAAGTTTTCAAATTACAGTGTCTGGAGACTAGGCACCGGCGAGGTGATCTGATAGAGGTGTATAAAGCCTTGAATGGCTTGAGCATGCTCAATGCTGATGGGATTCTGCCTCTTGCTCAGAATAATCACCTGAGAGGGCATAAATTCAAATCGAGGAAAGACAGATGTAGGATAGATGTACGGAAATTTGCCTTTAGCCAGTGGGTAGTTGGTTGGTGGAACAGACTTCCATCCCTTGTGTGAAAGTTGATAGTCTAAATAAATTTAAGGCTCAGCTGGACAGGTATTTCGAACGAACGGAGGGGTGAAGTGGAAGTGTTTTTTTTTGGCTGATGCTGCATAAGCTTGCTTTCTTGCATCATATGCCTCTACTAATGCTAATGTCCTTGTGTTGAAGCCGTGTTGTTTTTTGATATTGTACAGCATCTTTACACTTTTTTCTCGTCATCTCCACAAAAGTGGAATGTTTTAAAGCAATATGTTCAATTGTTAATCTTAAAAGCACTTACTGATTCCAGATGGGCCAGTCTTCTGGAAGCACTGAAACCAACTGGAAGAAATAATTGAAGCTTTAGAAAGTTTTTTGAATGTGCAATAGCAAAAAATAAATCGGAATCAAGCATTTTATTAAAGAATTTTGCAAATTTTAAATTTATTTGTTCATTAATTATTTGGTATGACGTGTTAGGCAATGTGAATATAAAAAGTAAAGTTTTACAAGAAATAGATTTAGATTTGACAAATGCAAATTTTCATGTTACTAACTCGTTGAAGTATCTTCAAGATTTAATTTGAAGTGACAGAAGTGACAGCAAGTTTGAATGTAAAATTGTAACCAAATTAGAGATTGAAAAAACCAGAACTCAAAGGTGAAAGGCAATGCTTACATACGAAAGTAATGATGAAATTATACCTAATGAAAAATAAAATTTTAAATTAATTTTATAACATTCTAAACAATGCAATAAATGTTTTAAAGGATCATTTTGATGAAACATAATGATAATTTCAGTATATTATGTAATATAAATAAATGCAATAAGATAGATGACAATGAACTTTTAAAAAATTGCATGGACTTGGAAATGCTTTTAACAGATGAAAATGAAAAAGATATATCGGGAAGAGATTTAGTTCATGAAATAAGATACTTACAATGTTCTTATCCTTTTGAAGAAATATCACCCATGAAAATCTTTGAATTTTTTTGTGAAAAAAATTTTACATCTTCACTACCTAACTTGTTCATAGCCCTACATATTTTGTTGATGTGTGGCCAGCTTGGAAAGTTTCTGTTGCCAGCATGGAAAGGAATTTTTCTAAGTTAAAATTAATAAACCTCATTTAAGGACAACAATGACTGGATTATCAACGCTATCAATTGAACAGGTTTTGTTGAAAGAGCTTGATTTGGAAGATATAATAATAAATTTTGCAGCCATAAAAGCTCCAAGTTTTGCTTGGAATGTCTAATTGTCAAAAGTTTTAATAAATTTTGTCAAATTTTGTTATCTGTCGAAACGTTCTACTTTAACATTATTTGTTTTGTATACTGTGTGCTTGGGAGTGTGATTTTTCTTTTTTATTTGAATTAAAAGTTTTTATGAAGATTTTTATTTAAAATTTAGTGTTGCATTGCATATAATTACTTTTTGTAAGTAAATAAAATGTAAAATTAATCATTCTAAAAAATTAAAATCTTTGCATCAGCGGGAGGGAGCATCAACAGTCAATGTGGCCTAGGGGCACCATATACCCTTAAGCCAGCCAGCCCTGATATTTAAATGATGCTTATGATTTCATTTCATATTTCAGCACATTGTTAACTATTTTTTTTTTTTTTTTTTTGGATGGCATACATGTACTGTATTGGGATTTGTTTATTATCCTTTATTGTTTGCTTATACCTGAAATTGGCACTGTCTTTTGTATTGTTATTTAATATGTCCAGGAGAAAAGGTTAGTCAGGGATGATACACCATTCTTGCTGTGGTATATCATCCCTGACTAATCATATTTGTTTTTAGGGCTGGCTGATTTTGATGGAAGTTATAATATGTGCCACACTGAAAAGATATACAGTGTGCAATGATTTTGGGACATAGCTAATTACAGCTAACAGTATGTATGCCATGTCCAGAAATAACATATATTTTTCTCCATCACATTAAAGATTTTTCACAAAACATCATTATTTATTTATTTATTTATTTTTTTGAATAAAATATGCAAAACTGGTATTACCTTTCTTATTATTATATAGTTGGTACCACTAGTTACTGACTTTTATAATCTGATCACAAACAAAGAACCTTTCAGAAGTGTTAAGAATGCACTGCACAAGATGCCATTATTCTATGAGTGTTGTACAGCAGACAGCCAGAAATCATCATTCCTTATACTGTTTTAGTTGAACAGGACAATCCAAGTAAACTAGTGTTTGTTTCTGTATTTATAAGTTTCATAGTACAGTGTGTCAAAAAGAGGCTGTATAAATAAATCTGATATTTTGCTTTATTTGTGATCATTTTGTTATAAAAAAAAGTAAAGGAAAAACGTTAAAGAATATATTAAACAGGCAACTGGTGTATTTCAGGATGAAACTTGGCAACCAAGATAAACCATGGGCTCCACACAAAGTTTGTCACAGTGGTGATGAACAGGTGAGAAATGGAATTAAGGTAAGAAAAAAAGTCTAAGTCTTTGCTATTCCAATGGTCATGAACAGAGAAGCCACGGGTATGACTAATATTTTTGTTTATCTAAAGTGTAATAAACCCTTTGAAAGCACCCTCCATCTGGGAAAAAGTTGAGCATGTGCCACCCAAGAACATCAGTGCATCTGCTGTAGCTCTTTCTTACATTTGTACAGATTTTTTTTTCTTTTTCTACCCTCAATCAGATTAAAATGTTTAATTTGGATCACTCTCTTTCTCAACTACATGAAGAAGTAAAAGCAGAAAGAAAATTTTTGCTTCTTAGTGTAAACATTAAGTTACAATATTTTATTTTAAATGGTATACTCTAGTCTAGGATATGTTTCTCAACTTCTCATTTCTTTATAATTGTTAATATCAAGTATGAAAGGCTATATTGCACTCTTGCTTTTATGTCATTGCAACCCCTCTGACTTCAGTTACAGGTTTGGTTCTCAGAAAGGAACATTTTGTATCTGAATCTGACATCTGTTATAAGACTCATCCTGCATGGACCTAATCTGCTTTTCCTCCACCTACTAGAAATTCATACAATTTAATTATCAGACTCTGTATGTGGTGATAGTGATTGTTTCTGGCTGAAAATTAACATGTAACAGAAATGATCAGGCCTTCCAAATTCTTAAGCTGAAATATTGTGATCAGAACTTCAAACTAAATCTCTCTCTCTCTCTCTCTCTCTCTCTCTCTCTCTCTCTCTCTCTCTCTCTCTCTCTCTCTCTCTCTCTATATATATATATATATATATATATATATATATATATATATATCATTTTCTTAGTAGTATATATAGACACCTTGGGAAATTCAGTCCATACTTTACTCAGGACGATTCACTTGTACTCCATTGCAGTGGTATTCTCGGGTTAATGTCTGACTTAGGAGCTCCAACATATGAACCAAGTGAGTAGGAATAGTTCATTGATTTCCCCAAAACTAGCCTGAAAAGTATTCTCTTACATAAGGGAAACATTTATGCTTCCATTCCACTTTCACATTCATTTCATCTAAAGGAGACATAAAAAACTTCAACAAAGTTAAATAGGTTTGTGTATTTATTGAGTTAGCATTCAAGTTACACTAAAATGCAATTTTTCAAATATGAATAGCCCGTGACCACCAAATATGGAGGATGCGGAAAGGTCAGGGAATGACCACCGCATATCCCTGGAGTTGTTAGTTATTTGTTATTTTGGTTTTTAGGAGCATTAGCAACTAAGGCCATATTGCTCCGGGATATGCGGTGGTCATTTCGTGACCTTTCCGCATCCTCCGTATTTGGTGGTGACGGGCTCGAACCCCGGTCTAATCAAGAAGCGTGTGCTACGCACTGCTGCTCCTTCCCACCTGGCTACGGAGGCGCCTCCCTGGAGTAATATGGCCTTAGTTGCTAATGCTTCTTAAAACCAAATAACAAACAACAATATATGAAAGGACAGCAGAGCAAGAACTAGGCATTGGATAAGGAAATAGTAGTAGTCACAAAGAGACTACTGTTTCTTTCAGATGTTCTGTTAGCTCCATTTCATATCAAAGTAGGGTTAATGAAGCAGTTTGTAAAGGCTTTAGACAAGATGATGATTGCTTTAAGTGTCTTTGCAATCACTTTCCTATATTATTTAATACAAAAGTCAGAGAAGGCCACAGATAAGAAAGTTAACTTCAGTCAAGTAATTTTGAACAAATGAGGACCACAGTTGAAAAAAACAAGTGAATTGGTTCATTAACATTGTTCATAATTTCTTAGGCCACAAGAAAGATGCCAATTATGACAATATCATTCAAAATGTGCTGACTAAATTTCAAAAATTAGGGTATACAGTGAGCTTGAAGATTCATTTCTTATGATTCCACATAGTGGGTTTTTTTTTTTTTTACCCTGGAAATTTTTGGTTCTGTCAGCAAGGAATAAGTATGATGACAGATAACCACTGGTCTTTGAAAAAGCATGCATATAGCATATAGCATACTGCATTAAAGAAAAACAGAATATTTATTTGAGATAACTGTGACAGCCAAATCCTCTGCTTGCACCTTCACGATAGTGGGACTGTAGTAATCCTGGGAATAACCTCCATGCACAAGTACATGGTGCATGTATTTGTGCATGTACTTGTACATGTTCACCCAGGTGTGAACCAACGTATGCAGGGGTCGAATTGTGGCACCCACACCACATTGAGGAATGCCGCCCCTCTATGTTACCAGGCAGTACTTACTAGGTGGTAGATGACTCTCATCAACCGGTGCAATACCACCACTTTGCTTATTGGAGGCTTGAAGTGGTGGAACCCATGTTTAGTCTCTAGAGCTAAGTTCCGGTCAACCCTTTCCTATCTCTTCCATTAGGCAGTATGATTGATGACTTTTGAGGTTATGATGAACATCGTGGCGAGATCCAATATTCCTTACATTTCGAGGGTACAGGTCTAAAACAGTGTTCGCAGGCTGGCCGCTAGTTAGTACACCGGACCGAACCTATTGGTGACTCTCTAGGAGTCTTCCGGATCAGCTAGCATATAATCTTGTTACCTCTACTCTGCCAGATAGTGACTGGAGGGAGTCAGAGTAGTGTGTATGCGGGGAGCATTGTCGAGGCCACGTTATGTCAAGGATCTGGGTATATTCTTACCAAGTGTACGCCATATCCAAAAATTTCATTACTTCATACAGCATATCCCACCCACTTTTTCTTATTATTGAGTACACCATGAATTGTCAAACTAATAGAGCAAGCTTATCTGTGAAAAGATCTGAACCTCCCAAGCACTTCCTAATTCATTTCACAAATATACATGGTCTCAATTCTAATCTCAACAATGTCCATTCTCACTTGCAGTCTGCCAAACCCCATGTACTTTTTCTGGCAGAATCTCAGTTATCGGTTGATTCAACTACTGCTCATCTCAGATGTAGTTAGAAGGATTGTTTGTGAGAAAAAGATCAATGTTGGCTGTATGATTAGGATTGTCCGGTATTCTTGTAGGTAAATGAACAATCTGTGCAAGGTCATTAGTAATTGCAAAAGCCTCAGCATCTCGACCAGCTGGGTCAGTGTGACTAGAAAACGGAAGCCAGCTGGAGTTGTGAACATTAAAATCACCAAGAAAAATTACCTCACTGTTAGGAAAGTTGGACTGGAGAAAGTCAAGTTGCAAAGAGTGCCAAGTGATTAGTGGAGTTGGGAGAGATTTTAAGCCAGAGAAGATCAAAGAGAGGAGATTCCAAATTGCCAAGTCTCTGACAGGGAATATCAGAATGGACACATGCACAAGTACCACTTTGAGGCTAAAGGAATCATATAGCGAATAATTTGGGCATCTGAGATGAGCAGTAGTTGAATCAACTGATAACTGAGATTCTGTCAGAAAAAGTACACGGGGTTTGGCAGACTGCAAGTGGAAATGGACATTGTTGAGATTAGAATTGAGACCATGTATATTTGTGAAATGAATTAGGAAGTGCTTGGGAGGTTTAGATCTTTTCACAGATAAGCTTGCTCTATTAGTTTGACAATTCATGGTGTATTCAATAGTAAGAAAAAGTGGGTGGGACATGCTGTATGAAGTAGTGAAATTTTTGGATATGGCGTACACATGGTAAGAATATACCCAGATCCTTGACATAACGTGGCCTCGACAATGCTCCCCGCATACACACTACTCGGACTCCCTCCAGTCAACTACCTGGCAGAGTAGAGGTAACAAGATTATACACTAGCTGATCCGGAAGCCTCCTAGAGAGTTACCAGTAGGTTCAGTCCGGTGTACTAACTAGCGGCCAGCCTGCGAACACCGTTTTAGAGCTGTACCCTCGAAATGTAAGGAATATTGGATCTCGCCACAATGTTCATCATAACCTCAGAAGTCATCAATCATACTGCCTAATGGAAGAGATAGGGAAGGGTTGACCGGAACTTAGCTCTAGAGACTAAACATGGGTTCCACCACTTCAAGCCTCCAATAAGCAAAGTGGTGGTATTGCACCGGTTGATGAGAGTCATCTTCCACCTAATACTGCCTGGTAACATAGAGGGGCGGCATTCCTCCATGTGGTGTGGGCGCCACACTTCGACCCCTGCTTATGTTGGTTCACACCTGGGTGGTCACCCACCATGTACTTGTGCATGGAGGTTTTCCCCAGGATTACTACCAGTCCCACCATCGTGAAGGTGCAAGCAGAACAATTGGGTGCACTTGAGTTGAGTGTTACCCGAATATCAGTTCCGTCAGCGTTTTAGACTCTCAGGTAGCAAGTACAGCTTGTTTGGCATATCTGAGAGAATGTCTGTGACAACCTCAATGACCATAGTGCACCTGCTCATTTAAAATTTTTGATGCAGCCACTGGAGGGTTAAAATCAAGACCAGTTATATAAATTACAAGGGTGAGGCAAATGAAAATGACTATTTTTCTATCCATAACTGAAACTTTAAACCCTGTATATCCTTGCTCATAAGTCTTTTGGTTGCTTTCAGCATTATTGCTTGACTGGTTCCTTCATTCCATATGGAATTTACATCCTGCAAGTAATTTCTGAGTTCTTTCAAAAACATGAAAATCACAGATGATCTGTTTTCATTTTGATATACTGTGAATTATGAGAAATTTATTTTATTATTATTATTTTTTCATATTTTTCATATTCGAGTTGGTTCACCCAGGTGTGAACCAACGTATGCAGGGGTCGAATTGTGGCACCCACACCACATTGAGGAATGCCGCCCCTCTATGTTACCAGGCAGTACTTACTAGGTGGTAGATGACTCTCATCAACCGGTGCAATACCACCACTTTGCTTATTGTAGGCTTGAAGTGGTGGAACCCATGTTTAGTCTCTAGAGCTAAGTTCCGGTCTACATTAACTCTACATTCTCTTGGAATCATATTTAACAGATTCCAAGTGAGCAAAAGCATCTGTCTTTCTTCTGGGCAATTCCCATTTCCCTATGGTATCTATGAGACACCAGCAAGAGGTGTGTAAGCAACCTCTTTAATTGTAACGTCCGCTTTTCTCCCTTGTTCCGGCATGCCAATTGTATGCGACCGCTTTTCTTATTTAGACGTTAATTTTAAGTAGAATGCCTAGAAACAATAATACAAAACAGCACTTACAATAAGTTTTACTTCTCAGTGTTATTGGATCAGCTCCTTGACCTTCCCGCACTATCTGTGACGGCTTCCACATCTAATATCTGGCTTTTAATTCCGAACTTCCCTTCGACCCAACTCGACTCCTCTTGGCTGCTTTTAACCTAGTTGACTCTGAATAATCCTTTTCCTTTAGCTGGCAAATTCTCCGTTCTGAAATCCAGCAAAATCTCGCCGCTTCCCGACTAACTTCTATCTCCAATAATTCCACAACTACGCTTACTAAGACAAGACTACCTCTCCAGAACTACCCCCCTCCTTTAACACCACCTATAACACTAACTCCACCTGTATCACTCTCACTTCCCGACATACTCTATCACAACATAACTTCCACTTCCCGACATACTTAATACTACTGAAACCTGTCCTTATATATCCGCTATGTTTCCCGGCATACCCTGAAATTGACTGACCTCCCCTCTGTTAAGTTGAAATGTTCACCGTAATTTCGCGTATCATGGACTCGCCTGTAAATTTCCATAGTAACTTATAACTACTGTTACTGCATTGTGTGTTTGTTTGTTAGTTATTTGGTTTTTAGGAGCATTAGCAACTAAGGCCATATTGCTCCAGGGATATGTGGTGGTCATTCCCTGTCCTTTCTGTATCCTCCATATTTGGTGGGCATGGGCTCGAACCCCGGTCTAATCAAGAAGTGTGTGCTACGCACTACTGCTCCTGCCCACCTGGCTACGGAGTCGCCTCTTACTGTGTGTATAAGCATTCGTTCCCAGAGTGTTTTTTTTTTTTTTTTTTAAAGTAAGCCTTAAGCTTACACTCCCTCCTCCTTATCTGTAGAAAATTCCTTCTAAAGAATTTTCTAGAAAAACTACTAGTCTTTTTCTGGAATACAATTTTTAACAGTTTCAAGTGTCCTTTCCCAGATTCAGAGTAGATTAAAATATCGTCAAGAAAACAAATTACTCCCTTTCCCAGTAACTCTGACAGTATATTACTCATCATACTCTGGAATGATGTCACCGAGTTTTTCGCCCCCTGAGGCATTCTGGTCAAATTGAACTTTCCAAATGGGGTGCTAAATGCAATATTTACTTTTGCTCTGGTTTTAGGGGAATTTGGTAGTACCCTGCATTCAGATCTAATTTAGAAAATACCTTAGCCCCTCGGAGGATGTTCATTATCTCCGCTATGTGAAGTAACGGAAAGTCAATTGGCCTAGTGATCTTATTTATTTTTCGGCAGTCCAATACTATTCGTACCCCACCATCTGGTTTATTTACAACTAATACGGGACTATTCCAGTAGGAAGTTGACCTCTCTATTATCCCATTAGCCTCCATGTCTTTCAGTTCCTGCCCTAATCTTTCTAGCTGAGCCTGCGGTATGCGATATTGCCTGGTATAAATCGGGTGCAGTGAGTGAGGTGCACAGTATGCTCCATTACCTTGGTCACGCCTACTTCTGTTATTTTCTCGGCAAAAATGTGGTTATACTGCCCCAACAACCCTTGTATTCCTAGCCTAAGAGTTTTATCTTCTGGATTTCGGCTATCCATTAAATTTATCCCCCCCTTCTGCTAACCCTTCCTTTTGCCTATCTTCTGTGTTTTTCTTTTCCACACTGTGCCGTGTCTACAATCAATGCAGAAGCCTGCTTCTCGCCAAAAATCTAATCCTAATATGGCATCATACCTCTTCCTCTTTATTTGCTTGGATACCAAGAAATTGTGTACTATGGAGGTTGTTTCCATTTCCAGTGTCACTGAGGCTGTGACCTCATAATAGGAAACTATTTCAGTTCCCCCTATCCCTTGTAAAATATAGTTGCCGCAGGGCTTTATTCCCGAAGTTTCCTTATTCTTGAATTTTTCGCAATATTCCCAGGTTAAGATTGACTTTGTGGCCCCGGTATCTACTAAATATTTTCCCTGTAAATTGCCTATTTTTCCCTTCACATACATTAAGTTTATCACTACCTTATCTAAGGTTACTAACTCAATGTTGTTATTGCTAATGCAGTTCAGTCTGAAATTTTTAGGGGTTCCTCCCATTTCTGGTTTATTAATTGCATTCTTTGCTTCCCCTTTGTAGAAAGTTTTGGGAATGGTTGCGTTTCTGTCTACTAGCGTTGTGGACACCCCCTGCCTATAGTTGGGCCCCTGTCACCATTGTCTCGCTGTATCTCCTCTATCTTCAAGGTTTCCCTGTGTGTTCCTAGGACAGAATCTGGCCCAATGGTTAGGGCTATTGCATATGTAACAACCCCTGTTACTTCCCTTTTTCCATATCTCATAGTGTGTTGCACCTTCACCTTCCCCCTTACATTCCCCTTCAGCCACTTCGGTTCTTCCCTGTTTCATTTCACTAATTTGATTTATTAACCAATCCACTTTTCTCTCTAGTTTGCTTAACAAGAATTCCTCTTCGGTGCTTAGTTCCTCCCCTTTTCGTGTTTCCTTTCCCCTTTTTTCAATTCCTGTGTTCACATTTATCGAGTAAGTTTCTCATTTTGTGTCGGATTTTAATTTTATTTCTAGACTCTCCTCTTCTTCAGCATATAAAAATGCTCATTCCAAAGTTTCTGGCTTTTTTCGCATAACCTCCCTTCTAAAATTTTCATTTAACCCATTTATAAATTGCCCCGTTAGAAATTTTTCGAAAACCCCTCCTTCTGTAGCATCAGTTTGTGTGCTCATTCTAACAGCCTTTAACCTCTGTAGGAACTCGTCGACCGATTCCCCTTTTGCCTGCGTATACCCCCCCCTAATTTGCCTACTGCCGTAAGAAATGATTCTTTCTTAGCAAATAATTTTCTTAAAATTCTACAATTAGCGAATTTACTTCTTCATAGAAAGTTTCCTGTTGATACTTAATTAGTGCTGTGCCTTCTAATTTAAATTCTGCAAAGAGTACAATTTCTTTGTCCCTTAAACCGTCTGCTCTTTTTATCTGGGTTCATTTATTTAAAAATAACTCTACATTCTCTTGCTTCCCCCCCTGTAAACGCCCTTAAGTAGTCTCTGCCCATACAGAGAGCATTTCGTCCCTCCCCACGGTAAATTTCTCTAGACCTTTCTGCCATTTCACCTCCGGGACTTGTGAACGGTTGGTCTAGTAGAGCTGGCCCTTCCTGGTCCCCTTTTATGTTCCTTTTACTTCCCACAGGCATTCTGTTTTCCTTTACAATATTTCTCTACTTTTAATAATTCCAAATATACTACACTCTTTAAATTATTTTTCTGGCTTGCCAGCTGGTTTATAAGTCCAGCAACTATGGCAAAATTTAATTTACAATTACTCTTAACAATTCCTTTTCTAATTGTTTCACCTTTTGCTTCCTTATCCCGATACCTAATAACTATATTCATTCAATACTACTCAAACTTTATCGTACATAACATCAATGCCAAATATGACTTCTTTTTATCGTTGTCTCACTCAGTTTTTTTTTTTTTTTTTACTAGCAATCCTAGCTGGCTTGCCAATTGTAAGCAACCTCTTTAATTGTAACATCCGCTCTTCTCCCTTGTTCCGGCACGTTAATTTTTAATAGGTAACTCTTGTTATCCTTTTGGGCCACTGACTGCTTCAGAAAATTTCAGGATTACTATTATTCTTAGCTAGAATCTGAGTGAGGCAATGAACAATGAACAACACACAGGATAAATTTAACATGTTTAATTATAGAAACTGACTTAGATACATACAAAGATTTATCAACAAAACTTTTCATATTACGGAAGTTTCCCTCTGGAAAAACAATTACAACAAATCCATTCAGTATATCTCCTTACTAAACGGAATAAGAGCTCCTTTACAGAAGTTTCCCTCTGGGAAAAACAATTACAATAATTCTATACAGTATATATCTTTTCTGATCTAACTAAAAGTTCCTTTACAACCTTCAACTTGTTATTCCAGCTATTTCTTAGGCTAGACAAATTAATCTTACTTAGGATTTCAGAATGCCTTTCCTTTCCATTCCATTTAGGATGACTGGAAACAATAATACAAAACAGTACTTACAATAAGTTTTACTTCTCAGTGTTTTAGGATCAGCTCCTTAACCTTCCCGCCTCGCTATCTGTGACAGCTTCCATATCTAATATCCGGCTTTTAATTCCGAACTTCCCTTCGACCCAACTCGACTCCTCTTGGCTGCTTTTAACCTAGTTGACTCTGAATAACCCTTTTCCTTTAGCTGGCAAATTCTCCGTTCCGAAATCCAGCAAAATCTCGCCGCTTCCCGACTAACTTCTATCTCCAATAATTCAGCGACTACACTTACTAAGACAAGACTACCTCTCCAGAACTTCCCCCCTCCTTTAACACCACCTATAACACTAACTCCACCAGTATCACTCTCACTTTCCAACTAACTTTTACTTCCCGACACTCTATCACGACATAACTTCCACTTCCCGACATAACTTAACGCTACTGAAACCCGTCCTTATATATCCGCTATGTTTCCTGGCATACCCTGAAATTGACTGACCTCCCCTCTGTTAAGTTGAAATGTTCACCGTAATTTCACGTATCATGGACTCGCCTGTAAATTTTCATAGTAACTTTAACTACTCTTACTGCGTGTATAAGCGTTTGTTCCCAGAGTTGGTTTTTTTTTTTTTTTTTTTTTTTTTTGTTTTTTTTTTAAGTAAATCTTGCTGTAAAGCTTTGGTTTCAATAGCTAAATGCAAACTGTCAATAACTACAGACATTCACACTACATCTACCAGAATCCACATAAGCACCTGGTTCAACTGGGGGATGAGTGATCTTGAAAATTGTAAAAAATATAAAAACTTTATTATTATTGGTTTTTCTTGTTTAATTTCATTTCCTAATTTTTTTATTGAATTTAGCAAATCCTAATTAATTAAAGATCATTTTTTCAATTCAGTAAAAAAGCAAAAAATTAATCTTTTATAATTAAAACAAAAAGAGGTGTCTCACAGATGTGAGACACCTTGTTTTGTTTGAGGGTGAGTGATGGAAGGTTAAAATAGTTATCACAAAAATGTGTCCAATTAAAAATAAAATATACTACTTTAATTTTACAGTTCTATACTGTACTTTAATTGGCCAAATTTTTCAAAAATATTTGTATATAATTGTAAGATTGAGGGATCATGATGCATGAGAGATTGTTTCTTAAAGTGATTTTTTTTCTGATGGCTGTAATGCTGAAAACCCTTACTTATCCTTTAACTGCATTGTTCACATAAAAAATATTCCTGGTAATGCTTTGTTTTTATATGTTGTTTATATCCTTTACTTTTCCAATGACTAAGTGTGTTATTCATTGGAAAAAAAATTGTAAAATTTCTGAAGTTTATTTTTTAAATTTTGAATAGCTATGAATTCTCTGCTTTAGTTATCTATACCTGCTACCTAAATTTTATTCTTTGCTACACAACTTGCACAATTTTTTTTTTTCAAAATGTTTCAGGGGATATTCTCAAAATTATCTTGATACCATGTGAACTGTGATGCAGTAGTGAATTAAGATTTTGTCACTGGATAGCTCCTTAAGTAATGCTGCTTATCATTTTCTTTGAATATTTTAGCTTACTTGAATGTGACAACTTGTACATGTCACTTGATGGATGTCGATCTTCTGCTAGCTATAGGGAAAAGAAAAAAATTCTTAGGGTATTGTCTTATTTTTTTTTATTTTTTTAAATAACTGTATATACATGACTGGCAAAGATAAATTTCTTAAGATAAATGCTATCTTGAAACATATACAGCTTGAACTATTACCCTCTAAGAGTGCCAACTGAAATTTGTACAAAATAGTTTTATATCAGCCATACAATGAATGTATGCCACATTATGCACATAAATAATAAAGGCTGAGAAGTATACTTTAATGGTCCCCCCCCCCCCGTACAATGATAATGGTAACTAGTTTCTGACTTCCAAATGTATAAATTATCCAGATCATAAGAATTGCTACCAGTCCTATAGTCAGAATGGCTTTAATGCTATCTTTGCTATACTAAAATGTTTTGCATAATAGAAAGATCATTTGAGAATATATTCCTTCAGACATCCACAGGATGAACATCATGTTTTTAACAGACAGTTTTTCAAATACTGTAGTTAGGTTTGTACTTGTTAAATTATAGAAGTGCTATTGATGGTTTATACTATGATTTGAACAAATCAATTTTTTAAACTTGAAAAGCATGATAACTTTGTGTTACTGTTAGAAGATATAAATCAGTTGCTTTTATAAAATGTTAACATAGAATGACTTTGATACACATTTTGGTAATGTGGCAAAACTAGTTTCCTTTAGTAAGGTATTTATCTACACAAAGTGTTATACATCTGCACAAAGTATTACAAATCTGCACAACAGTGAAAGCAACTGTCACATTCTCATAACAGAAATAACTGTTACTGTTGTTCAACTTGTAAGCATTTCTCCTTGGTGCTTAAATTATTAACACAGGCATTTTAAATTTTAAAATATGGTGAAGAAAATTTCAATTCAAAGGAAATTATCCCTTCATCTTTTTAATATATGTTCTGTAAAAGAAATTGTGGTAAACCTCAATTTTCAGATAACTGCCACTGTGTGTTTGTGTACACACACACACACACACACACACACACACACACACACACACACACACAAAAAGTAGTGTTTTGTACTGTCAAATATTGTTATAATCTTGAGGATTGTATGTACTGTGTATTTTATTGAGATAATAAAACTAGTCTGTTGCTTTGGTGATTGCCTTCAGTTATTTTAAAGCAAAGTATATTTACACCATATTAATTTGTGTTACTGTTCTTTAAATTTTAAAGTACAGTATTTTAAGTTTTTTTTTCATTAAAACCCCAAGCATGAAAGGTATTAGAACCTATAGTACTTAGTACTTTGTGTGAGTTGAAGGTTTGTAAAGTAGACAGATACTGAATTTCTATAGCCTATGCGCCTCCGTAGCCAGGTGGGAAGGAGCAGCAGTGCGTAGCACACACTTCTTGATTAGACCGGGGTTCGAGCCCGTTACCACCAAATACGGAGGATGCGGAAAGGTCAGGGAATGACCACCGCATATTCCCGGAGAAATATGGCCTTAGTTGCTAATGCTCCTAAAAAACCAAATAACAAACATCTATAGCCTATAATTTTCAGGAAATATGAATGAAGGGAGGTTGTTCCAGAAAACAGAAATTGAAAGAACACAAAGGATGCTGACTGGTTGCGGCACATGTTTGGAAGAGAAAGCGGGAATTATAGAAGCCACTTCAGAAGAACAGAGCCTATGAAAGTATCTATAGAAGAGGCATGCAACCAATGTTGAATCCAGGGGGGGGGGTGACAGGGAATGAGTTTCACCACAGTGGAATAAAATCTCCCCCCCCTCCTGGCAAAAAATAGTAATTTTTATTTTAATATTCATTACAAGACCTCAGACTGAATTTTTTGCTACATTTTTGTTTAATTTTAATTGAAATTTTCTTCTTACTGTGCTCTTTAGTGGCCTATTATAGTTTACACAATGTTATAATTATAAAACACAAATTCAATAAATTTGTCAAATAAACACAACACAAAAAATCACATCAACTAAAGCAGTGTTTCCCAAAGTGTCGTACGACCAGTAGTACAAGGAAGGTTTTAGGTGGTATGCGATTAAAATATATCACTAAAATTCAAAAGAGATGAAATTTTTAAAATAAATGGGCAATATATCTGACTGCACAAATTGTAACTAAAAGCTAATATTCAAGTGTTGGCATTTTTGTTTTATGGTTTTCAGGTTCCCTTTTTTTCACACAAATGGTCTACTTGCGACTAATTCTTTGTTTGTATATTGCAAACAAAACGACTGGATTGCAGACCATGAATAGGTTCACCTGAATTGATTCCTCAGTGACAGATGCTACTTGTAATTAGAAAGTGTCCTGCAGCTTTCAGGGGAAGGGCTAAACAATGTCTGGGCAGAGAGAGAGGAGTCTACTGTAGCCACTATTTCGATCATCGGCAGTTTTGCTTTATGGTTTTCAGGTGCTCTTTGTTTTTTTTTTTCACAGCAAGTAGAGTCTACTTGTGGCTAATTCTTCATTTTTATACCACAAACAAAACAACGACTTGGTTGAAGCCTATAAACAATACATTTTATAACCTTTTTATTATATATATGTATCTGTACTATATGTAGTTTGTGGTGGGATCATCTGTTGCCAGGTTACCTTAATGAATGCCCTTCAAAGGACAAAGAAATAATAAAGCTATATACATGTATGGAAAACTGAAACAAGAAAAATTCAGCTGATCACAGGGATTTACAATCTTTGATTCTTTTATCCTTGCCACTTTTTACAAATAATATCAAAGTCACACAAACATTGCAATTGGGATAGAATACTCTTTCGGTGGAGTTAGGATTTGGTTGTCAGTGAAGTGGCCATTTCATGAAGTGAGAGAAATTATGAGTGCAAAAAACCATTAAAATGTACTACGCTTTTACTGTTTATCAGAAACGTTTGTTTGGTTATGGGAATCAATTTTGAACACCTTTGTGATATTTTTCTGAAACACATTTCTGGAGGTCACAACCATAACTCACATCTGGTGAGTATGGGCTTGGCACACCCAGGGTCCTGAGCTGGATATCATCATTTTTCTTTTTCTTGGTGATTCCCTTCTACTTCTGACTCTCTCTCTCGGGGTAACTTGGAAATTTTTTTTGGCTGGTGCAGCTTAAGCCTCAGGCTTCCTTGCACTATGTGGCTAGTAATAATAAAATAGTAAAATAATAAAATAATAATAGTAATAATAAAAACAATTTGCAGTTTCCAGTTTATTGGGCTTTTTTTGTTACTTATTATAAATGAGTAGTAAACTATCTTATTGCATTTGTGATAATACCAATAGTTGGAATTGTGTGGATTTTTGATAAAATAAAAACTTTTTACATTATGATGAAATGTGTTTCTGTTTCCATGAAATCTTCAATCATACAAAAAACAAATTTTCAGAATCTTCTCTTGTTCAATCCTATGTCTAAACTTTGTGAACTTTTTACTCTGTCTCACTTGTGCATATTTAACCTCAGAGGCTCACATCTGGAGATTATGCACTTGGCACACCCAGGGTCCTGAGCTGGATATCATCATTCTTTTCTTTCTTGATGATTCCCTTCTGTTTCTTGTTTTCTCTCTCTCCCTCTCTCAGGGTCACTCAGATTTTCTTTTGGCTGGTGCAGCATAAACCTTAGGCTTGCACTATATGGCTAATAATAATAATAAAAAATAATATCATGTTGGAATTTATGCATGCCATGTTCTTTGCTATCAATTGACGTTCATCTTGTTTACTGTTTTAAATTTTACAACCCAAAAAAAGTGTCAGTTTTTGGGTTTTACAACCCAAAAACCTAAGAAATATCAGATTACAAATTGATGTTTAGTTTGTATTTATATTAATTAAGCTATATAAGTATGTAAATTTATTTTTATTTTGCTAACCTGTGGATAATATAGTAGTAGAATGGCCTGTGATGCAAGAAAGCAAGTGTATGAGATGCAGCATCAGCCAAAAAAAAAAAATGACTCCAGTTCCTCGTTAAATTTATTTAACCTATCAACTTCCACAACAACAGATGGAAGTTTGTTCCAGCGATTAACCACCCGCTGGCTAAAGGCAAATTCCGCATATCTATTCTACACCTGTCTTTTCTTGATTTGAATTTTTGCCCCCTAAGGTTTGTAATCTCAACAAGTGGAAGGATCCCATCAGAATTCAGTGTGCTCAACCCATTCAAGGCCTTATACACCTCAATCAGATCACCGCGCAGGTGCCTAGTCTCCAGCCACTGCAATTTGTAGAACTTAAGCCTCTCTTGGTAAGAGGATCCCTTCATTCCCTTCACCAATCTTGTTACCCTTCTCTGTACACGCTCAAGCAAATCTACATCCTTCCTAAAATGAGGCCTCCAGACCTGTACGCAGTACTCAAGGTGTGGCCTGACCATTTGCTTTATACAGAGGGACGATCACCTCCTTTTCCCTGCTAGCAAAATTCCTATATATCATTGACAAAACCCCATGACCAGCCTTGGCAGCCTGTCTGCATTGCTCAGAAAACTTCATATCTGACTGCACAATTACTCCCAGGTCTTTTTCATTTTCTACCACCTTAAGTGTAGTACCTCACAGTTGGTACATTTCTCTGGGGTTACTTCTACCAATATGCAGTACTTTGCATTTGTCAAGGTTAAACTTCAGTTGCCACTTCTTAGCCCATCTGCCCAAACTATCTAGATCCTGTTGCAGTAGCACACTGCCATTACTGTCATTAACAACCCTGCCAACCTTTGTATCATCTGCAAACTTCGACACTAAGCCTGATATACCTTCATCAATATCATTGATAAATATACAAACCAACAGAGGACCCAACGCCGAACCCTGTGGGACTCCACTAATAACATTAGTCCACGAAGAGCAGCACCGATTAATTACCACCCTCTGTCTTCTCCCACACAACCATCCTTTTATCCATTGTAGCAACCTACCCTTAACACCATCCTGCTCCAATTTGTACAATAGTCTTCCAGGCACAACAGTGTCAAAAGCATTCCTGAAATCCAAATATATGATATCAAAATTATTTTTTGCATCCAGTTCCTTTGTAACCACATCATTTTTCCTATTTTCTCATATCATTTACTTTTGTTAATTGATAAGGTAAGTGTAAATTTGTATTTTATATCTTTATTTTTATAGCCTGTAGATAATATTAATCCTGTTGTCGCTTATTAGAATTGCCAATTAATAGAATCAAAATTTAATCTGCAAATGTGATCACAATAACCAGCGCTTACTTACTACATATCACATAGTGAACCATATTTTATTACGGAGAGTCCATTGTAAAGTGATTCGATCATGAACCAATCATAAAGTGGGTGCCCATTGTAGCTCATCAGGGCGAACGTCAACTTTGTGTAAGTTAGAGAATGCAGAAGTGGAGTTGACTTTTCGTCTTGTGCACGGTGTTCCATAGATTTTTTAGGTATGAAGTTTAAATTTTTTAATGGTGTTCGTTTTGTATCACTTAGCATTTTTTGTGGATGACTGTACTTTAACAGGTTTCATTTATAATAACAAACAGAGTTAATCCTTCGATTGTGGCTGGAAAACTAAGTTTTTTTTTTTTTTTTTTTTTGAAAACTTTGTTCTGTAGTAGAAACAGAAAATAAAGCCATAATTACTATCAAGGAAAAAGAAGAGAATGAAGAAACATGGCAACAGAAAACAAACAATAGTAACAGAGAGAATTCCCAATGCAGACGAAGTGGAAATTGTTGCAGCAAGAGGTAGGCAATTAGATAACGTGAAGAAAAATAAAGTATAACAAAAATTGGGAAACCAAGTACAACTGGCTATACTTTGATGAATATTGCAGTGGAGCATCTGGTAAGTTTTGCTAGTTTTCTAAAAAATGACTTGAACATGCTCCAAAAAAACCGGAGGCATATTTATTACCATGCCTTTCAATAATTTCTGGCAGGCAAATGGAAAAACTGGTAAGCTTGAAAAAATAATTCTGAGAAGCATGCAAAATTCATTTACAAAGATTGCATAAACCAATTCATTCTATGCTAATTAATGAAAGCAAAAAACAGAAAAGTGATAATCGAAAATCTGTGTGCTTATATTTTTTTTGGCTAAAGAGATACTTCACTCAATAAAATATGAACCGTTAATTAAAAAAATAATACTTAAATGCGATGAAACCCTAAGCACCTGGTTAGAAGAGCAAAGTAGCCATTCAACACATATCAGTAAAGCAACTTGATCCAACTTTCTTTCATGAATTGCCGAAATACTTGAAAAGCATGATGTAAAGAAAATGAAAGGTAAATACTTCTTTAATGGCCAATGAATTCAACAAGGGGATCACATCTGGTGAGTATGGGCTTAGTACACCCAGGGTCCTGAGCTGGATATCATCATTCTTCTCTTTTTTGGTGATTCCCTTGTGTCTCTCTCTCTATCTCTCTTAGGGTAACTTGGGAATTTTTTTTTTTTTGGCTGGTGCAGCATAAGCCTCAGGCTTCCTTGCACCATACAGCTAATAATAATAATAATATAACTGAAATTATCATCTTAATACGTTTTGTGGATGACAGAAATAATATCAGGGAAATGTTTCTATGTTTGGTCAAATTTGACAGTATACAGATGCAGAAATGATAACTCAAACTACTGTGAGAGAATTTAAACAGAGAGACTGACTTAAAATATTTGGTAGCCTGTGCCTTTGATGGTGCCGAAAATTTTTCTGGGAATATTGCATGACATAGCCAAGTAGTCAGGAGTGTGAGTGCCAGAGGCAGATTTAGCGGCGGGTGCACCGGGCGTGCGCCCTGGGCCCCGACTTCTGAAGGGCCCATGCAAAACCCCAACAAATTAGTTGAACTAATATGTTCAACTATTAGTTCAAAACTTTGTGATTATTATTATGCTATTATTAATTATATTATACATGTATTATATTCAAATTTTATTGGAAATAAAACATTAATAGTACATAATATTTTTTATTTATTTAAAAAAATGGTTAAAATGTATTTTTATTTTCCCTCTCTCTCTTTTTTTTAAGGGGCGCAATATTTTCTTCTGCGCCCGGGGCCTCAACCGACCTTAATCCACTACTGGTGAGTGCAGTAGCACACATTCTTTGAGTGGACTAGGGTTCAAGCCTGTGACTGCTAAATATGATTAACATTTGTACTGATTGATTTATTGTAAACTCCATTGACCTAGTGGTCATGCCGGAGTATAAACAAGGCATTTATTTTTTTTAATGGAGTTCGGAGGAAAATTTCTGAAATGACACAAAGAGAAATACTGTACATTCACTGTCGAGCACACATACTTTCATTGGCATTAACTAGTGCAAAAAATAGAAATGTCCAACCATAAAACACGTGCGACACATTATGAAAAACATCTACAACTTGTTTCACAAATCATCAAAACTTGAGAGAATATTACATGATGTACAACCTATCCTTTAAGAGCCACTGTTAAAAATTCCCCAAAATGATTGAAGTTTGTCGACTGAGCAATTTCCTATCGATTAATACAGTGAAGTTGTGTTATAATAGCATCATGATGATATGAACATATTCACAAAGACAGACATTGCATCACTGGCAGATGGAATTAGAAAAATTTGGCTTTTTAATTAATCTCTGCATCTTGCACGAAGCTTTATTCACTGTTTCAAATTTGAGTACAGTTTTACAAACGGAAGAGCTCCACTTGTCTTCACTGCCGATGCTTATCAACTCGACAATACAACATTTAAAAAATATATTGTCAGATTGTATCGAACAAAACCCAGAAAGTACAATTTGTAAAAATTATCATAAAATGCTTCAAACTATTCATCATATTTGACCAATTGTACTAAACAAAGATTATTACAAGTCACAAAATGGCAAAAAAAATTCAATACCATGTCAGTCAAATGAAGAAGGATCGTTTTATGGACAAAGCAAAGTCGATCAACATTACCACAAAGTTTGAATCATCGAAATCTTTCTGCAAACTAACACAAGATGACATAAAGATAATCTCATCTTGTCTAAACTTGAATTTTGATCCTTTGTGGATGACATTCATTCATTTATATATGTGACAATAACAGAAAACCAATTCAACAACAATCTTATACATTCAATTTTGGAGTCAAATATTAGATATGTTGAGCTAAAGACATTATGAATCAAGCTATGCTGTATTCCTCTTTCAGTTGCTAGTACTGGTTGTCTTTCAGCAGAATGAATCGATTGATGACAAAATTAAGAAACCAAATGGGACGGGAAACATTGAAAAATTGCATGAAAATAAGCGTAGAAGCCCCAAATGAGTTATCGGAAAAATTAATAAATGAAGTGATTGATACATACGCAAATAAAAAGCAAAGATTATTTTTTTGAAGAATGATTTTTTTTTGCAAATTTTAATCTGTAATTTTCATATTATTAAACTCTGATTACTCTCATTAATGTGGTTTTTTGAATGGACTATTAGTAATTAGATGATAAATAATAAATATTTCCTTTTTCTCATATTCTCTTATTATAACATTCATAAATATACAGATTTGTTTGTAACATATGCACATGTCGTAAATATTAAATAATAATAAAAAATATACACATATACTACATGTACCCTCGAAGTTTACATTCTCACTTCCCTCCCAGAAGCAAACACTCTGGATTCAACACTGCATGCAACAGAAACAGCACATCTGTAAGAAAGAAAGAGTGGAGAGATTTTGTTAGAGATGGGTCATTAATTAATCTGACTGTTGCCTCTTTTGAATGGAGTCTAGAAGCTTGAGAGAGGTTTTGGGAGCACCACCCCAGATATTCCATGGTAGGGCAGATTTAAAATTTGTACAGAGTAACTGAGTAACTGTTTCGAAGAAAAGTAACGCTGAGATTGAAAGAGAAAACCCAGTTTTTTAGATGTAGAGGAAGCAATATTTGTGATATGCTTATGCCAAGAGAGATTAGAAGTCAGGATAATCTCTCATACAGATATGTGATCTGGTCTACAAATCTGAGTGTCAAAGATAAGCACAGGAGCAGAAGTATCCTTTTTGTGAGATATAAGACAAGACTGCATTTTAGAAAGATTAAAATCAAATTTTGCTTTCCCCCACTGAAGAATTAACCAGAGATCAGCATGTAAGGAATTGGTAATGGATATTCAAGAAGTTAAAGCTGTTTGTGCAGTAAAAGGTTCCCAAACTAGAAGGTGGAATGCAATGTGTTATCATCAGCAAAACTATGGATAGGATTTCCCATCAGTTGAAGAAGGTCATTAATATAATAGAGGAAAAGAGTGGGAGAAAGAACTGAATCTTGGGGAATACCAGCATTAGTGGAGAACTTAGAAGACTCAGCCATCTACCACCTCCCACAGTGAGCAGTCAGAAAGAGAAAACTTGATACTCAATTACAAAAGTGAGCTGGACACAATCAGAAAGCCTTTGAAATGTTAAGAGAAACTGCTATAGTTTCACCAGACTTTTCCATTAAATTTGTCCATAAATGGGTAACATAAGCCAGAATATCACCAGTGGATCAACACTGACGGAATCCATACTGGCGATCGTTGATCAGATGGATGGTTTCCAGATAGTTTAAGAGTTGACGATTGAAGGATTTCTTCATTATCTTAGAAAGAGTAGAAGTAATTGCAATGGGATGATAATTTGATGGGAGGGATTTGTCACCCTTTTGATGTGAAAACATCTATGGCAGCACTAGAGTAAAATTGATTGGTAACGAATTTTCTTTTAACGGAAATGATGCAATTGATTGGTAACGAAGAAAGCTGACCGTTTAGATTTTAAATGATGGAAATGATGCCACTTCCTAAATGCCAATAACAATGCTAATTCAGTCACTAATGTCAATTCGGTAGGGTAAATAGTTGATTCAGTAGAGTAAGTTCATACTAAGATATGGAAATTATGTCGCTAATAAAATCTGCAGATTTTATTAAAGAATATTCTTCCACACAAGACCATTTTATTGCTTAAAATTTAAACAACTTTGATTCAAGAATGCAAGTGATTGTTAAATAAAACAATCACTTCTTGCAGTAATTTCTGCAAGAAATTATGGGCAGTGGGGCCTCGTACAGTGAACGCCCCATACAATGAACTTTTTGTACCCCGAACCCAGGTTTTAACCTCTTCCCTTACTATTTTTCTGTTTTCATGTCAAAAAAATACTAATTTTTTTACATAACGATTTTTATTGTTTTATGCTGTGTAATACAGTGCTTGATTATGGAACAAATTGAAGTATTCAATGAGATATTCAATGTTGTATATACCTAGAATTATTATCCCTATCAGAACTGCAATATTCTTCAGTCATTATCTATAATTAATTCTTGAAAACGAAACAGACAACCTCATGCAGCACAGTACTCAGGAAAGAAGACCACGTGACAACAATATGCAAGGTATCAGCAGGCGACATCAGATGCTTGTCTCAGATAAAAATATTCCAAGAAACACGCCCACCTGCGAATGGCCACAAGAGCCATATTGCGATGAATGCACTACTTTACCACACACCGACAGCTTCACTCGGGTGACCCTTCACTGCTTCTGACAGCTTCACTTGGGTAAGTATTGAAAGAACACAAATTTGTACGCGACCACGAGATATCTCAGGATAATAATTTATGACATTAAAATGCTAACCCGAGTTAACTCGGGATATCAGGGAAGTGGTTAATACAAACACAACACGCATTCTGTTTTATTCATCATGTCTTTCTTTTGTTTCAGGAAAGTTCCAAATTTGTTTTTTGAAAGTTTCTTTTGAAAAGAGTATAAAAAATATTTTGAAAAGATTCAAAAAATGGGTCCTAAGAAAAGTGTCAGTGTAAGTTGGCCCAAGAAAATCACCATTGAAACCAAGAAAGACATCATTGCCAAACATGAAAAAGGAGCTAGGATAGTTGATCTGGCAATTGAATATTGAATGTGGAGTCAACAAATCCACCATTGGAACCATCTTGAAGAACAAGGAGACCATCAAGAATGTTGAGGTTGCAAAGGGAATGACCAGATTATAAGTATCCTAAGAAACCCTATCATTGAAGAACTTGCTGCTACTGTGGATCCACCAAAGGCAAATGGCAGGAGATACCATCAGCAAAAAAAGTCATCTGTCTGAAAGCCAAGCACATCTATGCTGACCTGAATAAAAAACTCCAGGGCCAAGCTCTGAAGAATCTGAATTTAAGGCAAGCAGAGGGTGGTTTGAGAAGTTTAAGGGGAGGACTAGCATTCACAGTGTCATAAGGCATGTGGAGGCAGCAAGTGCTGATAAATTTGGCAAGAAATTTAGAAGCTCATGAAAGATGAAGGATATCTACCGCAACAGGTCTTCAACTGTGATGAAACTGGGCTTTTCTGGAAAAAAATGCCCAGTAAAACCTACATCACAAAGGAAGAATAAGCTCTGCCAGGCCACAAGCCTAGGAAGGACAGGCTGACCCTCCTCTTTGCTGTCAATGCTAGTGGAGATCTGAAGATCAAGCCTCTCTTGGTGTATCATTCAGAAACACCAAGAGCATTTAAGAAGCACTCAATTGTCAAAGGTAAACTTGGAGTCTACTCGAAATCTAACCCAAAAGCTTGGGTTACTAAGCTTCTTTTTAAGGACTGGGTGCTTGAAGTCTTTGCACCTACAGTGAAGAAATACCTGGAGGAAAAGAACTTGCCACTGAAGGCTGTCCTCACCATGGATAATGCACCTGGCCACCACTTGATTTAGAAGATGCCCTGGAATTGGAGTTCAGCTTCCTGAAGATTGTTTTCTTACCTCCCAACCCTACACCTCTAATTCAGCCCATGGACCAGAATGTCATAGCAAACTTCAAGCTCTACACCAAAGCACTTTTCACCAGGTGCTTTGAAGTTTACCATGCTTCCAGCTTCATGACATTGAGAAAATTTTGGAAGGAAGAATTTAACATTGTGCACGCTGTTAGACTCAGAAAAAGCTTGGCGTGAAGTGTCAGTCAGGAACGTGAATTCTTCCCTGGAGAAACCTGATAATGGAGCCCAAGTCATGAAGGGCATTGTGGTAGCAGCTAAGGACTTGGAAGTGGAAGATGCATGAAGTGCAGTTGACCGTGGAAGAACTGGAGCAGCTGCATAAACATCAAGTTGTGGAAACGGAAAAAATGTTTCCTCAGAGGAGGAAAACATCACCAACGGTCCAATGCCTTCAGCTACTATCAAGGAGATTCTTCAGGACTGGAAGAAGCTTCACAGCAGGGTGTTGGGGTGGCACTCCAACACAGCTGAAGTGAACAGTGGGGACCTCTACAATGGCATAGCGCTTCACTACTTCAGGAGCCTCCTTAAAAAAAAGAGTTATTTGGTTTTTAGGAGCATTAGCAACTAAGACCATTTTGCTCCGGGGATATGCCGGTGGTCATTCCCTGACCTTTCTGCATCCTCCATATTTGGTGGTCACAGGCTCGAACCCCGGTCTAATCAAGAAGTGTGTGCTACGTACTGCTGCTCCTGCCCACGAAGGTGCCTTAAAAAGAGAGAAAAGCAATCAACATTGGATAGATTCTTCAATGCTAAAAAGCAGAAACAGGCAGAACTTGAACCTGAAGCTTCTGAACATGAAGAACCTGTAACCGTTTTTTTTTTTTTTTTTTGTAGTTGTTGGCGCATCGGCTTCTGTGGCCATAATGCACCTCCCAAGGTTTTTTCAGTACTTTGATCCAAGCCCTCGGCGGGATTCGAACCCGCGACCTTTGGGTTGTCAGGCAGGCACTTTACCCACCCAACTAGCCCGGTCGGCCCTGTAACCGTGAAGAAGAATAAATAGTGTATGTAAATGGTGGCCTTTTTTTTTGTGGAGGGTCTGGTACCAATTAATTTATTTCCCATAGGATACTATGGGAAATCACGTTTCGTACCACGAATATTGAATTGTAAAAATACCTATAAAAGTATTTTTAAGATGGCTGAAGTATTTCTCATATACCATTCATGCAAATTAGAAGACCAACACATGATTTCGGCCAATGTAGAATTTCAGGGCAAATTATAAATGTTCCTGTACATGTTAATTCAATGGTCAATCATTTGTTGTTGTTATGTTTGTTTGTTATTTGGTTTTTAGGAGCATTAGCAACTAAGGCCATATTGCTCCGGTGATATGCGGTGGTCATTCCCTGACCTTTCCGCATCCTTCGTATTTGGTGGTCACGGGCTCGAATCCCGGTATAATCAAGAAGCGTGTGCTACGCACTGCTGCTCCTGCCCACCTGGCTACGGAGGTGCCCGTCAATCATTTGCCTTGGAGAATAGATAACAATTACTGCAATCATATCAAATGAAAAAAAAATACGCAAATCAAGTTATTTAATGGGCTTGGTTCATAAAGGAGACGTAACGGTTTGGTTAAAGTATCTACTTACAACTCCTTTGTATTGTCTGTATGATATCGACGAAGCATTCTTCAATGAAAACATGGAACACAATGCTCCTCCTACACATGATGAAATGAGTGAAGCTATATCTATTGAAGAAAGTTTAGTCACTCAACAACAAACTTTTATGGAGTGAATGAATAGCTCCTGGTGAACGAAATGTTCCACAAAGTTTGCTTTTTGATGAATAGGCCGAAGAATTGTCCTTTCTTATACTGACCTTGGTCAGTATCGAGAGTTTAAAGATAATTTAAAAGTTATACCATTTATGATTGCATTGAGTTAACTTTTTCGTTCAGATCAGCATGTAGTGATGCTTTATCTTTATATGGCCATGAAAATAATGAGACCAAGAACTCAAGGTTTATTAATAGTTGCTTTTAAATATGTTGTCAATAACTGCATTGAAAACAATTTGGCGTTTTTGAAATCGATTCCTAATTCAATTTATTACTGGACACAATGTAAAAGAGATCTGTTTGTGATGATCAGACAATTGGGTAAACCTATGTTCTTCTTAACTTTGAGTGCAAACGAAATTGGTTGGCCCAAATTGCTAAAAAAATTTATAGAAATTAAACATGACGGTTTGGATATCCTTGACAAGTAAGCAGAAGCCTCTTCATTTTATGGAAAAGGCAACATTAGTTAATGAAGATGCTGTAATGTGTGAGATTCATTTAATAAACATGTGGGCTGTATTTTAACTTTACTTCAGTCCATTTAGACAATATTACATCAACTATTTTAAACGGATCGAATTTCAACATTGTGGCAGTCCACATGCTCACATTCTTTTGTGGCTTAATAAAGTTCCAAAAGAACCTATGGGAAATGGTATGAATGTAATGATAGCTATGTTAAATCTCCTCATCTCCGTTTCGATTGCAAAAGCCTCTGGTAATATCAAACTCACAAACATACTTTTACCTGTTACAAAATGATCCAAATTACCAAAAAACAGGTTTGTCATTTTGAAGCTCCATTTATGCCATCACGATTTACAATGACAAATATGGACAGAACCAGCAAAGAAAAAGACAGTGTTACCTTGACCTTAGTGCACTTTTATAACTGATATCTCAACCTAGCAGCAGTTTTGCTCTTTCTACAAATGAAAATTTTTGTTCAAAAAGTGTTAGACAAAGGTGAACAAGTACAGCAGCTTCAATCCTTAACCATTTATACTGATACATCAAAACTAATTTTTACAGTACTCAAAATTTTAAGTTAAATAAGTACTTTGTTTTCTTTCAGATAATTCTAAATCAAAAACAAAGTGACTTGCATAAAGGTCTGATGAAGATATATTTCTCTCAAGGCTCTTGCTGACAATTTTGATAGCTTAATAGCTGACAGTTTAAATAAATTCAATGAAGAGCTAAACTTTTTGAGTGAATAGATAGATGAAATGGGGTGTTTTTTTTTTTGACTGATGCTTTCATCACATGCCATTGCTTCTGTGTTGCATGACAATCTATATGCATCCCATGCATTTTTCTTCTCTGCCATGAGTCGCATTGGTTCATCTGATATCTATATAAACCTTGAACAGTATTTCTTAGTTGGTATGAAAAGCCTAGTAGCTTCCAAGATTACTTCCTCGAATGCTTCCCATTTAGAATTTGCTGTTGGTAACATCATCAGCTGGTCCCACTGTATAGAATTTAAAAACTGCCTGAGACTACTGTAGTCACCTTTACGAAAGCATTCTGTTCACATTATACTCTCCAAATTAAAATTCTGAATTCCTTATGTGATACCAGTCTCTGATATCCTATCAATATTCACCTTTGATGTCTTGACCGGCACTTCAAATTCATTGAATTTATTTATTATACTCCTAGCATTGGTGTACATGGACCTGTTCTTACTCTTATTAGTTACTTGAACATAGCCCATGCATTTACTTGTTTCATGATGACTCCCAGCAGTCCTTGTAATCCTCAGCACCTTGCTTTCCAGGCTGCTGGTCATTCCAATAGCACTGTAAGAATCACTTTCACCTCTGCTGCAGCTATTGTTAATCTATTAATCAGTGTATCCACCTAAGCTATCAGTTTTCCAACCCACCTAACGCTGCCTCGATAGCATCAGCAAATATTCTTGCATCTTTTCTATTTAAGTGTATCCTATCCCTGTAGAAACAGTCTGTTCTGTTGACAAGCAGACCACACTGAGAAAAATTCTACCCCGTGAGTGAGCCTTGCATAATCTGACCAGGGGCAAATTGATTGACAATGCTCTCATCATATACTCCCTCATGTCTGGGAAGAATTGCAAACACTTTCAAATTTAATCCTAAATCACTTTTTTTCAACATTGACCTATACTTGTTAAGTAGTAAGCAGATCTCCTACTGTTAATATCATCAGTGCCATGTACAATATTATCACCTTTTGTGCCTTTAAAAGATATCTGCTGTACATCATCAACTTTTCCTCCTGGCAGATATACCCTGGTTCTATTCCAGTTATTGTTTTTGTGTAATGTATTTCCCTGACAATAGAGTCGCTAACAACAACTAGCTCCTGTAGGACCAGCAGCAATCCCCAGGGCACATTCTGGCTTGAGGATTGCCACTGTGTTGCCTGCCAATCAGGTGCAAGCTACTTGATGGGTCCCCCAATTTAAATTTTTCGAGGGCATCTACCCTGTTCTTGAAACTCTCATAAAGGTCCATAACAACACTGAGTTGCTGCCTAACATCGTCACAATCTTTACATTGAACATATACACAAAGACATCTCCCTTGGCAATATCATGTCCTGTTCCTGATAATCCATATACATCAAACAAGCAGTACATTTCACAAGGCTATTATTCAGAGGACAACCGCCCCCCCCCTCATTAGTTCTCCCCTGAGCCACATACTCCCACTAACTTGATACTTTTGCCTTCCTGCTCTGGGGCATGATTTTGATTCAAATACAATATAATTAAAAATATTATACTAAATTTATATCCTAATGCAGCAATAACACTATGCACTAGTTATGTTATGAAGTTTACATTACTGAATATATTTGTAAAATAATAAGAGGAGTTTACCTCAATATAGTACGTAGAACACTTCCGTATGATACTCTCCAGAAATTAATACGAAAAAATCAAAACCTTACATTAGAGTAAGAAATAAATAATTAAAAACAAATTTAACACAATTCAAATCAATTTAACACAACTAAAAATCAATTTAAAGCAATTAAAAATTAAAAAGAATCTAACGAAAATATTCAAAACGATTTTCCTTCTTGAAGCTGACAACGCTTTTTGACCGTATGACGTGATCACAGGAATGAAAATTACCAAATAGGGTTGAACCTGAAACTTAAATAGTGATTATTTGTCTTCGCGCATGCAAGTAAAGGCCAACGCATCGGAGATCAAATATGGGCGCCGAACATTAACAGAATTCTCGTGTAATTTAATTTCTACGGTTTCCGAAATTAAGTTTCGCATATAATTACGTTGAACATTAAGTATTTTGGCCTCGTTAAATAAAAAAGTATGTTTTTCGTTAATGGCATGAAACGCTAATTCTGACGCTGCTGAACGAGAAGCATGAACTGAGGCTTCATGTTGATTTACACGAATATTCAGAGAAAATTGTGTCGAACCTTGGTAAGACGAGTCGCAATCATTGCAAGAAATGTTGTATACCAGATCATTAATTTGTGTTGCAAACGCGCAAAGAACCGAGCAATTGTTCAGTATAGTGTGTAATTTCCTTATTGGCCTGGTCACAATTTTAAATTCGGTATCTTTAAAGAATCTATTAAGCTGTTTGTGCCACTGTTCAACATATGGGACAGAAATCAAGTATTTTTTGATATTGCTGGTGTAGTGTTTTGTATCCTATCCTTAGCTTGTACCCTATCTTGGTTTATTGTGGCAAGGGGATAACCCCTGTTTAAGAAACTGCTAGTTAATATTTGTATTTCTGAGCCCAAAGCAGATTCCGTCGTTGAATATTTATAGGCATTTAGAAATTGATTAAAGATAATCGATCTTTTGTAGGTGAACGGGTGATAACTATTATAATATAGAAGCATACCGGTGTTTGTACGTTTTCAATAGATGTTAAATTGAATTTTATTCGAGTCCCGAGTGTGAAATTTGGAAAGTTTAATGACTTTGTATCCGTATCCTCCCTTTCCAATGTAAATTTGAGTCTAGAATGAATATTATTAAACGAATGTAAAATGTCTTGGATAGTACTACTATCAGTAATAACTAGAACATCGTCTAAATACCTTCCATAGTATGTGATACGGGGTCGAAAAGGTGTCAAATGTATATGCTCAATCATTGAGAGATAGATCTCTGACATTAAGCCGCTCAGGCTCAAACCCATTGGTAATCCAAAAATTTGTTTGTACACTTTGTCTTGAAAGGTGATATAGTTGGCCTCAACTAACAGTTTAATTAAGTGAAAAATTTCCTCAATAGGTAGCTTCGTACAATTAATCGGTGTCGAGTTTTTATTTAACATATCCCAAATAATATCTAATATGTATTCAATGGTTACATTCGTATATAACGAGGTAACATCCAGTGAGAATAAATTGCAATTGTCGCCAAGTCTACAGTCTTTAAGATTTTTAAGTAATGTATCGTAGTTCTTAATCCCAAATTGTATTACTTGTCTAAAGGGTTTTATAATGCTATACTGTATACATGTGTGGCTAAGGATGAAAATGCCGAGTTCCTGTCGAAAACAATAATTTTACCTGACCGAAAAGTGCAGGAATATTGTATGTTCTGCCCTTCAATTCCTTTAACTGGGCCATAGTAATGTAGTCGTTTTTTCGATACGTGGTTAAAGTTTTATTGTATTGATTTACCAAATTGGTAAACAGTGCCGGGTCTACTTCAAGATAAGTGGAGGTATCTGAAATAACTGTATCTAACTTATTATTATAATCAGGTTTATCTAGTATTACCACTGTATCTCCTTTATCTGCCCTCTGTATAATAATGTCCTTATTTCCCCGAAGTTCTCGTAAAGCTGAACTGTCATGTGTATTCAATTTCGCAAGTCGCGTTTCTTTTATGTTATTCACTACTTGGTTAACTTGTTGAATAAATAAATCTTTTTGTGGAACATTACAAAGTCCAAATTCAATATCAGTTACACATTGTTTTTTAGGTAGTTTTCATACTATCTAATTACTGAATATATATATATATATTTCAATGTCGAACTTGTGGTATATGTAATTCATGTCTCCTATCCAATTTGTTATATGTATTATGCTATAATATTATGTTTGTAAATTCTACATAGTTATAATAGACAATAAATTTAACTATCTATTGGCAAACTACATGATTCAAACTATCAAGTGACCTATTTGTGTTATTATATCTATGCCAAATCACCAATTCTAAAAGCTCTACAAATATTATGGGCCTATATGAGAGCTTGAAGGACAGGGTGGATACCCTCGAAGGATTAAAAATCAGGGGCCCATCAAGCTCTCAGCTGCCCACACCAATGCCAGAGCTTGCACTTGGTCATCGCGCAACACAGCAGCAGCCCCCAAGGCAAAATACGCTGGTCCCAAAAGAACTAGTAGTTGTTGGTGACTCTATTGTCAGGGAAACGGGAAACATGCTTTGTAAAAAGGATAGGTGGAACAGGACCAGGGTATGTCTGCCAGGGGCAAAGGTTGATGACATTGTAGAGCGGATATCATCTTTTAAGGGCACAAAAGGTGATATAGTTGTACACGTTGGCACTAATGATATTAAGAGTAGGAGACTGGCGGAATTACTTAACAAGTACAGGTCACTGTTGAAAAAAAGCCGTGAATTAGGGTTGAATTTGAAAGTGTCTGCAATTCTGCCTAGACATGATAGGAGGGAGTATATGATGAGAGCCCTGTCAATCAATTCGGCCCTGGAAGGATTGTGCAAGGCTCAAGGGGTAGAATTTTTTTCAGCCTGGTCTGTACTTGTTAACAGGAGAGACTGCTTCTACAGCGATGGGATACACTTAAATAGAAAGAGTGCAAGAATGTTTACTGATGCTATCGAGGCAGTGTTAGGTGGGCCAGAAAACTGCTAGATTGGAGGGGGGGGGATACAGGGACTAATAGATTAACAGTAGCCAATGGCAGAGGCGAAAGTGATTCTTGCACTGCTTCTATTGGAATGAGCCGCAGCCTGGAAAATAAGATGCAGGATATTTCGCAGACTGCTGGGAATCATTGGGGTACAAATAAACACATAGGTTGTGTTAGGGTAGCTAAGAAAAAGAACAGGTGCATGTATACTTGAGTGTACACCAATGCTAGGAGTTTAGTAAATAAATTTGATGAATTTGAGGTATTGCTCAAAACATCAAAGGCAGATATTGTGGGGATTTCAGAGACGTGGTGTCACACAAATATAAGGAATGCAGAACTGGAATTTGGGGAGTACAATGTCAACAGAAAGGATAGGGTAGGAAGGGAGGAGGGGTTATGCTATTAGTTAAGAAATACATAAAATCCAAGGAAGTGAAGCCAGTCGACATTGCAGTGTCGAGTCAGTTTGGTGTGACATAAGCATTGGGAGATCAAAATTGAGAGTAGGAGTGTGCTATAGGCCTAATGATTCTGATGAGTATAATAAGAAACTGTACGGGGAAATAGAGTGGGCCAGTAAATCAGAGAGTCTTATAATGGGGGATTTTAATTTCCCAGATATTGACTGGAATTTGGGGGCTGGTCACTCACACACTAGCAAGGCTTTTGTGGATTTATTGGATGATTGTTTTCTACATCAGCATGTTCGGGAGGCAACTAGAGGGAGTAATACTCTTGATTTATCAGCAGTGATTCTTCATGCACTAAGAATCTGCAGGTAAATGAACCACTAGGTGGCAGTGATCACAGTGTGCTGAAGTGGGATTTACTCAAAGAGGTAACTACCATCAGGGGTAAAGGGAAGGGTTATTGCTTTCGTAAAGGCGACTACGATGGACTGAGACAGTATTTAAATTCTATACAGTGGGACCAACTGATGATGTTACCAACAGCAAATTCAAAATGGGAAGCATTCAAAGACCTTATCTTGGAAGCTACTAGGCTTTACATACCAACTAAGAAATATTGTTCAGGGTTTAGGCCTAAGTGGATGTCAGATGAACTAATGAGACATGGCAGAGAAGAAAAATGCATAGGATACATAAAAATTAACACGTGACACAGAAGCCTATGATAGATAAAAGTTGATCTGTAACCAAGTTACAAAGGAGGTTAGGCAGGCGAAGGCAGATTATGAGAAATCTTTGGCAAGGGATGCAAAGAAAAACAGCAAAGCGTTCTTTACTTATGTAAACACTAGCAGGAAGGGGATGAATCAGATTGGTAAACTTGATATCGATGCGTCAACTGTTGATGATCCTGCTCAGGTAGCTAACACACTGAATGAATATTTTGCATCGCCATTCACACGAGGAGTTATTCAGCGAGGGGAATGCCAGAGGAGTATTCAACTCTGGCAGTAAGCTAGAGAATCTTGTAATAACTGAGAGTAAACTGGAGGAGAAATTGTTGAAGATAAATACAAGAAAGGCACCTAGGGTGGATGGGATCTATCCAGTTATATTAAAGGAGGCAGCAAAGGAAGTAAGCAAACCCTTAGCCAAAATTATGAGAGCTTCCTTGGACTCAGGGGAAGTACCCATGGACTGCAGAAGTGCAAATGTGACCCCAATTCACAAAGGAGGATCAAAGGGCGACACAAGTAATTATAGACCTGTTAGTTTAACTTCTGTTCCTGGAAAATTAATGGAGGCACTGGTTAAAGAAGCACTGCAGGATCATCTTGACAAGACTTCAGTTATAGCTCAGACACAGCATGGTTTTGTTAAGGGGAAGTCTTGCCTGACCAATTTGATTGGATACTATGATGCAGTCACAAAAGAACTGGATGCAGGGAATAACTTTGATATTATATACTTGGATCTTAGAAAGGCTTTTGATACTGTTGCACATGGAAGACTGCTGCACAAATTGGAGCAGTGTAGCATTGGAGGCAAATTGCTGCTATGGATAAAGGGGGTGGTTGAGGAGGAGAAGACAGAGAGTGGTAATCAATGGACACTGCTCATCGTGGACTAATGTTATTAGTGGAGTCCCTCAGGGTTCAGTATTGGGTCCATTATTGTTTTCTGTATTTATAAATGATATTGATGATGGTATATCAAGCTTAATGTCCAAGTTTGCAGACGATACAAAGGTTGGCAGGGTTGTCAAGGACACTACACTACTGCAACAGGATCTGGAAAGGTTGAGAAGATGGGCTGAGAGGTGGCAAATGAAGTTTAACATTGACAAATGTAAAGTACTACATATGGGAAACAGCAACCCCAGAGCAACATATCAACTCTGTGGTACTACACTGACAGTGGTAGAGAATGAAAGGGACCTGGGGGTGGTTTTGCAAACGGGCTGCAAGAGTAGCTCATGGTGTATTGTCAATGATATATAGGAATTTTTCTAGCAGGGATAAGGAGGTGATTATTCCCTTGTATAAGGCAATGGTCAGACCACACCTAGGGTACTGTATACAGGTCTGGAATCCTCATTTCAAGAAGGATGTAGAGATGCTGGAACGAGTACAGAGAAGGGCAACAAGATTAGTGAATGGAACAAAGGGGTGCTCTTAGAAGAAAGGCTTAAGTTTTGCAAATTACAGTGTCTGGAGACTAGGCACCGGCGAGGTGATCTGATAGAGGTGTATAAAGCCTTGAATGGTTTGAGCATGCTCAATGCTGATGGGATTCTTCCTCTTGCTGAGAATAATCACCTGAGAGGGCATAAATTCAAATTGAGAAAAGACAGATGTAGGATAGACGCGAGGAAATTTGCCTTTAGCCAGCAGGTGGTTGGTTGGTGGAACAGACTTCCATCCCTTGTCGTGGAGGTTGATAGCCTGAATAAGTTTAAGGCTCAGCTGGACAGGTATTTCGAACAAACAGAGGGGTGAAGTGGAAGTGGTTATTTTTTTATTTATTTGGTTTTTTTTTTTTTTTTTTTTTTGGCTGATGCTGCATAAGCTTGCTTTCTTGCATCAAATGCCTCTACTAATGCCAATGTGTTATGGACTACGTGATAAAGTTAAGTTCAACACGTATGTAGTGCATGTCAGTGAAGTAGTCAAATGTAGTGCTATAAATTATAGTATATCAGCCTCTTCTGGTGCTGATTACCCTGCTACAAAGATATGTAGAAACCTCCAATATCTGATATATCAATACAAAAGAATGGCAGCAAAATTCTAATGTTCTTATCAATATAACACAATGCTGGCAGAAGTCGACTGTGGTTTTTTAGCAATTACAAGGGCCAAGTAAAGAACAAATACTACACTACTAAATTTAAATCAAAAGTTAGAGAAAACAATAATTCCCATCATCAGAACACGAATTTGTGCTCAACTGCCTCATGCTCTTTACAATGAACACACACACGAGTCATCTTCTTTGGCTGTATCATGTCTGGCTAAAGGCAGCTTTGCAAAGAGGCAACAAGCAGAGCACATTATAAAACATTATTATTAGTTATAAGGTGCAAGGAAGCCTAAGGCTTATGCTAGGCCAGCTAAAAAAAAAAAACTGAATTACCCTGAGAGAGAGACTGAATTACCCTGAGAGATGATGATATCCAGCTCAGGACCCTGGGTGTGCTAAGCCCATACTCACCAGATGTGAGCCCCTGGGGTTACTCATTTGTTCTCTCAGCACTTCTCTCCTGAGCCAAAGCATTCCCACTGTTCTAGTTCAAGTATTTTTCTAGCCTAAATTTAATTTCAGAATATGGCACAAAATTAAGAGATACTAATATAAATAACACTACATTATTGAAATTGTTCAGCAGCAGTACTACTTATGTTATTTTATCCTAGTACAAGTTACACTATTGTACTATGATACATAGTACGTAGTTTAGCCAAGTGGACAGGAGCAGCAGTGCGTAGCACACGCTTCTTGATTAGACCGGGGTTGGAGCCCGTGACCACCAAATATGGAGGATGTGGAAAGGTCAGGGAATGACCACCACATATCCCCAGAGCAATATGGCCTTAGTTGCTAATGCTCCTAAAAACCAAACAACAACGTAGTTTTACTATGTAATAAAGTTATGTTATGATCAAACAAAGCAACATCGAAATATTAAAAAAAACAATTATTTATAATTTTTATTTTCAATTACGTTTCAAAAACCAAAGTTTTCATAATCAATAAATATCGATTTATTGCGGATCATTTTGCGCACCCCACTTTGGAGACCACTGGTTTAAGATGCTGTATGGTTTCAATCAACTAGACTGATTGCAGAGGGAGGTGAGTACATTAGAAGTATGGAATACCTTTAGGGCAATAGTCACAGAAGCTATAAACATATAGCATGAGGATATCAAGATGGATGAATAGAGAACTTGTCAGTCTAATAGAGCAGAAAATGTTCTCATGCCTAGGACAGCTACAAGTTGATCTGTAATAGTACCACAGAAAATGTTAGGGCACCAAAGGCCGAGTATGAAAAAGCACTGGCAAAGAAAGCAAATAACAGGGACAAACTGTTTTTCATGTTACATGAATACAAAGAAGAAAATAAATCAGAATGGACCCATGTGTAATGGATGTGTGAAAGTTTAGATAACCCAGCTGATGTTAATGAGAAATTGAATGTGTGCTTCGCATCACTCTTTACTGAACAAAGATCCATCATGGTGAGAAAATGCTGTGCAAGTGAGGCTAAGATATATGAAATTAGCAATTTCAAAATTACAGACTATTGTTTATTGGCAAAAATTTGAAGCCTAAAGGCAAGTAAGACTCTGGGAGTTGATGGCATGTACCCAGTAATTTGGAAAGAGATGGCCATGCACTGAATCACTGAGGTTAATTATGAGGGCATTACTGAGAATCAGGAGACTTTCCTCTGGACTGGAGAAGTGCCAATGTATCACCAATACATAAAGGTAGTTCTAAGAACAAAGTGGGTAACTACAGACCAGTTAGTCAGTTCAGTGGTTGTTAAAAATTTGTGGAAGAAAGTAATTAAGATGGCAATTCAGGAACATTTAGATAGAAATGGTATTCTGAAGGACAGACAACACGGTTTTGTTAAGGGAAAATCTTGTTCAACTAACTGTTTGATAAAATCACTCATCAGCTGGATGCAGGAAATAATTTTGACATTGTTCTCTTGAATTTCAGAACAGCATTTGATGACTCAATCCTTCACAAGAGGTTACTGTTCAAGCTGGAATCGCAGGAAAAATTCTTAGTTGGATCACAGGATGGCCACATAGCAGAACAAAGAGGGATGTAATTAATGGATATTCTTCAGACTGGTGATTAGCAGAAGAAGGCTTTCCCAGAGTTGTTTCTGATGACAAAGGGATAGGAGGAGTCATATCAAAATTTGCAGATGATGTAATGATTGGTTAATTTCAAAGGCAAGCATCGCTTCAGGATGCTTACTTTACTACTTGTGACCATTCTTTTCTGGTCAGAAAAGTAGCAGCTAAGTTTTAATGCATCAAAATGCAAGGTAAAATAACTTATACATTTGCCTAGGTTGAATTAAAAGCAGCAGAGGAAGAAAGACATCTGAAAGTTGTGATATGGGTGGATATGAAATTCTCTGAGCAGCATAGATAGGCGGCCAGGAAAGCCAACGGTGGCCTATCTATGATTTACAAACAATAGACTGTAAAGATAGGGAGGCTATAATCCCATTCTATAAAGCAAATGTAATACAACACTTAGAATACTGTGTCCAGTTATGGAGACCTCATCTTCAAAAAAGACATTAGGCTTCTTGACAGGGTCCAAAGATGGGCAAACCACATGGTGAGATCTGCAAAAGGGCAACCTTATTAGGAAAGACATACAGAGCTTGTTACACAGGCACCTTAGAGGGGATCCCTGATTGAGGTCTAAGTTTCTCAGAGAGCACAGTAAAATAAATGAAGACAAAACTTCAAATGGTTAGTTACCTATGTGAGGTGGAAATGAGATGTCTATATTTCATTTTTTTTTGTCTTTCTTTATATTTTTGTTATTTTAGATTTTTATTGTGTTTATTATTATTTATTTATTCTATTTTATATAGATAATTTATTTTATTATTTATTTTTTCAGACAGTACAGCAAAAGCCTGCAGCTTCCTTGCATTATATAACTAATACTAAAGAATTCTTTGCTATGTTAATAAAATATGGAAAGGATGAACAAAAATAACTCACTGTAAATAGCATAAATATTGATGATCTTCTGGGTTGTTGACATGCTAAATAAATATTTAGCATTTACATTCAGCCACAAAGAAGTTTTTAGGGATAGTGTATACCAGTTGTAAACTGGTGTACTTCTGGTATATTTTTCTCAGTCATTGAGATTTTTCAGTTATAACCAAGAAAAAAGTGAAGAGCTAGATGATTTTGTGATAACTGAGAAAAAAAGTGAAACTGATAGGATCTATTCTGTTATATTAAAAGAATCAGCAAAAGTAAGCAAAACCTTTAGCCATAATTATGAGAGCATTCTCGGGAGTAAGGGAGACCCTTATCGATGGAAATATAAAATTTTTCACCATTATCTACAGTTTGTAAAAGCTTAATTTTGTCTGTGATTGGCAAAGCTACTAGCTTCACAGGAGCCATATCAATAAACATAATCTATACACACTGTAATGAAATGAACTTTTAGTCATAGTTAATCTTGTTACACCAACAAGAGTGAGAAATTGCCAATGAGCATGGGAAATCACTTTTCACTTGATTGGTGATTACTAACAAGTGATAACATGCACCTGCAAGCTCATCATTAGCTTCAATAAATTAGCACTCTTTCATTTTGAAATGTAAATATTTTAATAATAAAAAAAAATAATAATAAATAAAATAAAAAGTGGAAATTTTTGTCTTTATTAGAAATTGACCAGGACATACCACATAGGTCATTATGTACCAAGAAAAAGAGGATTGCTATAAAGCACTTTGACTGTATAATCAAATCAACTGCCATAATTTATTTTCCATAATCAATTATACCAATCATTAGTGTTTGACCATTTCACTTCTGTTTTGTTTTGGTTTTTTTTTATTTATTTGGGTCAAGGATTTTAGTTTTGTGATTTTAATAAGAGAATGACAATTGTATATCCTAAAGCAGTTTTAATTTTCAGTTTAAGTTTCTCTTTTTTGAGATCACTTGTCTTAACGTGTGTCTATCTTACATATTAGTTGACATGGCAAAAAGAGGTTCTCACAATAAGTGATTTTAATTTTCTTGCAGAACTTGCAGCATTATTCTGCCTATTTTGAATTACAGAGAGGTTAACTGTCTGTGTTCTATCAAGATGTTTGAAGTTCCAAGAATAAACTTACCTTTTTGAGTAGTTTTGCTATTGATGGAAAATTTTAATATCACAGTTTGTTCTGAGACTTGACTGACATTTCAACTTTAAACAAGTTGTTTAGTTTAGTGTTCCCTTTTTCTTCCAGAAATCAGATGGTCGGCCTCTTTCCAAATTATTTCAGTGAGAATGTGGAAAAAACAGATCATTTTGGATTGTTTAACATAGCTATTTTTGAATGTTTTCGTTCCAAGTTCAACAACAGCACAAACCCACAAGACCTTTTCTAAGTTTTGAATACCCAGGCATTTATTACATAGTAAAACCCATTCTTTGTGTAGTTTTATCAAGAAATAAGAAAAGTGCTATCTTTTTTTCTTAGTTCTGCCTTTAAGCTTTTCAACTTGTGGGAACTGATCCTGATTTGTGGAGAATCAAGCTAACCCAACAGATCCTGCTGAAGAAAAGAATGCTTGCATATAGTTATATAGAGGAATATAGGTAAAGAGACTTTACGGTCTTTTTTCTGAGTGAAGAGTTTAGTAACTTTTAGTGAGTTTTTTTGGAACTACGGTGTGATTCTCTGTGATTAGGATTTAGTACATGTCAAGATGAATTCAGATTTGGTTTGGTCTCATTTAAAGGCATGAATTTTTTGCCAAACTCCTCTGTGTAAATGTACCTGGGTATAGTGCAGTGTTTACTGTCTTGTGACACCAGGGGCTCCCCAACTCTGCATAATATACTTTTGTTGCAGTACTAACTGTAAAGGCCAGAGATAGTGTGAGTTACCATTTAGTCTGCATAGTGTGGGTATATGATCAAGAAAGGTTAGTTCCCTATCAAAAAACAAACCTAGATGGGCTGGGCTGTAGAGTGTAAAATTCTCTCGCTAGGTCAAACCCTGGCATTACCAAAGCTTACCAGAGAGAGCACCCTTAAAAAAAAAAAAAAAAAAAATTGTTGGAAAGGAGTGCCATGAAGACGGTTTGATTAGGGGAGTACAGATGTAGGTAAAGAAGGTGAATGGTAGGGGGGGGCCTTCCACCTCGAAACAGAAGCTAAAGGGATAGAAGGGCACCCCTGTGGTGGGAGCCCATCCTTCACAGGAGGGCTGTTAAAAACAGAGAAAGATTTGGGATACTAGGGTCCACTAGGCAAAATGTTTGGATGGGAGGTGGGGGAAGTGAGTTTCAGAAGGGAAGTAAAGTGTGCCCTATGTTGGGGGAGGGAGATCATGCTGTGGGCGCACATTGCAATGTGGTAGTAAATCTCACACTGCCAGACCAGCTTCAGCCAGTGTCAGTAGATCCCAGGCCGTGCCTCTGAAGAGGGGAGGTCTCATTTAAATGCATGATGTCAGCTAGGCACAGGGTTTCAACCAGTCACCAGATATACCACCTAAATATAAACAAACATAATAAACATATAAAATAATAAAGACAAACTTTTTTTTTTGTCTTTTTAACTGGTCACAGCCATTCATTCAGCCATTGCACAGTTTACACATATTACTTAGTATTCATACACATTTTAACAACTTAACTTGCCGGGCTAAGAATTTTTATATATGGATATAACCTCCATGCACAAGCACACTATGGGTGACTACCCAGGTATCAACCAAGGTAAGCAGGGGTCGAGGTGTGGTGCCCACACCACATGGAGGAATGCCACCCCCACTGTGTTACCAGGCAATACTAGGTGGAAGATGACCCTCATCAACCGGTGCAATACCACCACTTTGCTTATTGGAGGCATGAAGCGGTGGAACCCATGTTTAGTCTAAAGAGCTAAGTTCCAGTCAACTCTTCTCCATCCCTTCCATCATGCAGTATGACTGATAACTTTTGAGGATAGGATGAACATCATGGCAAGATCCAAACTTCTTTACATTTCAAGGGTACAGCTCTAAAACGGTGTTCGCAGGCCGGCTGCTAGTTAGTACACCAGACCGAACCTATTGGTAACTCTTTAGGAGGCTTCCGGATCACCTAGTGTATAATATTGCTACCTCTACTCTGCCAGATAGTGACTGGAGGGAGTCCGAGTAGTGTGTATGCGGGGGCATTGTCAAGGCCACGTTATGTCAAGGATCTGGGTATATTCTTACCATGTATATGCCATATTCAAAAATTTCATTACTTCATACAGCATTCCCCCCCCCCCCCACACACACTTTCAATTGAATACACCATGAATTGTCAAACTAATAGAATAAGCTTATCTGCAAAAAGATCCAAACCTCCCAAACACTTCCTAGTTAATTTCACAAATATACATGGTCTCAATTGTAATCTCAACGATGTCAATTTCCACTTGCAGTCTGCCAAACCCCATGTACTTTTTCTGACAGAATCTCAGTTATCGGTTGATTCAAATACTACTCATCTCAGTTGCCCAAATTATTCGCTGTATGATTCCTTTTGCCTCAAAGGTGGTACTTGTACACATGTCCAATCCGATATTCCCTGTCAGAGAATTGGTAATTTGGAATCTCCTCTCTTTGATCTTCTCTGGCTTAAAACCTCTCTACCTCATTGTGTCAAATTCATCTGCTGTCTCTACTGTTCTCCCAACTCCACTAATCACTTGGAGCTCTTTGACTTCCTCTCTTTGCAACTTGACTTTCTCCAGTCCAACTTTCCTAACAGTAAGGTAATTTTCCTTGGTGATTTTAATGTTCACAACTCCATCTGGCTTCCGTTTTCTAGTCACACCGATCCAGCTGGTCGAGATACTGAGGCTTTTGCAATTACTAATAACCTTGCACAGATTGTACATTTACCTACAAGAATACCGGACAATTCTAACCATACAGCCAACACACTTGATCTTTATCTTACAAACAACCCTTCTAAGTACACTTTCGAAGTGAGTGGTTCTTTAGGTATCTCAGATCACAACTTGGTGATTCTCTCTTCTTCAACGGAGCTTTTATCTAATGGCTATTCCCAACCTCGTATTGTTTGGCATTACAAGAATGCAAAATGGGATGACCTGCGAGATTTCTTTTCTTCTTTTCCTTGGTTGGACTACTGTTTCAAAACTTCTGTTGTCAACATTTGCTCTGATCATGTCAGTGAAATTATTCTTGTAGGAATGGAATCCTTTATCCCACACTCCACTTTAAAATATCGTCCTTTATCTAAACCTTAGTTTTCCAATAAATGTGTTAAGGCTGTTCAAGAGAAGAACACTGCATTTCGTAATTGGCTTGTTTACAATTCTTCAGTTTAATTTTCTACATACACCAAAGCTCGCAAAAATTGTAAAGCAGTTATTAATCAGTCCAAACTAGATTTTGAACAGACTTAGAGTAGAAAACTTGCTTCTTGCCCTAATGGTATGCGAGCATTGTGGTCTCTTGCCAAAGCTATTGGCCGGAACTTTTGCCCTCTCTGCTCCCACCTCTGTCAAAACCAGATGGATCTGTTGTCACTTCAGCCAAGGATAGAGCTGACCTGCTAGCATCCCATTTTTCTTCCAACTCATGTATTAATGATCTTGGTAAAACACCTCCCAACATGTTCCATTCAATGCCTCCTGTTGTCTTCCGTCAAAAGGATGTCAGAAGGATTTCGACGAATCTCAATGCTAAGAAAGATACAGGTCCTGATGGTATTTCTCCACTTGTTCTCAAAACCTGTGCTCCTGAACTAACTCTTGTTCTTTTCCACCTTTTTTCACTTTCTTATTCCAAAGTGGTTTTTCCTTCTGCTTGGAAATTTGCTCATATCCAGCTAGTTCCTAAAAAGGGTAAAAAGTCCCTCTCATCCAATTATCGTACCATTGCAATTACTTCCACTCTTTCTAAATTAATGGAGAAATCAATTAACTGCCAAATTTTAAACTACCTAGAAACGTTCCGTCTGATCAACGATCGCCAGTATGGATTCCATCAGTGTCGATCCACTGGTGATATTCTGGCTTATGTTACTCACTTATGGGCAAATTCAATGGAAACGTTTGGTGAACCAATACTAATACTAACCACAAGCAGTTGCTCTTGACATTTCAAAGGCTTTTGATTGTGTTTGGCATAAAGCTTCCATCTTATTGTTTGCCAACTGATTTTTGTAATTGGTTATCCAGTTTTCTCTCTGATCACTCACTGAGGGTGATGGTAGACGGTTCACTGTCTTCTAACTTCTCCACTAATCCTGGTGTCCCCCAAGGTTCAGCTTTTCCCCCCACTCTATTCCTCTTGTATATTAATGTCAAGGACTGGTGATGTATATTAATGACCTTCTTTCATTGACTGGAAATCCTTTCTAAAGTTCTGCTGATGATAGCATATTGCATTCCATTTTGAAAAACCTTGCCCTACTCAATCAGCCTCAACTTCTCAAATATCCACACCAGTTCCTTAAATTCCGATCTCCAGGTAATTCTCCAGTGGGGCAAAGACAACGTAGTTGATTTCATCCTTCGAAACCTCAGTCCTGTCTTTTATCTCGCAAAAAGGATTCTTCTGCTCCTATGCTTATTTTTGCCGACACTCTGATTTCTAGGCAAGATGATATATCTCTTTTGGGGATTACCCTGACTTCTAATTTATCCTGGCACAAGCATATTACAAATATTGCTTCTTCTGCATCTAAAAAAAGTTGGTTTACTCTTTCACTCTCGGCATTACTTTTCTTCCAAACAGCTGTTCACTCTGTACAAATCGCAAATCCATCCTATCATGGAATATTGTTCCCACATCTGGGGCGGTGCCCCCAAAACCTTTCTCAGGCTTCTAGATTCCATTCAGAAGAGGGCAGTTAGGTTAATTAATGATTCATCTCTAACAGCGACTCTCCACTCTCTGCCACATGCCTTTTCTATAGATATTTCCATGGGCACCGTTCTTCTGAATTGGCTTCTATAATTCCCACTCTCTCTTTCAAAACACTCCACATGCCGCCACCAGCCAACACCCATTTACTGTCCAACTTAAAACTCACAGAACCAACTTTTCATCTTCCTCGTTTATTCATTCAACTGCTGTTTTCTGTAACAACCGTCCTTCATACGTATTTCCTGAAAATTACAGTCTACAGATGTTCAAGTCTAATGTCAACAAATATATCTTCTTTCGTCTTCTCAACCTCCAACCCAAGCACAAGACTAAGTACTATAGATTCTAATACCTCTCGTGTTTGGGGTTTTCATAAAAAAAAAAAAAAAAAAAAAAAACACTCATTTAACACCCAGCACAAACACGCATATGAACATATATACATGAACTCATACACATATATTCACACAACCACATGCACTTTCATATACACATACATACTGATGATGTTACCGACATCAAATTCTAAGTGGGAAGCATTCAAGGAATTAATCGTGGCAGCTATTAAAAGTTTTATACCTATTAAGAAATATTGTTCAAGGTTTAAGCCTAAATGGTTATCAAATAAACTAATGAGACTCGTGACAGAGAAGAAAAAATGCATGGGATGCATATAAATTTTCATGCGACACAGAAGCCTATGGCAGATATAAGCTAGTCTGTAATCAAGTCACAAAGGAGGTTAGGTAGGCGAAGGCAGAGTATGAGAAATCTTTGGCAAAGGATGCTAAGAAAAACTGCAAGGATTTTACTTATATAAACTCTAAAAGGAAGAGGATGAATCTGATTGGTCAACTTGATATCGATGGTTCAACTGTTGATGATCCTGCTCAGATAGCAAACAAACTGAATGAGTATATTTGGCATCTACATTCACACGAGTTATTAAGGTTTAAAAATGCTAGAAGGTTATCATGTTGTAGCAGGGTGCTTAATGATTTTGTAATAACTGAGAGCAAAGTGGAGGAGAAATTGTTGAACTTAAACATAAGAAAGGCACCTGGGGTGGATGGGATCTATCCAGTTATATTTAAGGAGGCAGCAAAGGAAGTAAGCAAAACCTTAGCCATAATTATGAAAGCATCCTTGGACTCAGGGGAGGTCCCTACGGACTGGTGATGTGCAAGTGTATTCCCTATTTCACAAAGGGGGGATCGAAGAGTAATACGAGTAACTACAGACCACTTAGTTTAACTTTTTTCTAAGTAAAATAATGGAATCACTGGTTAAAGAAGCACTGCATGATCATCTAGACAAGACTTCAGCAATAATTCAGACACAGCATGGGTTAGTTAAGGGAAAGTCTTGTTGTTATTGTTTGTTATTTTGGTTTTTAGGAGCATTAGCAACTAAGGCCATATTGCTCCGTGGATATGCAGTGGTCATTCTCTGACCTTTCCGTATCCTCGGTATTTGGTGGAAAGTCTTGTCTGACAAATTTGATTGGTTATTATGATGTGGTTACAAATGAACTGGATGCAAAAAATAATTTTGATATCATATACTTGGATTTCAGGAAAGCTTTTGACACTATTGCGAATGGAAGACTATTGTAGAAATTGAAGCAGAATGGTATTAAGGGTAAATTGCTACAATGTATAAAAGGATGGTTGAGTGGGAGAAGACAGAGGGTGGTGCTCTTCGTGGACTAATGTAATTTAACCTATCAACTTCCACAACGACAGAGGGAAGTCCAACAGGGTTCGGTGTTGGGTCAACTGTTGTTTTGTATAATTATCAATGATATTGATGAAGGTATATCAGGCTTAGTGTCGAAGATTGCAGATGATACAAAGGTTGGCAGGGTTGTTAATAACAGTAATGGCAGTGTGCTACTGCAACAGGATCTAGAAAATTTGGGCAGATGGGCTGAGAAGTGGAAACTGAAGTTTAACCTTGACAAATGCAAAGTACTGCATGTGGGTAGAAGTAACCCCAGAGTATTGCACCAAATGTGTGGTATTACACTTAAGATGGTTGTTGTTGTTATTTGGTTTTTAGGAGCATTAGCAACTAAGGTCATATTGCTCTGGGGATATGCGGTGGTCATTCCCTGACCTCTCCGCATCCTCCGTATTTGGTGGTCATGGACTAGAACTCCGGTCCAATCAAGAAGCGTGTGCTACGCACTGCTGCTCTTGCCAACTTGGCTACGGAGGCGCCACTTAAGGTGGTAGAAAATAAAAAAGACCTGGGAGTAATTGTGCAGTCAGATATGAAGTTTTCTGAGTAATGCAGACAGGCTGCCATGGCAGGTCATTTTGTCAATGATATATAGGAATTTTGCTAGCAGGGAAAAGGAGGTTATTGTCCCTCTGTATAAGGCAATGGTCAGGCCACGCCTTGAGTACTGCGTCCAGGTCTTGAGGCCTCATTTTAGGAAGGATGTAGATTTGCTTAAGTGTGTACAGAGAAGGGCAACAAGATTGGTGAGGGGAATGAAGGGAACCTCTTATCTAGAGAGGCTTAAGTTCTACAAATTGCAGTGGCTGGAGACTAGGCATCTGCAAGGTGATCTGATTGAGGTGTATAAGGCCTTGAATGGGTTGAGCACGCTGAATTCTGATGGGATTCTTCCACTTGTTCAGATTACGAACATAAGGGGGCATAAATTCAAATTAAAGATAGACAGATGTAGAATAGATGTGCGGAAATTTGCCTTTAGCCAGCGGATGGTTAATTGCTGGAACAAACTTCAATCTGTTGTTGTGGAAATTGATAGGTTAAATAAATTTAAGGAGGAACTGGACAAACGTTTAGAGGGAATGGCTGTGATTTTTTTTTTTTTTTTTTTTTGGCTGATGCTGCATAAGCTCATACACTTGCTTTCTTGAATCACATGCCACTATTACTACTACATACATACCTGTACTCACACACATTCATATACACATATGAACACACACACACACACACCCCTAAGCATATACAAGAGAACACATTCATTCACATAAATATACATTTACACATTCTTGCATTCCATTAATTCAATTATTGATGTTTACATATTCTGTCACATTGAGGTATGGGAACACAATTTTTTTTTGGGGGGGGAGGGGTAGGATATACATTCTCACTGGTGAAAACACCTATATCCGAATACTGTGTAGAAACACAAGCTCTTACTCATGTCCACATTGCTGGACATGAGTGAGATCTCCAGCCTGGCATAAACATTCAATCCATGCTAATTGGCATCCATTACTTACACATACAAACTATGCCCACAGCCAAGCTCACTGGAACATTGCCAGAGCAAACACACTCATGTACCCAATAAAATGTAAACATGTACATTATATTTACTTGTATTAATTTTGGTAAAAACCTATAGTACCATTATTTCTTCAACTAAATTCAGTTCTCTTAGTTGAAGAAATAACTGATATAATGCTAATTTTTTCTTCATATAATAGACTAGGGACACTATTATACAATATTCAAGATATAAATAACATTATATCTTATTAAATGTCAGAACAACTGCAATGCATGCTATATAGGTAGCACAACTGTTAAGTTTGGATCAACCAAGATAGCAAATACTACAGCTTATTATCATAATTCAGTCAAACTATTCTGCTACAGAGCTTAGCCCAATCTCACAACCACACCCCTCAAATAGATTCAGCAACAATCTTAATTAAACTACATTCTTGTAACAAATTAATACAATATGAAGCCTTAGCCACTGAATGGTTCTGACAAAATTCATCACTTGAGATTCTGAATCAAAACTACCAACAACTCTTTCACAATATGGTATTTAACACACATTTCCAACATATGATTCAACAATGCATCCTGAGAGTTAAGTTTACTATAAGAGTTCACACTTCTTTTTAGGATATAACCAACTGATGATGTTTTCAAAAGCCCCACGTCAAGGCTCTTGGTTTAGTTCTTGTTTTAACTCGTATCGCAGTTTATTCTTGTATGGTAGCCTGAGAAAAGAGAGGTGCACTTATTCTTTCCTTAGGACTATTCTTAACTTTATTTTAACTACAATTTCTTAATTCCATTCACTTCACTTGAACCAAACGGATTTCGGAGGCAAGTATTATAGAAAACATAAGCTATAGCTAAAGAATTCATTTTTAACATCATATTTACTGATTTACATGAGCATACACATTACATTTAACATACAATACAATGGTTATTCTATCTGGACGAGAAACATTCCAACAAGCCGGTCTTATTTAGGTTCGTCTATGTTAAGAATGTCATGGTCCAGGAAGTGGTGACTGTCTAAGTGGGGTGGGGGAAGTCACACTCTGGGTGGTCATAACTTGGCTACTTATCCTTAACTTAAAGACTTATTGAGCAGAGTCACAGAAGACCATAGAGTGTTTCATCAAATATGAGTAGATGTTCATCTCCACGACATTGGTCCTATCTTTGGCATTAGTATACATCTGTGGGATGGTAGTTGGGACAATCATATAGAACAGGGGCGGAAACCTTTTTTGAGTGAAGAGCCATTTTTGATCTAATTGGGGGGGGGGGGGAAGAATCTGAAGACCTGCACCTCGGCTCAAGCTGGGAGGGGTGGGAAGTTTTTTAAGAAATGGAATATAGAGTGGGAAGGTGTTTTATTAAAAAATATATAATTTTTGAAATATTATTTATTAATACTGAAAAAGCATAACAAACATCCAATTAGGTACGAATCAATGTGACTTTTGCTGCTGAACTTCTTGAGCAAGTCTCTCATCATCAGGTAAATATGCTGTAATTTTCATCTTTAAACATGCTGAGAGATTTGCATTGTTCAGATGGTTTCTTGATTTATTTTTAATATAGTTCGTGTTTGAAAATATTTGCTCACAGAAATATGTTGAACCAAAAATAGAGAAATCCAAACGCAAATATTTTCAAATCCAGTAAGTTACTCCACGCATCGAACACAATTTTGTCTTGCTTTTTCAACTCATCTATCACTGTCCATTTGTGTAGATTTGAAAGGGCAGCCTTTTGCCTCTCTAAATCCTCAATTTCAGTTTTAAGTCATTTTAGTCTTGCACTCCCCATGTCCTATATTCACATCGCCACCTGCTGCGATTGTTGTACATGTGGGCTAAAAGTTAAAGAGCTGCAGTTACATGTTCAAAGAGCCGCAGGTTGCCGACCCCTGTATAGAACATGTGCCCAAACCTCATCTGCTCCACAGACACATTTAGGGTCGTAGGTGAGTCCTAGTTGACATAATTTTGCATTCACGGAACCATGCCCTGTAATCAAGAAGGTTGCATAGAAAGGGAGGGATGAGACTTCCCCTTTGTTGGCTTCATCCTATCTGGTTTTCCATAGTTGGTAGAAAGTATCCAGAATTCTCTCTCTTTAAGTGGCATTACAGGGTTATACCCATCTCTCTCTTTAAGTGGCATCTCTCTCTTTAAGTGGCATTACAGGGTTAGTTTTTGGTAAATAGTTTTTTTAATCGTGTAATTAAAGCCTTTTCTAAGTACCTGGGTAGCCTTATTTTCCACATATTTATTCTGGCAATAAAGTGATTATATATATAACCCTAGTAGTAGCTGTAATACCAGAGTAGTTTTATTTTTTTTGCTGTACCAGCAAAACAAAATAAATAAATAAAAAACTACTTATCTAAATCGCAATAAGCTGTCAGCCCCAATAATATAATTCTCTCATAATATGAATTTGTGGACTGAGTTTTAAACTGTAATGTAAATGGGGTTCTGATGATGACATTATATGCCTGGACTCTTGCATGCACATGGAAATACCACTGAAGATAGATCTACAACACTACGTATGCAGGCTACTGTGCGATAATCTATAACAATGCATAAGCCATGCCAGTTCATTGTACTCGTAGGAGTACTTATAAATAATACAGCTTTATAGCAGATTATGGGCACCAAGTAAAACAATTTATAATTAAATCTCAACTTTATTTATTCTGGAGGCTGTGTAAACTTGCAGCCTAGCTGGGAGTCACTGCTGATATAAATAAATATGAAATACAAATTAAGAATAAATAAAACAAGAGAAATAATCAGTGAATGTGCATGCCACAAAATGGTGATACTTGACTGATGCTTAAACATGTAGAGATGTGGACTATGTTTCAGAGAACTGTTGTTGTTGTTGTTATTTGGTTTTTAGGGGCATTAGCAACTAAGGCCATATTGTTCTGGGGATATGCGGTTATCATTTCCTGACCTTTCCTCATCCTCTGTATTTGGTGGCCACGGGCTCGAACCCCGGTCTGATCAAGAAGCGTGTGCTACGCACTGCTGCTCCTGGCTACGGAGGCGCCTCAGAGAAACTGTTTATGACATGATAATCATATAAAGCTGTCTTGTGGTTGTCAGAATTTAACATGCGGCTTTACACAAATGATAGTCTTAAAAATATTTGTGGAGTTCCAAACATTTTTATTTCAATATATAATATTGTGAACAATTTTAAAAATTCCTTAAAAAAAAGTATCAGCGGTGATCACAGGTTCCTGTAAACTCAAAGCACCATGCCAGTTATTTCTTTAGGAATGGATTTGAGAAATATCCATAAAAATAAAAATTTGTGTATATGGGAAAATACATATCTCAACACACATTAACTTAAGCCTGGCTTGTGCTTAAAATTAATCATGATTTCTGTGGATGTGACAAAGTTATGTTTAATGAAACAAGCTCATTCCTTTCATTAAAATTTTAATTACATTATAAGTAGCATAAATAAATAACTTTTGACAACATTTTAAAATTCAAAATCTAACCGTCCATTGCTCTATAGTTCTCTAGTTTATTTGCAAATAAAATTCTGTACTTCTGATTTGTTGGTACAAATGAAAAAACAGAGCCACAATGCAGTGATTCAAAATCCAAATGTTACAATTAAATAAAACTTGACTGCATTTCCATAAAGCAAAATATTGATTATCAATTACATTTAAGTGATTTTGGAGATGCATTCACTGAACTGTGTGCTGCATATGCTGATATTGGTCAGATCTCAGTAGAATTTGTGCAAATCTGTACACAACAATGCTACACACACACAATAAGGATTGCCTGTACATAAATATGATCTTTCCTTGGCATATATGTACAGGTTAACTAAAAATTTTATTAAAGTTTTAATCAATATAATAATACTACTGTGTCTAATTCCCAGAGATTTTTTTTTTTTTTTTAAACAATTGACAACTTAAATATACTAGGGCATACAATATTCCATTATTACCAATGACAAAGAGCCCTCCCTAATTAAACAAAAGTAATTCAACCACCTTAATTTACAAAAAAGATTTTCACAATGTTTAAACTTTCATTCAATATTTTTAGAGGCAATATACTGTTTAAATCCAAAAGCATATCTATTTTAAATATAAAAAAAATTGAAGAAATTAACATGGACAGATGTGGACTACACTGCAGATGAGACATTCATTAAAATTATTTTAAAAGATATAAGGAGGAAGATGCCTCTCAACTACCATAACTGTTAACACAGTATTTTTATAGTAAAAGCTTTATAATTATAGAAAGCAACTTCTACTTTTCCACTACCTGATTCCAGTTATCAAACTATTAAGTCCTTTTAGTGATTAAAAAAAAAATAATAATAAATATATATATATGTGTGTGTGTGTGTGTGTAAATTTGATTCTTTTCCATCTTGAGAGATATCACTTCACTTTCAATTATTTTTAGGAGTTTAATTACTGTAATTGTGGATATACTGAATTTTTCCAGTTGATCTGTGTCTTCAGGACCTGTCCAACACTGTCTTCTGCAATTAGATTTATTTGTTCACATTTGGCTGGCAAATGTTTATACAAATCTGAAGGAAACAAAATTACATTCTTCTGCCCACAACCTTTCAAAAATTCCAAGTGGTAAAGCGACATACCATTCACATCTCTGAATTCTATTACTCGAATACCATGTGGAGAGCTTAGCAAACGCCTGAAAATTATGTAAACAAAGCTTAAGATATGGAAAACCAAATTTAAAAATAATGCTTTCTATATTAAAAATAAATATATTATCTGTTTTAAATAAAAGGCACTTACAAAATTATCATTATCTCTGCTATGCAATTTAAATAAGCAAACATATATAACATTTTAAAGCCAAATATTAAAAGGTATGTTTACTTCATAAGTGATCTTGTTAATTAAATTCATCCATGTTATTATAAAACCTAATCACTCAATGTTTATATGTACACCAAATTGATTAATGTAATATTTTAATACATTTTATTGAAACACACAACATGAAGATGAAATATATGGAAAACACTTTCTCTAAGAAAATGACACAAGCCATTATTGTAATTATGGTATTTTTATAGTATATAAGTTTAAACATTTGGTTTACAAGCTATTATATACTTACAATGATAGCACGCACACACGCGAGAGAGAGAGAGAGAGAGAGAGAGAGAGAGAGAGAGAGAGAGAGAGAGAGAGAGAGAGAGAGAGAGAGAGAGAGAGAGAGAGAGAGAGAGAGAGAGAGAGAGAGAGATTCTTGTCCTTATGTTCCCATTGATATACAGCACTGGAAGATGCTTATTTTAAATTTCTTGTTGAAAAGTTTTCTTTGCTAATGATTCCAGATATTAAAATTGGCATTAGTTGAGGCATATGATGCAAGAAAGCAAGCTTATACAGCATTGACAAAAAAAAAAAAAAAAATCCTTCCCATTTCACACACCCAGTCGCTCCAATAGAGATGGCCAGTTCTCCTAAACATGAGAGATATTAGAACCTATAGTACTTAGTGCCATCCATACATGGGTTGGAGGTTGAGAAGAAAGAAGGTATCTGTTGACATTAGATTTCAACTTCTGTAGATTTGTAGTTTTCAGGAAATACATATGAAGGATGTTCCAAAATACAGAAGTTAAATGAATATATGAAGAAGAAGAAAATTTGGTTTTGTGGGTTTGAAGTTGGATAGTAAAAGGACGTTGATTTGAGCACATAGGCACATGTTCGGACTGCTTTGAAAGAAAGAAAGAAAGCAAGAATCATAGAAGCCAATTCAGAAGAATATTGCCCATGGAAGTATCTATAGAAAAGGCATGCAGCAGAAAGAGAATGTCTATGAGACAGAAAGGGAGAGACTCTGTTAGAGATGAGTCATTAATTAATCTAACTGTCCTCTTTTGAATGAAATCTAGAAACCTGAGAGGTTTTGGGAGCACTGCCCGAAATGTGGGAACAATATTCCTAGTAGGATAGATTTGCAATTTGTACAGAGTGAACAACTGTTTGGAAGAAAAGTAACACTGACAGTGGAAAGGGAAAACCTAGTTTTTTAGATGCAGGAGAAGCAATATCTGGAATGTGCTTATGCCAAGAGGGAGATTAGAAGTCAGGGTAATCCTCAATAGTGATATATAACCTTGCGTAGAAATTGGAATGTCATCAAAGATAAGCATAGGAGCAGAATAGTCTTTTTTGCAAAATATAAAACAGGACTGAGTTTTAGAAGGATTGAAATAAACTAAGCTATCTTTGCTCCAGTGGAGAATTACATGGAGATCAGCATTTAAGGAATTGGTGATGGATATTCAAGAAGTTGAAGCTTTTTGAGTAGGGCAAGATTTCTCAAACTGGAATATAATGTGCTATCATCAGCAAAACTATGCATAGAATTTCCGGTCTATAGGAGAAGGCCATTGGAAACACCAGCATTAGAAGAGAAGTTAGAAAACACAGCTCCATCTACCATTACCCACAGTGAGCAGTCAGAGAGAAAACTGGATACGCAATTACTAAAAACAGATGGCAAACCACAAGATGGAAGCTTATTAAGAACATCTATATGCTAAACATGATCAAAAGCCTTTGAAATGTCAAGAGTAACTGCTTGAGTTTTACCAAACTTTTCCATTGAATCTGTAACATAAGCCAGAATATCACCAGTGGATCGACACGGACAGGAGCCATACTGGCGATCATTGATCAGATGGAAGGTTTCTAGATAGTTCAAGAGTTGTCATTTAATTGATTTCTCCATTACTTTAGAAAGAGTAGAAGTAATTGCAATTGTACGATAATTGGATGGGAGGGATTTGCCACCATTTTTAGGAACTGGCTGGATGTCTCCAAATCTGCAGATTATATCCAAATTTCTAAGTAGAAGGAAAAAACACCTTTGGAATAAGAAAATGAAAAAAGGCAACAGCGAACAGTTTTTGAGAACAAGTGGAGAAATACCATCAGGACCTGGAGCTCTTTTAGCATCATGATTTGTCAAAATTCTTCTGACATCCTTTTGATGCAAGACTACGGGAGGCATTGAATGAGGCATACTGGGAATGGCGGGAGGTGGTTTACCAAGATCATTAATACAAAGTTGGAAGAAAAATATGATCTAGCAGATCAGCTTTATCCTTAGCTGAAGTGGCAAAGAACAATCTGGTTTTGAGAGAGATATGCAAAAGTTGCATCCAATAACTTTGGCAAGAGACCAGAATGCTTGGCTACCATTTCGACAAGAAGCAACCTTTCTACTCTTAGCCTGTTCGAAATCTAGTTTGGACTGATTAATAACTGCTTTACAATTGTTGCACACTTTAGTGTAGGCAGAAAATGAACTTGGAAATTTGGATATGAACCAATTACGATACGCAACATTCTTCACTTGAACAACCTTAGTTGGAAAATCAAGGTTTAGATAAAGGACAAGATTTTAAAGTGGAGTGTGGAATAAAGGATTCTATCCCTACAAGAAAAATTTCACTGACATGATCTGAGCAAACGTTGACATCAGAAATTTTGAAACAGTAATCCGACCAAAGAAAAGAAATCTTGCAGATCATCCTACTTTGCATTCTTATAATGCCAAACAACATGAGGTTGGGAATGGCCATGAGAGAAAGGCTCAATTGGAGAAGAGACCATCAAGTTGCAATCTGAGGTGCATAGAGGATCACTCACCTTGACCGTGTATTTAGAAGGGTTGCTTGTGGGAAAAAGATCAACTGTGTTGGCTGTGTAGTTAGGATTGTCTGGTATTCTGATAGGTAAATGTGTGAGGTCATTAGTAATTGCAAAATCCTCGGCATCTCGACCACCTGGGTCTGTGTGACTAGAAAATGGAAGCCAGCTGGAGTTGTGAACATTAAAATCACCAAGGAAAATTACCTTGCTGTTAGAAAAGTTGGACTGGAGAAAGTCAGGTTTCAAAGAGTTCCAAGTGATTAGAGGAATTGGGAGAACAATAGACGCAACAGATAAATTTTACAGAATGTGGTAGAGAGATTTTAAGCCAGAGAAGATTGAAAAGAGAAGATTCCAAATTGCAAAGTTTCTGACTGTGAATATCAAAACAGACATATGCACAAGTACCACCTTTGAAGTGAAAGGAATCATACAGCGAATAATTTGGACATCTGAGATGAGCAGTAGTTGAATCAACCGATAACTGAGATTCTGTCAGAAAAAGTACATGGGGTCTGGCAGACTGAAAATGGAAATGAACACCACTGAGATTAGAGCTGAGACCGGCTCTAATCTTTCCTTATTCATTTCACAATATTTGTGAAATGAATAAGGAAATATTTGGGAGGTTTAGATCATTTCGCAGATAAACTTGCTACATTAGTTTGACAATTCATGGTGTATTCGGTAGTAAGAAAAGGTGGGGGGGACATGCTGTATGAAGTAATGAAATTATTGGATATGGCATACACATGGTAATAATATACCCAGCTCCTTGACATAACATGGTCTCAACAATGCCCTCCCAGCATACACAATACTCAGACTCCCTGGCAGATTAGAGGCAGCGAGATTATATACTAACTGATCTGGAAGCCTCTTAGAGAGTTACCGATAGGCTTGGTCCAATATACTAACTAGCACACTCGACGAAGTGTCCCAACTAGCATCTATGCCTTGTCTTTCCAGTGCCCAAAACATTGCCTTATGCTGTATGGAGTCAAATGCCTTTTCATAATCCACAAATGCCAGGCATAATGGTGTTTTATATTCATTTGCTTTCTCCATTAGCTGCGATATTATGTGAAGGTGATCCATAGTTAAGAAACCTGTCCTAAAACCAGTTTGCTCTTTTGGTTAATTCTCATCAAGTATTCTTTCTAATCTGTTAGTAATGACCCTTGTGAACAACTTGTAGATGTTGGACAACAGCTAATTGGTCTATAATTTCCAATTTCTGATTTATCTCCTTTCTTATGCAGCAAAACTATGATTGCATTATTCCACTCCTTAGGCATCACACCTTTTCTAATGCATTTTGTGAAGAGTCTTGCCAGTTTTTGTGTCATGTCTCTTCCTCCCAATTTTAACAACTCTACAGTAACTTCATCTTCACCAGGGGCTTTCTCATTCTTCATTTTCTTCAATGCACATTCTACTTCATCAGGAAGGATATCGGGTATGTTGCATGTGTTGCTAATTTGTGATCCATCTTCCCCAAAGCATTAGGGAAGATCACAAATTAGCCCCTTTCTCCTTATATAATTCTTTATAGTAGTCTTCTGCTATTTGAATTATACCTTCTCTCCTATTTATAAGTACACCATCACTATTCTTCAGTTTCAGTATCATTTGTCTTTCTGTATTACTGCTCATGGCTGCTGATTTAAGTCCTTTGTTTTCCCTTAATGCTTCTCTTTTTCTTGTGTTAAATCTTCTTATGTCCTCTCTCAGTCTCTTTCTAATGGCTTTGCATAACTCTGTATACTCAATTTTGTCCTTGTCAGTGTTTATCTTGCTCTTCATTTGTTATCTTCGATTCATCATGAAGTGTTTCTTGACTAATTTTTTCTTCTTTGGATTTCTTTTTAACTATATGTTTCTTGGGCTTTATCACTTTCAGAAAGTTGTTGTATTCCTCATCAATATCTGTCAAAAGGTCTGCAGAAGTTCAAACTTGTTCTTAAGTTCCAGTAATACTGCTTTTTCTCCTTTTCTCTTATCTCAAAGACCTTCGTATTATTTACTTGAATCAGTTTTTTCCTTTCTTTTCTTACATTATATCAAGTATACATCTTACCATTCTGTGATCACTACCAACATTTACCTTGTTCAGGAAGGTAACATCATTCACAATATATCTTCTGTTAGTGAGGATGAAGTCTATTTCATTAGTTGTTAATCCATTTGGACTCTTCCATGTCCACTTTCTGTTCATCCTTTTCTTGAAAAAAAAGTGTCCATTACTGACATTCCTCAAGGTTCTGCAAATTTCACAAGTCTTTCACCAATTCCAAAATTTCCTATAGTTTCCCTTTCTGTGCTGATTTGTTCAACTTCTTCATCATCATGCTCGATGTTGGTGCATAAATCATTATAACTTTTAGTTTGTACCTGTTAGAAATCCTGAGAAGCAGTCTTGACACCCTGGTGATGTACTTTTGAATTTTCAAAATGTTGTTTTTTTATCTCTTTATGGACTAGAAAGCCAATTCCACCTTCGCTCTTTTCACTGTTTCCATTGGTGTACAGCAGATTTTCACTTGTTAACTTATAATTGAGGAGTACTGAATCCTGTGGATTCAGTACTCCTCAATAGTACAGAGCTCAGAGGCTGGAGAAGAAGGGATTAGCTGAAGTTGAGACTTACAGGTACGAGGAGTTTTAGGCATCAATGCAGAAGTGTTCCTTGTTCGGGAACATTGTGATGGGAAGCTGCTGCTTCTTTTGTTTGAATTCATTGAACATGGCTATGTCTGGTGTTAAAATATAGTCAAGGCTTTCCTTGAACTTCATTGCACGAATCATGTTGTTGTTATATTCATAGAAGAAGCCTGTTTGGCTTGTGTTCATAGGTGTTTGGCATCACTCATTGTCTGCACTAGGTTTTCCAAGTGGAACTTCTCTTGACGTGGTTTTTCCTCAACCTCATCCTCAGAGTTGGAACAAACAAGCTCCTCGAGTTCATCATCCATTAGTGTTGTTGCCTGTCCATCAATTTAATCGTTGATGTCCTCCTCCTCTAAGTCCTTGAAACCTACATCCCCTGTTGTCCTGGCCAACTCCTTTCTGCGATGGTTTTCTTGCATTGTTCATTTGGAATGGTTCGTAGTTCGTCTGGACTGAAATCATGCACAACCTCAGGCCACAAGTTCTTCCAACAGGCATTTAGATTTGTCCTTGATGTCTACCAGTGTGTTAATTGTCTGACGGCACCAGGGGTTCCCCCCATCTCTACTGATGTCTACCATGCATGTTTTATTAGGAAGAGACCATCAGAAATGGTCAAGTCCTTCCAAAACTGAATAGCGTTGAGGTTGTCATTGCTGTCCGTGGCTTCAACAATTCAGTCCATACACCTCTTCATGTAGTTGGCCTTAAAGGCCTTGATTACCCTCTTGTCGAGCAGCTGGATAAGGGAGGTAATGTTAGAGGATAGAAAGACTACTTCTACGTCTTCATTTGCATAGTCTTGGGCATCACTTGGGTAACCTTGGGCATTGTCCAGCACGAAGAAGGCTTTAAATGGAAGCTCCTTTTCCTCCAGGTATTCCTTTCTTGACTTTGGGAATGAAGCAGTGGAACCAGTTCAGGAAGAGGTTCTTTGTCCAGTACACAGATAGAATATTTTTGTTACATCTTCTAAGAGCCCTTGGGTTCTGCGCACAGAAAATTAGGCCAGACTTTGTCGTATGGCCTGCTGCATTGCTGAAAACTAGCAACATAACCTGATCTCATGCTGCTTCAATCCAGGGGCCTTTTTGATGGCTATATGAAGGGGGGCATTATTCTGGAAGAAGAAGATGCACGAGGCATCTTCTTCTTCCAGAATAATGCCCCCCACACACACACACATTAAACTGCAGTGAGGCAACCTACTATGAAACCACCCCTTGCCATGCAGATGTCGTGCCTTCCCTCCTCTGAGGCATGGCATGGGACCTGCGCTGATACCAGCAGGTCCCATGCCATGCCTCAAACCTTTTTCTGTTCTAGACAGATCTTTCACCCCTGTGGAGGGTGGGTTCCCTCCACTGGGGCACACCTCTATCTCTTAACTTCCTACATGGCCCCATGGCTAAATGTCCAGAGGAACAACAAACCAATAACCCAACACTACACTACACATACTGTACTTAAACTTCACATCTCTGGCCTTTTACCGAGTTTGTACTGCATCACAGATTAGTATAGATTGTGTTGAAGTTGGGGGGGGACCTGTGGTGCCACTTGACAAGCAACACTATACATTATGTCCACCTTATAGAGTTTTTCCTCCACATTTTGGGGCCCCTCTCTGACAAGCTCAGGTGCAGACCAGGGTTTGCCTCAACCAGAGACTATATCTATCTCCTACTATAACTACTTGCCTCCTTTGGGTGGTGAATGGACATCATGGAGTTCCACTGGGAATTCTCATAGCTAAATGCCGGAGGAACAACAGACCAACAGAACACAACACTATACTACAGTACACAGACCAACATGAAAATTTGCACAATCTCTGGCATTTAAATAGATACACTTAAATAGAAAGGGTGCAAGAATTTTTGCTGATGCTGTCGAGGCAGAGTTAGGTGGGTCGGAAAATTGCTAGTTGGGGGGGGATACAAGGACTAATAGGTTAACAGTAGCCACTGGCAGAGGTGGAAGTGATTCTTGCACTGCTTCTATTGAAATGAGCAGAAGCCTGAAAAACAAGATGCAGGATATTTCAGAGACTGCTGGGAGTCATTGCGGTACAAGTAAACACATTGGTTGTGTTAGGGTAGCCAAGAATAGAAACAGGTGCATGTATACCTGCGTGTACACCAATGCTAGGAGTTTGGTAAATAAATTTGATGAATTTGAGGTATTGCTCAAAACATCAAAGGCAGATATTGTTGGGATATCAGAGACGTGGTGTCACACAGATATAAGGGATGCGGAACTGGAATTTGGGGAATACAATGTGTATAGAAAGGATAGACAGGACAGGAGGGGTTATGCTATTAGTTAAGAAACACAAAGTCCAAGGAAGTGAAGCCAGTCGACATCGATGGACAGGGCAGTGTCGAGTCAGTTTGGTGTGACATAAGCATAGGGAAATCAAAATTGAGAGTAGGAGTGTGCTATAGGCCTAATGACTCTGATGAGTATAATAAGATATTGTACAGGGAAATAGAGTGGGCCAGTAAATCAGAGAGTCTTATAATGGAGGATTTTAATTTCCCAGATATTGACTGGAATTTGTGGGTTGGTCACTCGCACACTAGCAAGGCTTTTGTGGATTTATTGGATGATTGTTTTCTACATCAGCATGTTCGTGAGGCAACAAGAGGGAGCAATACTCTTGATCTGATTATCAGTTGTGATTCTTCATGCATTAAGAATCTGCAGATAAATGAACCACTAGGTGGCAGTGATCACAGTGTGTTGAAGTGGGATTTACTCAAGGAGGTAACTACCATCAGAGGTAAAGGGAAGTGTTTTTGTTTTCGTAAAGGCGACTATGATGGTCTGAGACAGTATTTAAATTCTATACAGTGGGACCAACTGATGATGTTACCAACAGCAAACTCAAAATGGGAAGCATTCAAGGAACTAATCTTGGAGGCTACCAGGCTTTACATACCAACTAAGAAATATTGTTCAAGGTTTAGGCCTAAATGGTTGTCAGATGAACTAATGAGACATGTGGCACAGAAGAAAAATGCATGGGATACATACAAATTAATGGGAGACATGGAAGCCTATGATAGATATAAGTTGGTCTGTAACCAAGTCACAAAGGAGGATCAAAGGCTGACACAAGTAATTATAGACCTGTTAGTTTAACTTCTGTTCCAGGTAAATTAATGGAGGCAGTGGTTAAAGAAGCACTGCAGGATCATCTAGACAAGAATTCAGTTATAGCTTAGACGCAGCATGGTTTTGTTAAGGGCAGGTCTTGCCTGACCAATTTGATTGGATACTATGATGTAGTCACAAAAGAACTGGATGCAGGGAATAACTTTGATATTATATATTTGGATCTTAGAAAGGCTTTTGATACTGTTGCACATGGAAGACTGCTGCACAAATTGGAGCAGTGTGGCATTGGAGGCAAACTGCTGCTATGGATAAGGGGATGGTTGAGTGGCAGAAGACAGAGAGTGGTAATCAATGGACACTGCTCAACGTGGACTAATGTTATTAGTGGAATTCCTCAGGGTTCAGTGTTGGGTCTGTTGTTGTTTTCGGTGTTTATGAATGATATTGATGATGGGATATCAAGTTTAATGTCCAAGTTTGCAGATGTTACAAAGGTTGGCAGGGTTGTTAAGGACACCACTGACGCTATGCTGCTGCAACAGGATCTGGAAAGGTTGAACAGATGGGCTGAGAGGTGGCAAATGAAGTTTAACATTGACAAATGTAAAGTACTACATATGGGAAACAGTAACCCCAGAGCAACGTATCAACTCTGCGGTACTACACTGACAGTGGTGGAGAATGAAAAGGACCTGGGGGTAATTGTGCAGGCAGATATGAAGTTCTCTGAGCAGTGCAGACGAGCTGCAAGAGTAACTCATGGTGTCTTGTCAATGATATACCGGAATTTTTCTAGCAGGGATAAGGAGGTGATTATTCCCTTGTATAAGGCTATGGTTAGGCCACATCTTGAGTACTGTATACAGGTCTAGTGGCCTCATTTCAAGAAGGATGTAGAGCTGCTGGAACGGGTACAGAGAAGGGCAACAAGATTAGTGAATGGAACAAAGGGTTGCTCTTACGAAGAAAGGCTTAAGTTTTGCAAATTACAGAGTCTGGAGACTAGGCACCAGCGAGGTGATCTGATAGAGGTGTATAAGGCTTTGAATGGTTTGAGCATGCTCAATGCCAATGGGATTCTTCATCTTGCTCAGAATAATCAGCTCAGAGGGCATAAATTCAAATTGAGGAAGGACGGATGTCGGATAGATGTGCGGAAATTTGCCTTTGGCCAGCGGGTGGTTGGTTGGTGGAACCGACTTCCATCACTTGTTGTTGAAGTTGATAGCCTAAACAAATTTAAGGCTCAACTGGACAGGTATTTCGAGCGAACGGAGGGATGAAATGGGAGTGGTTTTTTTTTTTTTTTTTTTTTGGCTGATGCTGAATAAGCTTGCTTTCTTGCATCATATGCCTCTACTAATGCTAATGCTAATTTACAGAAATGCAGTTTTAGGAGGGAACCTCAGTACCACATGACAATAAACACTATATCCTTTCTGTACACATTGTACTCCCCACATTCAAATTCCACATCTCTTATGTTTGCATGACACCATCTCTGTACAATTGTATCCCTACAATGCCCATTTGATGATGTAACAAGTACTTGAAATTCATCAAATTTATTTAGTATGCTCCTAGCATTAGTGTACGGCAAGCATATATGCACCTGTTCTTACTCCTAGTTACCCTAACACAGCCCATGCGTTTGCTTATTTTATGAGCACCCCCAGCAAGCTTTGAAATCCCCGGCTCCACTATAAAGATAAAGTAAATCACATTAATATAGCCAACACCAATATAAGCTGCCTTTATAATAACTTTTAATCTCCTTTTATGCATCTATATTTTGGAATATAATGCTGGATGGAAGGGGAAACAAAATTCTGGAATTTAAGCAATTTATTTAAATAACATGTAATTTATATTATATAAGTATAAACAAAAAAAGTGTACAATTTTGCATAATTATCAAAAGAAATATACATACCCATTTAAAGCAAGTGTATTTTTTTGGCAATGAGCAGCTTTAGGATTAATCCATCTATAATGATTAAATTACTGTTAGCGACAGCATGAAGTTCAATTATTATAAAAAATGGTTCAAAATGGTATCATATGATGATTCTAATATTCAAGTATTATTCTAACTCTCTGCATTGGGGTACCAATTGCCACAATTTTATAGCCACCCAAAGATTAATGTGTGCATCTTTTGGAAGCCATAAGTGATATACACTAGGGCATGGGTGGCCAACAAGTTGACCATGGCTTTAATTTAGGTCGATCACAATGAATTTTAAATATATATAAAAAATAGATTAGTCAAAATCTAAATGTTAGTATTATTATGCACCCCACTGCATATGCATATTACAAATCCGTTGAACCATGTGACTACTCTTATCACTGCACAGTTGCTAGGCTTGTCTAGTAAAAATTCATGCAGTTACATGGTATATGTGTTCAATCCTTATTTAGCTTACTTAATATTAATAACTGGACAGTACTTGTACGTTAATTTAATACCCTTTAATTTAAAATGAATACTACGAAAAAGAGTAAAACGAATAATTTTCGTCAAGAGTGGGAACTAAAATAATTTTTGTTTTGTAATGATAAAAGAAAAATGTTATTGTTTGATTTGAATCCTTCTGTGGCTATACCCAAAAAAAGAAAATTAGAAAGGCACTTAAATGCACTCCATGGCAAATACCAATCTTATTTTCCACCTAATAGTGACCTTGAAAAAATAAATTAAAAGAATTTAAATCCAGATTATTTGCACACTAAAATTTCTTCATGACACCTAATTCACAATCTAAAGCAGTAACTGTAGCATAATTTAAAGTGAGTCATCTTCTTGCAAAAGAAATGCAAACCATTTTCGGATGGTCAATTTATCAACGACTCATTTTTAGAAATAACAGATTCTCTTTTTGAAAATTTTAAGAACAAAAATTAAATTAAAAGTGCTCTTCAAGATCTGCAATTATCTCGAATAGTGATGTGACACATCGAAACAATTAGTAAAAATCTGAGCGAACAATTGCGTACTCATATTACTAATTGTATGTGTCCTTTTCTTTATAATTGAATGAATCTACAGACATGAAACAGGTGGGTATATGGGATGTGTTAGAGTAACTAAAAATAAGAATAGGTGCATGTATACCAATGCTAGAAGTATAGTAAATAAATTTGATGAATTTGAAGTGTTGGTCAAGACATCAAAGGCGGATATTGTTGGGATAGCAGAGACGAGTACAATGTGTACAGAAAGGATAGACAGGATAGGAAGGGAGGAGGTGTTATGCTGTTAATTAAGAAAAACATAAAATCAAAAGAAGTGCATCCAGTTGATATAGATGAACAGTGCACTGTTGAGTCAGTTTGGTGTGACATAAGCACTGCAAAGGCAAAAATAAGAGTAGGAGTGTGTTATAGGCCTAATGACGCGAATGAGTACAATGAACAATTGTACAGAGAAATAGAGTGGGCTAGTAAATCGGAATGTCTTATAATGGGGGATTTTAACTTCCCAGATATTGACTGGAACTTGTGGGTTGGTCACTCACACACTAGTCAGACTTTTGTGGATATATTGGATGATTGTTTTCTGCAGCAGCATGTTCGAGAGGCAACCAGAGAAAGTAATACTCTTGATCTGGTTATCAGCAGTGATCATTCATGTATTAGGAATTTGCAGATAAAAGAACCACTAGGTGGCAGTGATCACAGTGTACTGACGTGGGATTTACTTAAAGATTTAATTACCATCAGGGGTAAAGGAAAGGGTTTTTGCTTCCGTAAAGGCAAGTACAGTGGTCTCTGACAGTTTTTAAATTCTGTACAGTGGGATCAACTGACGATGTTACCAACAGTAAATTCTAAATGGGAAGCATTCAAGAAATTAATCGTGGAAGCTACTAAAAGGTTCATACCTATTAAGAAATATTGTTCAAGGTTTAGGCCTAAATGGTTGTCAAATGAACTAAATGAGACTCGTAACAGAGAAGAAAAATGCATGGGATGCATATAAATTATCAAGCGACTCAGAAGCCTATGGCAGATATAAGCTAGTCTGTAATCAGGTCACAAAGGAGGTTCAGCAGGCGAAGGCAGATTATGAGAAATCCTTGGCAAAAGATGTTAAGAAAAACAGCAAGGATTTCTTTACTTATATAAACTCTAAAAGGAAGGGGATGAATCTGATTGGTCCACTTGACATCGATGGTTCGACTGTTGATGATCCTGCTCAGATAAACAAACTGAATGAGTATTTTGCATCTACATGAAGAATTATTAAGGTTTGAAAATGACAGAAGGTTATCAAATTGTAGCAGGATACTTAATGATTTTGTAATAGCTGAAAGCAAAGTGGAGGAGAAATTGTTGAAGTTAAACATAAGAAAAGCACCTGGGGTGGATGGGATCTATCCAGTTATATTAGAGGAGGCGGCAAAGCAACTAAGCAAACCCTTAGCCATAATTATGAGAGCGTCCTTGGACTCAGGGGAGGTTCCCACGGACTGGAGATGTGCAAATGTATCCCCAATTCACAAAGGGGGATCCAAGGGTGACACGAGTAATTACAGACCAGTTAGTTTAACTTCTGTTTCTGGTAAAATAATGGAGTCACTGGTTAAAGATGCATTGCAGGATCATCTAGATAAGACTGCAGCAATAATTCAGACACAGCATGGGTTTGTTAAGGGAAAGTCTTGTCTGACAAATTTGATAGGATATTATGATGTGGTTACAAAGGAACTGGCTGCAAAAACTAATTTTGATATCATATATTTGGATTTCAGGAAAGCTTTTGATACTGTTGCACATGGAAGACTATTGTACAAATTGGAGCAGAATGGTATTAAGGGTAAGTTGCTACAATGGATAAAAGGATGGTTAAGTGGGAGAAGACAGAGGGTGGTAATCAATGGGTGCTGCTCTTCTTGGACTAATGTTATTAGTGGGGTCCCACAGGGTTCGGTGTTAGGTCCACTGTTGTTTTGTATATTTATCAGTGATATTAATGAAGGTATATCAGGCTTAATGTCGAAGTTTGCAGATGATAAAAAGGTTGGCAGGGTTGTTAATGACAGTAATGGCAGTGTGCTACTGCAACAGGATCTGGATAATTTGGGAAGATGGGCTAAGAAGTGGCAACTGAAGTTTAACCTTGACAAATGCAAAGTACTGCATATGGGTAGAAGTAACCCCAGAGAAATGTACCAACTGTGTGGTACTATACTTAAGGTGGTAGAAAATGAAAAAGACCTGGGAGTAATTGTGCAGGCAGATATGAAGTTTTTTGAGCAATGCAGACAGGCTGCCATGGCAGGTCATGGGGTTTTGTCAATGATATATAGGAATTTTGCTAGCAGGGAAAAGGAGGTGATTACCCCTCTGTATAAGGCAATGGTCAGGCCACGCCTTGAGTACTGCGTACAGGTCTGGAGGCCTCATTTTAGGAAGGATGTAGATTTACTTGAGTGTGTACAGAGAAGGGCAACAAGATTGGTGAGAGGAATGAAGGGATCCTCTTATCTAGAGAGGCTTAAGTTCTGCAAATTGCAGTGGCTGGAGACTAGGCACCTGCGCGGTGATCTGATTGAGGTGTATAAGGCTTTGAATGGGTTGAGCACGCTGAATTCTGATAGGATCCTTCCACTTGTTCAGATTACGAACCCAAGGGGGCATAAATTCAAATTAAGAAAAGACAGATGTAGAATAGATGTGCAGAAATTTGCCTTTAGCCAGGTGGTTAATTGCTGGAACAAACTTCCATCTGTCGTTGTGGAAGTTGATAGGTTGAATAAATTTAAGGAGGAACTGGACAGGCATTTGGAGGGAATGGTGTGTTTTTTTTTTTTTTTTTTTTTGGCTGATGCTGCATAAGTTCATACACTTGCTTTCTTGCATCACATGCCACTACTACTACTACTACTACTACATCAGTGATACAGCTCAATTGCTTGTTTTTATTTTTATGGTTTTCAATGATTCTGCCACTAGAGAAGAACTGCTGGGTATGGTTTCTTTAAACGAAAGAATTAGAGGTCTTGATATATTTAACACATTCAAAATTTGAATTGAAAAAATTAAATTACCACTACTCAAGCTCGTATCAATAACAACAAATGGAGCCAAAGCAATAAAGGGGTATCTTAATGGATTCATCGCATTGTGTCAAAAGGATGATGAATTCCCAGATTTTTTGAGTTGCCAGTGTATCATCCACCAACAAGTGTTAGCCAGCAAAAGATTAAATACTAAAAGTGTTATGGACATAGCTTTTGAAATCGTGAATTCCATCAGAGGACAATCTCTTCAAAGGAGACTTTTCAAAATGCAACTCGATGAAAATGAACCAGATCTGATATTACACACAGATGTGAGGTGGCTGAGTTGGAGTAAGTTTTTACAGAGATTTCGAAATTTGCTGAATGAAATTAAAAAAATTTGTTTATCAAAGGGGAGATGATTATCAGCAACTACAAGATACAGAGTGATTGTGCGATCTGGCATTTTTGGCAGATTTTACCAGTAAATTAAGTGATCTGAATTTAGAATTATAAGGAATAAATAAAAATATGGGTGACATTGATTAGTAGTATTACTGCATATAAATATCAATTTTTGGCAATGGCTAAGGAGCTCAAAAGAAAAAAAAAAAAAAAAAGATTATTTTGCAAATATGCAAGAGCATTTGCAAAAATATCCTGTTTTTGAATTTAATAGTGAGAAATATTGTTTCTGAAATTGAGAAAGTTGTGGATGATTTTGAAACCAGATTCAGTGATTTTAAAACAATTGAAGGCATTGTTCAATATATTTCTTATCCATTTAATGTCAACTTAGATACGAAACAAATTGCAGGGGAAAAAAATTGCTGAGATTTCTCACATGGAGAAAATGTTACTTGAAAATGAAATTATTACTACCACCTTAAGTGTAGTATACACAGTTTAGTATACAAATGTGAGGTGAAACGAAAATATTCTTCCTTCAACTGAACTTTCAGGAGAAAGAAATGAGTATGTAGAAAATTCATTGTGAAAAATAATTTGTAAAGGCTTCCTTTGGCATGCAAAACAAATTTTAATGAAATATATCAAATTATTTTAGAAACAGTCTCTTAAACTGAAAACTTTCAACACTACTTCTGGATATTTAAAAAAAAAAAAAAAAACATGTTTGGATGAGAGTAATATAATTTGAATTTTAAGAGGAGGAACTGACAGAGTTAAAAATTATTGAATGTCAAGAATATCATTTAACAAGGTTGAAACTGTCCAGTTTTGGCGGAGAATGGAGAACAAATATCCAAATTTGAACAGAAAGGTAGGTTTTACTTCTGTTTGAAATTTCAGCATTAAACAAAATTAATGCAGAAAAACTGGGAGTATTAAATGCAGAAATGAATTAACAAAGTATGAATTAAAATTCTTTATTCATGGTTCAGTTTTCGAGTGTCTCTCCCTCCAAAAGTTAACCATAAATAAAAAATTGCATGTAGTGTGGATAATTATTTGAGCATTACAGTGATCAATATTATGATCAAATAATTAATTCACTGACTTCATTGCATATCCCTAATAACTTAACTACATTCAAAAAATGTAGCTTAAGTGGTTAATGGTAGCCAGTTAGTTATAGTTTTTTTTTTTTTTTTTAATCCATAATTACAAATGTCTCATTTTCTATTATTCAGAATAGGATGGTCTATTGCATTTCATGATGATAATGATAAGATTATGAGATATGTTATACAGAAGAATCCCACAAAAAGTGAGAACACTGTATGGAACACTAACTTTGTCCATTCCACCTTTTACTATTACTACTACCTTGACTGCATTGGGATTCACTGCTCATGATTACACATGAACATAGCTGAATGGGCAAAAGAAATGTGGAGACCCTTGATAATGTATAATTCTCAGACAAGACTAGTTGGAGTGTCTCCAAATCTGGCTGTTTCAGTGATAATATCAACCATAACACAGGAGTAAGAATGCATCTATTTATGAAGATGGTGACTCTACAACAGGAGTGGCCAACTTAATTTGTGATGCGATCTACTTTTTTCCTTCAAAATGTACCGCGATCTACCATCTCAAAAATTTCATTGCACAAGGTGCACAAATCAAGGGATGACTGTACATTTAAAATTCATTGTGATCGACCGAAATTAAATCCGCGATTGACTGGTAGATCATGATAGACTCGTTGGCCACCCCTGCTTTACAACATGACCTTTGGCAGTCAAGAATGTAGGCAACTGCCTCCAGTAGGCCACAATAATTGCCATTCTCTCGTGGTGGTGTCCAAGTCCTTTAACATGTTCATTGAAACCTATATCTGAGAGGGTGCATTCAACGTACCGTAATTTTCAGAATGTTGAGCAGCAACTCCTTTTATACCTACTTAAAAATAAATAATGGTTGAAAAATAAGTCTGGAATTCACAGCTAAAAATTATCACTTACTTTTGGAACAAGCTGTAAATCAGAAGAAACTTCAAAATTTTATCAAAAGTTTATTTCATGTACATAAATAAAACTGTGCGCCAAGCCTTTACAGCAAATGATTGACGATAAACTAAAACCAAGAGTTTCTGCAAATAGCGCAGAGTTCAATCAGTGTACCAATATCAAGCAGTTGTTAATTTCATGTGACATTACTTTTACAGTAATTGTTTGTTGACCACCTAAGAATGGCCACCCATATGCATCATGGCACATTACTTTGGTGCTGTTTGATGCATACGTGCAGAGACTTCCTTTATTAATACCACTTTATTTTAGTGCTAATCTATATTTTTCCTGGTTTGCTTTTGAGCCCCCCCTCTCTTCTACTATTATGGTCCTCTTCCACTTTGTGGAATGGTTTGATGATAGAATAAGAAACAGTGGCAACAGAACACTGGGGGGGGTCCCAATTTTTTAGCAAAAAAAATTAGCGCTAATCAAATATTGGAAATAAATTGTTGAACCATGAGCAGTATAAAAGGGAAGCTCCTATTTTAAATTCTTGTTTACTGTTTCTTTTCCAATACTCTTATAAATTCTTATTTGATGTTAGACAGTACAGAGGTCGAAGACCAGTTGGTCAGTTTGTTCATCAGTTTGCACTTATTTCTTGTAGTTAGTGTCCATTTCATGTAGTTAGTCAATCTGTGAGAACTGCTTGGTGAGCAATTTGACCTGGTATTCTGTCAAGTAGTGTTCTACTTATTTTGAAGCAGAATTGATAGTTTATTCAAAGGCAGCTTTAATGAATGGGTTTTGTCTACCTAATTTACTTGATGTGAAAACAGTTCTACTGTTAAAAAGGTGTAAATTCTATGGAGGTGTAGAACAGTAAAAGAGGTGCTGGTAAAGGTTGCCATTTACAGCTTTGTAAAAGAGATAGAAAGGTTATTCCTATTCCATGCTGTACAAGAGATAGCAATAATCTTTGTTTTAACAGAACATTCACAGTATAAAAAATAAGCTTCTTTGGTTAATTTGTGTCATTAATTGGTTAATTTTGATGTTGCTGTATGTTCATGGACACGGCTCAATGAAGACTGCAATTTGTCATCGATAAGTCGGATGTTTGGTTATACTGGTAGTTCTCGACTTTATGAGTCAATTCTTTCCTAGCATAAAGTGGGAATTTATTTCCCATAGACATAATATTAAAAATAGGGGTAACGTTATCAACAAATGAAAACGTAGCCTGTAAAATCAGGCAAATTATAATGATATAGAAATTATTTATGACTTACAGATGTTAAAGAATGTTTATTCTTCATCATTACCATCGACTAATCACACTCATTGATCAGTCGTTACTGGCTCGGCATTCGTTGGTTTGTTGCACAAGGAGTCGTCTTCTTCAGAAATGCTTCAAGAGGCGTTTATTTCCAAGATAATCTTCTCTTTTCTTTATAAATTTCAGTAGCATGCATAAGCATTTTTTAACAGAATGCACAAATTGCAACTAACATGATTTGCACGGAGTAACAAGTTTAGGAAGCTTAAAAAAAAAGGAATTAAGAGAAGAGAAAATTTATTTATTAAGAGAAGATTCTGAAAATGTATTTATTTTTTATACGATTGAAGATTTCAGTAAAGGGGGAAACATATTTCACCATAATAACATAAAAACCCACACAATTCCGGCTATCGGTATTTTCACAATTGCAATAACATCGAGTTTACTACCCATTTATAATTGCTTGCAGCAACAGAAAAGCCCAATAAACTGGAAAGTGCAAATTGTTTTTATTGTTTTATGGTTGTGACTTCCAGAAATGTGCTTTAGAAAAATATCACAAAACTGTTCATAATTGGTTCTTATAACATATGATAATGATGAAAGTGTAGTGCGTTTAATGATTTGAATTGGTAACTAATACAATTTACACTATAAAAATGACCTTTTAGGGAGTTATATAGCGAAAATTTGAACTTCCAAGGTTGTGGAATGAATTACCAAAAAACAATGTGTTATTCACATTACAATATTTTCACGATATGATGGCAACAGATTAATATCGTAAAGCGGGGTACACTGTATTGTATAGCTACGCGAGTGGTTTGAAATGCGGTATTTATGAATGTTTAACATTCATTTTTTGCAATTAATGTTCATATTTTCGATTTTGTTGATACTTGATACTTCAAAAAAAAAAAAAAAAAAACTCGTAAACCCAGGAACTCGTAAAGTGAGAACTGCCTGTATGTTTCTTGCTTTCTCCCATAATTACAAGTTGTGTAGAGAAGTTTATTTTTAGTTATTCAATTGTCTCTGCTGAATTAAATAGGGTTGTATTTAAAAATATGAAGGTTAGCAGTTTCTGTCCAAATATTTTTTAAGATTTATTTAATCTGCAGTATGTTGTCTCTCACCCATGTTACAGATGTTTTTAGGGCAGCTGAGGACCGTGCAATAAGATTCAATGTCTCAATGTGTAAGCTGTTGGGGATTTCAAATTAAAAAGCATGCTTCTTCTGAAGCAGTGTTGTCATTAATGAATTGGGTGTGTTTGATCAAGTTGATGATACTCCAACACACAAATAAGTTTCACATTCAAACAGTAATATCATCTAAATATGTGTGTGTAATGTTCCTATGTCAATTTTTTCCACAGAATTATCTCATCAACCCCCCCCCCATCGAGAAAGCAACTGATTGGTTAACACACTGGCTTTCTTTCAGTGCTACACATTCACTGTTTAAATCATGGAAGTTGTCATTGCACGCATTGCTGAGATGAAAAACATTGCAATTGAAACCTTTGTAAAGATACAGGAGAAAGTTAGAAAGATGATTTTTTCAGAAAGTTCCTTAGATTCATGTGCTTTTTTTAAGATTCTTAATGGGTAAGGCATATTTTGCAATTACAGAATGCTTCTACTCCTACATCTAACCTTTGACAATATTTAGTTGAAATTTCCATGGATCCATTCACCAGTTGTTGCTTGTTAAAAGAAAATTTTAAGAGAATTATTACAAAAAAAACCTGCCAGATGTCCCTTCAGTAGTTTGACTGTTCCTCCCACTCCCTTTTCTAAATTTTGCGGATGTTGTATAAAAAGATTCTTGTCTCCCCTCATATTGTTCCTAAATTTGGAAAACCTATGAACATAATCCTAGTCCTGAACAGGGAGCTCTTGTAGTGTTAGACTTCCACCTGATTTCTATCTGCTACCACAGTAAAAAGCATTGGAAAGATTTCTGTTGAAGCCTCTTTCAAATCAATTTTTTGCTAGCCGGGTGAATAGCATTCATTATGTAATTGAAAGGTGATCTATCCTAACCTGTCTTCAGCAACTCATCAGGAAGATTCAGGAGGATTGCATTCAAATCCACATAAGTGTGAATTTGAATGCAATCTTTTTTTCATGTTGCATTCACTTTCAATTCTGTTTATATCCCCCCCCCCAACTTTGCAGCTTTTTTTTTTTTTTTTAATGAAAACTCCAAACACGAGAGGTATTAGAACCTACAGTACTTAGTACTGTGCTTGGGTTGGAGGTTAAGAAGATATTTGTTGACATTACACTTGAACTTCTGTAGACTAATTTTCAGGAATACATATGAAGGAAGGTTGTTCCAGAAAACGGCAGTAGAATGAATAAATAAGGAAGATGAAAAGTTGGTTCTGTGGGTTTGAAGTTTGACAGTAAATGGATGTTGGCTGGTGGTGGCACGTGTTCGGACTGTTTTGAAAGACAAAGCAGGAATTATTTGTTATTTGTTATTTTGGTTTTTTTTTAGGAGCATTAGCAACTAAGGCCATGTTGCTCCGGGATATGCGGTGGTCATTCCCTGACCTTTCCGCATCTTTCGTATTTGGTGGTGACGGGCTCGAACCCCGGTCTAATCAAGAAGCGTGTACTACGCACTGCTGCTCCTTCCCACCTGGCTATGGAGACAGCAGGAATTATAGAAGCCAATTCAGAAGAACAGTGCCCATGGAAGTATCTATAGAAAAGGCATGCGGCAGAAACAGTACATCTATGAGACAGCAAGTGGAGAGACTCTGTTAGAGATGAGTCTTTAATTAACTTAACTGTCCTCTTTTGAATGGAATCTAGAAACCTGAGAGGGGTTTTGGGGGCACCGCCCAAGATGTGGGAACAATATTCCATGATAGGATGGATTTGCGATTTGTACAGAGTGAACAGCTGTTTGGAAGAAAAGTAACACCGAGAGCGAAAGAAAAAAAAACCAAGTTTTTTATATGCAAAGGAAGCAATATTTGTAATGTGCTTGTGCCAAGAGAGATTAGAAGTCGGGGTAATCCCCAAAAGAGATATATCAACTTTCCTAGAAATCGGAGTATCACCAAAGATAAGCATAGGAGCAGAAGAATCCTTTTTGTGAGATATAAGACAAGACTGAGTTTTAGAAGGATTGAAATCAACTACGTTGTCTTTGCCCCACTGGAGAATTACCTGGAGATTGGCATTTAAGGAATTGGTAGCTGATATTCAAGAAGTTGAAGCTGATTGAGCAGGGCAAGCTTTCTCAAAATGAAAAGTGGAATGCAATGTGCTATCATTAGCAAAAACTAAGGATAGGATTTCCAAATGGGGGGGAAAGAATTGAACATTGGGGGACACCAGCATTAGCGGAGAAGTTAGAAGACAGAGAACCATCTACCATCACCTTCAGTGAGCGATCAGAGAGAAAACTGGATAACCAATTACAAAAAACAGTTGGCAAACCATAGGATGGAAGCTTGTTTAGAAGACATTTATGCCAAACATGACCGAAAGTCTTTGAGATGTCAAGAGTAACTGCTTGTGTTTCACCGAACTTTTCCATTGAATTTGTCCATAAATGGGTAACATAAGCCAGAATATCACCAGTGGAATGACACTGACGGAATCCATACTGGCAATCATTGATCAGATGGAAGGTTTCTAGGTAGTTTAAGGGTTGGCAGTTAATTGATTTCTCCATTACTTTAGAAAGAGTAGAAGTAACTGCAATGGGATGATAATTGGATGGGAGGGATTTTTCATCCTTTTTAGGAACTGGCTGGATATGAGCAAATTTCCAAACAGCTTTGGAGTCATTAAACTAGTCATTTTCGAGTGATCTATCTGGTGCATGATATTTGACTTTAGCAAGCACTACACAAGGCAGTACTCTTTTGGCTCTTCCTTTCTCTTTTGGCACCTCATGTTACTAAACCTAGATTTTATTTCATGTGCCAACAATTTGGGTATGACAGCCCGATCATGCAAGTCTCACTAAGCAAAGCAATCTAAGCTTAATGCAGAAGTTAAGGGTTCACATATGGGCTTTTGAACTAGTCAGGTTGCTTTGGCTTACAGATAAATCTGAATAAATATTAATTTATCTAATTCACCTAACTTCTTTAAGCTTTGTGTAAGGTATGTTTAGTTGTCGTAGTCTTATACCCAATTTCTGTAACCCTTACCAAGATGAAAGAGGCTGACATTGTTTCCTCAGGTTCAAATACTGAGGACGAAGACATCACAGAAGAAAATGTAACACTACTACCACAGTACCAGATGAACTACCAAGGCGAGGCCCCTTAGATGAAATATATGCTCTGAGAATTGAACTAGAGGAATTTATAGGGAAGCATAAAAATTGGATTACCTCTGTATCCAGTCCAAGATGGAGAAAATTCTAATGGCAATGGTAATCGAAAATGAAAAGTTAGACTCAATTAGAGGAAAATAAAAAGAGCATACCTTTCCAAAGTAATAAGAGAGTCAGCACATCACTTGTGCATCAACAACACCACGACAAGTGACCTATGCTGAAAAAGTAAAGGGCTCAGTTACAAGCATTACATGTTTTATCATGTTTATTTTTGTTCACTCTACTATTTATCAAAATATAATCTTGTATTTTTTAAAATGTATTTTGGTTAATTCATAGTATCAATAGTGAAAATAATAATAAAAAAAATAAAAATAAACTTTAAACATTCAGAGATCAGGCTGTTTCAATCACTTCTGGCTGTTCAGAGATCGGGGCATTGGTCTAAATTTGGGAAGTAGTGGTTGGGAATTCAAATATTTCTACTACAGTTAAACTTCCTTTAACAGATGTCTGTTGTTGTGGACACTCAGGCTTGGGCCCTAGCCATAATTATGTGAAATTACATGTTAAGCATCCTCTCCAAAGCAGACACTAGTACACGGATGAGGAGACTGATTTTTTCAAGCGTAACATTTCAAATGAACATGTTCATTGCTAGTGACACACACATACACGTTTCCATACGGCCTTTAGCCACAAAGTCAAGTGAACATCAAGGTCACTACAGTAACAGTGACACTAATTAGACTTCTGATAGCCACTGATTACTTATGGAGTAGATTGCAGAATATGTTGTTAATAAGCTTGACACTTTTGATATAGAATTTACGAACTTCACTTTGACTAGCTGAAGCAGTTCCACTAGCGTGCACATTAGCATTAGCAAGGGCACATGATGCAAGAAAGCAAGCTTATACAGCATTAACAAAAAAAAAAAAAAAAAAAAAACACTCCCCCCTTCTCATTTCACTCATCCACCCGCTCCACATGTTTGTCTAGTTCTGCCTTGAATCTGTTTAAGTTATCAACTTCTACAATGACAGATGGAAGTTTATTCCAGCAATCAAACACCTGCTGATTAAAGACAAACTTCTGCACATCTATCCTACAACTGTCTTTCCTCAATTTGAATTTATGTCCTCTCAGTCGATTATTCTGAGCAAGAGGAAGAATCTCATCAGCATTCAGCATGCTCAAACCATTCAAGACTTTATACACCTCAATCAGATCATCTTGCAGGTGCCTAGCCTCCAGACACTGTAATTTGCAAAACTTAAGCCTTTCTTCATAAGAGCAACCGCTTTGTTCTATTCACTAATCTTGTTGCCCTTCTCTGTACTGGTTCCAACAGCTCTACATCCTTCTTAAAATGAGGCCTCCAGACCTGTATTGAGTACTCAAGATGTGGCCGGACCATTGCCTTATACAAGGGGATAATCACCTCCTGAACCCTGCTAGAAAAATTCCCATAAAACATTGACAAGACACCATGAGCTACTCTTGCAGACCATCTGCACTGCTCAGAAAACTTCATATCTGCATGCACAATTATCCCCAGGTCCTTTTCACTCGCTACCTCTGTCAGTGCTGTACCCCACAGTTGATACGTTACTCTGGGATTACTGCTTCCCATATGCAGTACTTTACATTTGTCAATGTTAAACTTCAGTTGCCACCTCTCAGCCCATCTACTCAAATTTTCTAGATCCTGTTGCAGCAGCGTACTGTCATTAATGTCATTAACAACCCTGCCGACCTTTGTATCGTCTGCACACTTGGACATTAAGCCTGATATACCATCATCAATATCATTAATGAATACAGAAAACAACAATGGACCCAACACTGAATCCTGGACTAATGTTATTAGTGGGGACTCCACTAATAACATTAGTCCAGGAAGAGCAGTGTCCATCGATTACCACTCTCTGTCTTCTCCCACTCAACTATCCCTTTATCTATAGCAGCAATTTGCCTAAACTGCCACACTGCTCCCATATGTGCAGCAGTCTTCCATGTGCAACAGTATCAAAAGCCTTTCTAATATCCAAATATATGATATCAAAATTATTCTTTGCATCCAGTTCCTTTGTGACTACATCATAGTATCCAATCAAATTGGTCAGACAAGACTTCCCCTTAACAAACCCATGGTGTGTCCAAACTATAACTGAAGTCTTGTCTAGATGGTCTTGCAATGCTTCTTTAACCAGTGCCTCCATTAATTTCCCTGGAACAGAAGTTAAAGTAACAGGTCTGTAATTACCTGCGTCTCCCTTTGATCCTCCTTTGTGGATTGGGGTCACATTTCCAGTCCATGGGTACCTTCCCTGAGTCCAAGGAAGCTGTCATAATTATGGCTAAGGGTTTGCTTACTTCCTTTGCTGCCTCCTTTAATATAACTGAATAGATTCCATCCATCCCAGGTGCCTTTCTTATGTTTATCTTCAACAATTTCTCCTCCACTTTACTCTCAGTTATTAAAAAATTATCTAGCTTACTGCCAGAGTTTAATACACCTCTGGCATTCCCCTCCCTGAATAACTCCTCATGTGTGAATGTAGATGCAAAATATTCATTTAGTTTGTTAGCCACCTGAGCAGAATCATCAACAGTTGAACCATCAATATCCAGTGGACCAATCTGATTCATCACTTTCCTTCTAGAGTTTACATAAGTAGAGAACTCTTAGCTGTTTTTCTTTGCATCCTCTGCCAAAGATTTCTTGTAATCTGCCTTTGCCTGCATAACCTCCGTTGTGACATGGTTACAGACCAGCTTATATCTATCATAGGCTTCTGTGTCACCTGTTAAATTATATGTATCCCATGCATTTTTCTTCTCTGCCACATGTCTAATTAGTTCGCCTGACATCCATTTAGGCCTAAATCTTGAACAATATTTCTTAGTTGGTACGAAAAGTCTAGTAGCTTCCAAGATTATCCCACTATACAGGGTGTCTCAAAAATATTGGTACAAACGTTTATTGGAGGTAGGTAACATCTAAAGGAATGTGAATCGCATAGGAACCCATAATTGGAAACTTCACGGGAAAGTAGTAGCAGAGTCACAAGAAGCAGAAATGACACAAGACAGTAATTAGTGGCAAACATTTATTGACATAATATTAACAATGGAGTATGAGATGGATGCATTTCGTGATGTTACAACAGATGCTTGAAGGTTCCACCATGAGACGTGATGCATGCGTCCTGTTCCACTTATCCTTTTTTGCACATTATGTTTCCTGCTTCCCTGACAATAGAGTCACCGACAACAACTAGTTCCTTTGGGACCAGCGCATTTGAGGGCATCCACTCTGTCCTTCAAGCCTCATATAGGCCCATAACACGCTGAGTTGGTGCCTGATTTCCTCACACTCCTTACATCACGCACACTCAAAGACATTCCCCTTGGCAATGTCATGTCCCATTCCTGATTGCTGCACAAAAATCAAACAAGCAGTGTATTTCAAAAGGCCGCCCCCTCAGTTCTCCCCTGAGCCACAGCACTCCCATTAGTTTGAGCCTTTTGCTTTGAGTCATGATTTCTACTCAATTTCAAATAAAATTCCAATATAAAATATAATCCTAAACTTATATCCCAATGCAGTTATAACACTATATATATGTATTTCAGTATCGAATATTATCTCCAAGTTACGTTATATGAATTTTTTATCTCCTGTCAAGTTATATGTATTAATTTATAACGTACCGTTTGTAAAAACTAGGTCGTTATATGAATTTTTATCTAATTCGAGGTACACATTGTATCGCATAACAATTGCGGCAAGTTACAAACGATAAATCTACGGACACAAGGTATTAATTACTTTCAAAATCGTGCTATCTAAATTCAAAATAAACCACGGAGCCTGACTATAAGCTCCTTATAGAAAATAATTTAATCTAACAATTAAGTCAATAAACCAGCTAAATATAATTAAAAAATTAGCGTTCGCGGGAGCTGCAAAACTTGTCCAACACGTGGATTAGATACCCTTACTGATACTAAGTAATAACCTACAAAATCTCTATCTAAGTTCAAATTAAACTAAAGTATTTTTACTAGGAATATAAAGCAACTCTAGAAAATAAATTAATATGTCAATTTAAGTCAATAAAAAAGCAAAAATCAAGAAAATTTGTTAAAACAGTGGTGGGAAAATGGAAAGCAGTACCATGCATTTTATCATGGCAGAGGTGCTTTGGTGAATAAACTACCATCTGAATGGTTTAGTTGGGTATGCAGTCAAAACATTCCCATTTAGAAATTGGCACTACTGACTACTGATGTTAATTTGGAAACAATTGCTGAGTGGAAAAAAAGGATGCCATCAGCATTGTTGCATACAAAGCAGAAAACATACTAAATGCTAATGAAGCGGGTCTTTTTTTTCACACAGTTCTGAATAAAACAATATGCCTTAGAGAGGAAACATGCTGGAGATAAAATGGCAATGGGCATTTAACTGTACTTTTCTGTACAAGCATGATGGACACTCGTGAAATATCTCTTGTTATAGGCAAATCTATGAAACCATGGCATTTTAAAAGATTTGGATTTAAGCAAACTCAATCTACATTGGAAATCAAACAATATGGGAGATAATGACAGAACAGCTGATCCTATTGGATAAAAGGATGATTTGCTGGAATAGAAAAGTTATTTTATTCCTTGATAATGCCACATCTCACCCACACATTAACCTGAAAATGTTGAAATGTTGTTTTTTTTCCTCCCAACTCTACATACGCTTCTCATAGATGTACTAATAATCTGGATTAAGGCAATATGGAATGCAGTGAGCTTCTCTACAATTAGAAACTGTTTCCACAAAGCAGGATATAATTTGAGTATTAGTCAGTGTGATGGTGACTTTGCAGATGCAGCTGATGCATCTTTGCTTAATGGCTTGCTATGGACACAAGGAAATTCTTCACTGAATGCTGATGAATATGTCTGTAGACTCTAATGTAGTGGTGGAATGCATAAACACTGAAGTAAAGGAGACTGTCAGTGAATTTATGAACAATGAAGAACTTACGGAAGAAGAGGAAGATGAAAAGGATGAACAGTAGTGTGATCCCAAATTAAAAAAAAAAAAAAAAAAGTTGATGCATTAGGTTACCTAAACACATTAAAAGAATTCTATATGAGCAAAAACGATGAATATGGACTAAAACTAATGAACAATCTAGTTATCCACAAGGGAAATGAAATTATCAAAATGAAACACTATACTAACAATTAATTATGCATTATTTATTAAAGTTAATTGAAACACAAATGTATAATGATAGACAATAAAAAGTCTGTTAAGTAAACAGAGTGAATTTCATTTTTCTGAATTAATGAAACTGACTACATGTGCATTGACCTCAGCAAAGCGGACACTTTCTTCTGCCCCAGTGGTGTCTACTATAGAGAGAGAGAGAGATTAGAAGTTTCACTGTACTAATTTCAGATGGCCATAGAGTAATGAGATGCTGAAGTTTATAAATATCTGTTAGGATGCATAAATATCTTTCAAACAACTCAAAATTATTTAAAACATGGTATGCAGTTATGCAGGAAAAATATGTTAAGAAAGATTTTTTTAATAATAAAAGATTAAATGAGCTTACTTGTGATAATAAAGAATTAACGCACATGGTCGAGACCAATATGCTCCACCTTCCTGGTGCCTTTTACTTTTTAAAGTTGAGCAAATATACTGACTGGGATGTGGGAGTGACCATATGCATTCATCTGAAAGCAAATCAGACAACTCTAAAAAGAAAAACAATACCAGCAAAAAAAAATTGAACCCTATTTATAGCTGTAAAATAGAAAACTTATTTAAAGCTATTTGTTGTTTTTAGGTTTAACAGTGCATCAGCTACAATAGCTATAGTGCACCATTTTATTTAAAACAAATTTACTAAAAGACAATTTAAATGTAGGAATACTAATTTGAAAAATGTTTACACAAAACTGCATTAGAATGGAATACAGGTGTGGGATCATTTATCCAGCTACCCAGTAACCTGAGGATTGCTGGATAGGGGGTTTTTCTGGAATTTGGGTAGCCAGGCCTAAAATGCACAAAAAAACACAAGAAATGAAAAATTATAATTTTTCATTTCTTGTGTTTGAAAATAAAATATGAATATTTATTGAAGTTGAAGGCTGGGATTCAGACGTAGATGCTGTACATGTGCCTGTACAGTTTACCTTGTAAGCCAGTTTCTGAAATATATTCTTTAAACTAAGTTGTTTTAGATATTTTGGTCTTTCTTTTATAAGCAATTCTTGAATTTTATAAAGAGAAATTATGTGATGCTCTGTAGCAAAGCTCTTCCATTCCATTCCATGAATTAGTTCTTCTGTAAGGCTTATCATTCTTTCAATACCGATTTTTCTTCAACAGTATCATCATCCTCACTCTTGTTATCTTCATTTTCATGTCAAAGATTCCAATGTCTGTTACTTTGAGGGTAACTGGAGCATCATCTTCAATATGGAGGCACTCTTCTACTGCATCATAATCCAACAGCTGGGCTTCAGGACATGACAAACCTTTAGCAAAATTCATCAAGTCATTGGCAATTTTCTTCTCTCTTAACACCCTAAGTCCAGTGAAATCATGTTCTTGTTAATGATCATCATCAAAGACTGATTCTTTCCATAAATTATGTCAACCATGTTTTAAAGTGTCTTCATCAACCCTGTCCCAGGCTTTTGCAGCAAACCAGATTGCATCCTTGTTATTAAAATCTTTTTGAAATCGTCTTATTCCAACACTCTTGTTGCATTCTGTGAGCATTCTATGCTTATGTTATTGTTTGTTTGTTATTTGGTTTTTAGGAGCATTAGCAACTAAGGCCATATTGCTCCGGGGATATGCTGTGGTCATTCTCTGACCTCTCCGCATCTTCCATATTTGGTGGTCACGGGCTGGAACCCTGGTCTAATCAAGAAGCGTGTGCTACGCACTGCTGCTCCTGCCCACCTGACTATGGAGACACCAGCATTCTATGCATAAATTCATTCTTATAGATTGCCTTGAATGACCTCAGTATCTCTTGATCCATTGGCTAGATCAAGGACATACAGTTAAGTAGCAGAAATACAGCAAACACATTATCTTTGATAAGAAACTGTGTCAGGATATGCCGCACAATTATCAAGAATTAACATTATCTTGCTGTCACCGGGAAGCCCTGCAAACGTACAATGTGCTTTAGTCTCTGGTACAAAATGGTTTTCAAACCAATCAAGGAAGAGTGGTTTGGTAATCCATGCTCATTTGTTTGCCTTGTAAATAATTGGAAAGACACTTACTCCTTTGAAAGCTCTTGGATTTTTGCTTTTACCAATAACAAGCAGTTTCATTTTATGTGACCTCGCAGCATTTGCACAACCTAAAACTGTTATCCTTCCTTTTGAGTCTTTAAACCCACTGGGTGCTGATTCCTCAGGTGCAACAACAGTTTTTCTAGGAAGTATACTTCCAATATATAATGTCAGCATTATATACCTGCTCTGCAGCAAACTGGTTATCATCAATTAATTTTGCAAACTCATCCAAATATGCTTCTGCAGCATCATAATCAGCTGATGCTTTTTCACCACATGCTGCCAAGATACAAGGACCATTACATTTCTTAAATTTTGCACACCAGCCTGAAGTATATTCACAGGGTGTTGTTATGCCTAACTGCTCATGGAAAAGTTTTGCCTGGGCCATGATAATAGAATGTTTGAGAGGATATTTTTCGCTTCAGCACTGTTGGATCTGTTCCATTAACACTGTCTATTTCTACATTCTTTGTCTGGTGTAATGTCTTCCTGAGTTCCATTAACTCGGGTAAATCACTTAGATGATTTATAGAGCTTCTTAATGTACCGTTATGTAATCAACTTAATAATGAAAATAGCAATATGAGCTTAATTGACTACTCACCTCAATTGATCTGCTTAGTTACATGGTATTGAAGTGGAAATGAAGTTTAAAATAAGTTAAAATAAATAAATACAAAATTGTTAAAACCTGTAATTAAAATTTACTCAAAGAAGAAGAAGTGCACTACCTCATCCCTGGTTGCCATTTATAAAATATTAATATGAGAACAAGGTGAAGCCAATAGTCACAACGAGCGACTTCCGTGTAAAATGTCTTCGGTTGGCAATGATAGGAGAAAAGGAATTATGTACAGTATTTAAAGAATTCCTATGTTCCCATAATGCATTTCGAGATGTGGGAACCTTACGTGCGTAAGGTTCCAGACCAGTGAAAGGTTGGTTGGCAGTTCCGTGTTTAGAACATTAAAAATTTAATGTTATGGCGACACCATTCTATGACAAGTGCCTCGTGTCAGAAGATTTTGTAACTAGATCTTAATTTAATAATTGCAATGGCTGAATCAATTAGGGGATTGTGGTTGTGAGAGTGTACATGTTGTGTAAGTTCGGTGCTGGCTTGATTAGTTCTGACGCTATTATGATGGTAATAAGCATGTGTATTGGAAGTTTTTGTGGTGCTGTATTTTGCGTTAGTGCTCCCGATGTAGCATACATTACAACCGGATTGACATTTAATTATATACAGGGTGTTTCAGTTAAACGTTTCAGAACTTCTAAGAGGGGTAGGGTACATCCTGACAACTCGAAATCATATAGCAATGTGGGGTCGGAAATGCTTTCCTGAAGCGGTGTTGTACACAGAAGCACCATAAAAAGAAAAGAGACCGTAAGTGAGAAATCGTTTTAATAATACATGAAAAGAAGCAAAAGGTACATGGATTAAAGTAAGTGTTCGAAGTTTCTTCCAGGGGCTACAATGCATGCCTCACATCTCCGACGCATGGACATCCGAACATTCTGGAATACTCCAGGCGAATTTCGAATTTCTTCGGCAGCTACTGCAATTCTTGCAACCAGCTCCTCAGCATTGTCAACAGGGGTGTCATAAACTAGCGATTTCATATGACCCCAGAAATAAAAATCAAGACATGATAGGTCGTGTGACCGAGCAGGCCAACGCACGGGACCACCACGTCCAATCCACTGTTGACCAAATGTGACATCCAGGTAGTTACGAACATCTCCGCTATAATGGGCAGGGGCTCCATCGTGTTGGAACCACATTGTCTGTTGCATCGATGCAGAAATCTGTTCATCTCTCAAAAGTTGTGGCAATATTTGCTGCAGAAAGATCAAGTGGATAGGTCCGGTTAGACGACACGGTAACAGGTAAGGTCCGATGAGGTGATCTCCCATAATACCGGCCCATACATTGACCGAAAATCGAATCTGTACTGCACGACGTCGTATTGCATGCGGGTTCTCGACCGTCCAGATATGGTCGTTATGCGTGTTGAAAATTCCTTCCCTTGTGAAGGATGCCTCATCGGAAAACAACACTTCAGCAGGAAAAAGGGGATTTGTAGCACATTTTCCAAGGTACCACTGTGCGAAAGCAATACGAGGTTGAAGAAACTTCGAACACTTACTTTAATCCATGTACCTTTTGCTTCTTTTCATGTATTATTAAAATGATTTCTCACTTACGGTCTCTTTTCTTTATGGTGCTTCTGTGTACAACACCGCTTCAGGAAAGCAATTCCGACCCCACATTGCTATATGATTTCGAGTTGTCAGGATGTACCCTATCCCTCTTAGAAGTTCTGAAACGTTTAACTGAAACACCCTGTATATAACGTTGTCAATGTCACTTATTGGATATTCATGTGTCTCTTTATATGTATTAAAGATGCTCCCTAATTTATTGTAATAAGAAAATATTAACGTTACGTCTGTATTGGCAAACACTTGACGAAGCTGTCTGGCGAGTCCGCTGTGTTAGGGAAGAACAATGCACGTGTTCTGTTTGTTGTTCTGTTTGGTACTATGATTATGTGGGTTATTGACATTATTTCTTGCAACAGAAATTGTGTGTTGGATTAGATGTGAAGGGTATTTCTTGGCTATGAATTTCTTTGTAAGATATTGTAGTTCAGTGGATAAACGTCCTGCGAAGAACTAAACTTAATGGCATTGTAGATTTCATTGTAGAGAACAGACTTTTTTGTACTGAGTGGGTGATGCGATTGAAAATCGCAAATATTTTCCTGTGTGTGTCTCTTTCCTATAGATTTTGGTTCCTAGCCTGGTGCCCATTTTATATATTGCGAGGTTAAGGAAGTTGATTTTATTGCCAGTTTCTATTTCAAGGGTATATTTTAATCTTTCGTGTATTGTATTGAATTTAATAAAAAGATTATCAATGGTAGCTCTGTTTCCTATTAACAATATGTCATCCACATACCACATGTAGAGCTTAATACTGGAAGGAAAAGGTTGGAGTACTTGGTTTTTGATCATGGCTAAGTAGATTTCTGATAAGGGAGCTGAAATTCCTAATTCCATGGGGAGACCAAATATTTGGTCTTGAAAATGGAAGTGCCTAGCTTCAAGTAATATTGAGGTGATTTCTAAAATGCTGTTGATGTTAAGGGAAGTGCGATTAGCTAAAGTATTGTCTGTCGTTAGGAGTTACAACATAATGACTGTAATGTAAAGGGTAAATGTACGTTGGTGTATAAAGAAATGACATCGAAGGAGGCTAGGATATCTTCCCCAGAAATTATGGTGGTGTTTATATATTCAAAAGCTTGATTGGTGTTGCTGACTCTAAATTTTGAAAATCTCATAAGAGGTGATATAATTTTAACCAAAAAGGTGGATAGGTTTGCAAAAGCGGATTTGCTAAAAGAAACTATTGGCCGTTAAAGACTGCATCATTGAGTTGCAAACCAAAATGTAAAATCACCCAGACAAATGGCGGATTATGCATGAAACCAACATCATTATTAATTCACGATTTGTACCACACTCCAATATGACCAAACAACAGCTATCAAACATATATAAATTACGAAAAAACCCAAACATTATCATACAAAAAGCCGACACAGGAGATACTATCACAATTTTAGATAAAAGTGCTTATATCAATAAAATTCAACAAATCCTCTCTGACCAAGATATCTACAAAGTCGACAATACATATAACAACTCTAGATTAAAGAACAAACTTGGTATTTTGAGAAGATTAAGATCTGGTAAAGAAATCAACCTGCACACACTACAACAAATTGGCATATGCAGTAACGTCCTTCCACACATGTTCAGCATTACTAAATTACACAAACATGGCCACCCCCTACAGCTAAGTTTCTTTCAGCAAATCTGCTTTTGCCAGCCTATCCACCTTTTTGGTTAAAATTATATAACAAAAGTATACAAATGGAAAAGTAACTACTTAGCAATGCTAGCTGTGCCATAACTAAGAGGATAGTAGCCAGATGACCTTAGAAGACCTATTTAAAAAAGGTTCAGATTCTAATTCTATTGTTTTGTATTAGTCAGAGTTTCAATCTCTTCAGGTTTGACCCACCCACAGTCTTTGTGTTTAAGCATGCCATATCTGGGCTCTGGGTTTTGTTGTCATTTCTCCAAGTTGTAAAATGGTAGAGAAAAATTAAAAATATACTCCATTTTGAGAAATATACAAGACTTGCAAAGACTTTGTTGGGTAATGCGCCGGAATACCATTCTGGTTCATTATATGCAGCAGTAATGTTGTGTACATGCACCACCTGACAAGCATTCCATTCTGTAAAATTCTCCATTTCAAGCACTGGGCAAATGAGATATTACTGTATTGAGAGTGATATGCAAGCAGCATCTTATCTGTGACTGCCTAATTATAATGACATCATTGTGAAAGGAAAGAGGAAAGTTGTGAGCTTGCAAGATATATATTTTATGAATTTTGGTGATTTTTTTTATTTTTTTTCCAAATTAAACTGCAATATTTCACAACATTCAACACCACTCCAGAAGAAATACATGCAAATTTCTTCAAATAAAATGCCACATTATGTAGTTTTCACTTGTAAAAATCAATCATATGATAGTCAGGAGTAATAACTGCTATCATGCACTTACAAAAGACATAATATTATGCAAATTACAGATAACAAAATGCTTAATACCCAACCTATGACTTTTGGAAAGACGAATATTAACAGAAAAAGCAGGATTTTTTTTTTTTTTTTTTTTTAATACATACTTTTAACTTGTAATTAAATATTCACTGGCAACATAATTTTTTTTACTTAATGCAAATATGTATTTTCAAAGTAAAATATTGTGATCTCTCCTTTGTGACTTGGCTACAGACTATCCTATATCTACCTACCATAGGCATCTGTGTCTCCTGATAATTTATATGCATCACTCTGCCACAAGTCTCATTAGTTCATCTGACATCCATTTAGGCCTAAAAATTGAACAGTATTTCTTAGTTGCTATGAAAAGCCTAGCAGCTTCCAAGATTAATTCCTTGAATGCTTCTCATTTAGAATTTGCTGTTGGTAACATAATCAGCTGGTCCAACTGTATAGAATTTAAAAAAATCTCCGAGATCATTGTAGTCGCCTTTACGAAAGAAAAAACCCTTCCCTTTACCCCTGATGGTAGTTACAGCTTTGAGTACATCCAACATCAGTACACTGTCATCACTGCCACCTAGTGGTTCCTCTATCTGCAGATTTTTAATGCATGAAGAATCACTGCTGATAATCAGTTTAAGAGTTTTTTTCTACATGCTGCTGTAGAAAACAATCACCCAATAAATCTACAAGGCTTGCTAGTGTGTGAGTGACCAACCCACAAGTTCCAGTCTATATCTGGGAAATTAAAATCCTCCATTATAAGACAATCTGATTTACTGGCCCACTATTTCTCTGTACAGCTGTTCATTGTAATCATCAGAGTCATTAGGCTTATAACACACTCTTACTCTCCACTTGGTTTTCCCAGTGCTTATATCACACCAAACTGACTCAGCACTGTACTGTCCACTCATGTCAACTGGATGCACTTCCTTTGATTTTGTTTCTTAACTACTGCATCACCCCTCCTCCCCTGTCTATCCTTTCTGTATACATTGTACTCTCCAAATTCCAATTCTGCATTCCTTATCTCTGTGTGACACCATGTCTCTGATATCCCAACAACACCAGCCTTTGATGTCTTCACCAGCACCTCAAATTCATAAAATTTATTTACTAAACTCCTAGCATTGATGTACATGCAAGTATACGTGCATCTGTTCTTACTCTTAGTTTCCCCCTAACACAGCCCATGTATTTACTTGTTTCATTATGGCTCTCAGCAGTCCTTGAAAACCCCAGTACCTTGTTTTCCAGGATGCTGCTCATTCCAATAGAAGCAGTGCCAAAATCACTTTCACCTCTGCCTGTGGCTACTGTTAATCTATTATTCTGTGAATCCCCCCAAGTAGCAGTTTTCCAACCAACCTAACACTGCCTTCATAGCACAAACCCTTCCCTTTACCCCTGATAGTCCTATTCTTGCATCCTCTCTATTTAAGTATATCCCATCCCTGCAGAAACAATCTCTCCTGTTAACAAGCACAGACCATGCTGAGAAAAATTCTACCCCATGTGCCTTGCACAATCTCTCCACGGCTGAACTGATTGACAAGGCTCTCATCATATACTCCCTCCTATCATGTCTATGCAGAATTGCAGACACTTTAAAATTTAACCCTAACTCGCAACTTTTTTTTTTTTTTCCAACATTGACCTGTACTTGTTAAGTAAGTCGCAGATCTCCTACTCTTAATGTCATTAGTGCCAATGTGTACAACAATATCACCCTTTGAGCCCTTAAAAGAAAATATCTGCTCTACAACGGCATCAACTTTTGCTCCTGGCAGACATACCCTGGTCCTATTCCACCTATTCTTTTTTGCACAATATATTTCCTGTCTCACTGACAATAATTAGCTCCTGTGGGAACTGCGCATCCTGCCCTGAAGGTTGCCACTGTGTTGCCTGATGATCAAGTGCAAGCTCCAGCATTGATGTGGGCAGTTCAGAACTTGATGGATCCCCCACCAATTGCAAGAAAAGGAATGTTGAGGCTGCCCATGTTGTCGTCGATAACAAATGTCCAGAATACACTAAGGCTCTAGAGGCATATAAAAAGAAAGTAAATTATGGATAGGAGAATTAAAGTCTTGCAGTTAAATGCCCATAAAGCAAAAGCTATGGCATCAAAAATAAATTATGTAATGGAGCAGGATGATATCACTGTTACTATCCTACAAGAGCCTTATGTGGTACAAGGACAGGTATGTGGTTATCTGCAGAGGTATAAAATTATATCGGCAGGAGCAATAGTAATGACCACCATTATAATTAGAGAAGAGTTAATTGCCACTAACGTTTTATCTTTATGTATAGAAAACATGATTTGTTGTGAGATAATGGGGGGCTTTGGTAGAGCATACTTTGTAACAATTTGTCAGCCGTTGGGAAGTATAGAACCTTATGTGGATTACTTGGAAGAAGAATATAGAATATTGGGCTCCTGTGGAGTAGTGGTGGCAATGGATTCTAATGTTAATTCCCCATTGTGGGGCAGCAAGACCTCTGATGATAGAGGTATGATGCTTGAAGAGTTGCTCACTGCGACTGGAATGGAGGCAATGAATACTGCAGATCATGCTCCTACTTATTCAGCAGTACATGGTCAGTCCTATTCAGGCAATCAATAATAAGATTAAGAATTTGAGTGTGATTGAGAATTACATAACAAATGACCACAACGGTATCTCCTTTAATATAGTGTCCGAAGATGGAATTAGAGTAATATATGATACTAATAGATATTTAACTAAAAGTGCAGATTGAAAAAAGTTTGGAAATGTGTATTTGGATGCTGTTAATAGTGTAAACTGGGAAGGTCTGACAGCAGAACAATATGCTAGTGAAATGACTACAATAATTATAAAATCTTGTGATAAAAGTATGAAGAAAAACTGTTTAGTGAACAAGCCAGTTTTCTGGTGGACTGCACAACTTAACAGAGTTAAGAAAAGAAACTTTTAAACTAAGGAAAAAGTTTCAACATCCGGAAAAGTATGGAAATTTAGATCTGCTTATTTATGTATAAAGAGTTGTATAAAGAAAAGAGGAGTTTGTATGTTAGAGCAGTCAGTAGAACTAAGATTAACATGTGGAAGAAGTTTGTCGTAATTTAATCTAAAAATATTTCTTGACTAAATGCCTAAGAGAATGAAAGAGTTTGTTTAGGCATGGGTACTCTTAGGCACTTAGCCAAGAAATATTTTTAGATTAAACCATGCACACCATCAAGCATCTCTCATATTGTGGAGTTATACTTCATAACTGGGTTATCACTGTTGTAACAACAGGGTACCTGCCCACCCACCGATGAGTAAGCCAACAAGCTTCGAAACGGTGCTTGTCTGGGTGCTGGTGGTATCTGCTGAGAATAAGTAACATTAGTCTTCTCCACTGGGGAAGTGTTACTTATTCAAAGCAGCACAATACCTCGGCAACTTGTTGTGAAGATATTCACAATATGAGATATAATTAAATGATGCATTCATATTACCTGAGTAGTAGAAATGATGTAAATACAGTAACTCCTTGCTAATGATGGGAGATTTTAATTTCCCAATATAATGGGAGATTTTAATTTCCCAGATATTGACTGGAATTTGGGGGCTGGTTACTCACACACTAGCAGGGCTTTTGTGGATTTATTGGATGATTGTTTTCTACATCAGCATGTTCGGGAGGCTACTAGAGGGAGTAATACTCTTGATTTGATTATCAGCAGTGATTCTTCATGCATTAAGAATCTGCAGATAAATGAACCACTAGGTGGCAGTGATCACAGTGTGCTGAAGTGGGAGTTACTGAAAGAGGTAACTACCATTAGGGGTAAAGGGAAGGGTTATTGCTTCCGTAAAGGCGACTACGATGGACTGAGAGACAGTATTTAAATTCTATACAATGGGACCAACTGATGATGTTACCAACAGCAAATTCAAAATGGGAAGCATTCAAAGAACTTATCTTGGAAGCTACTAGGCTTTACATACCAACTAAGAAATATTGTTCAAGGTTTAGGCCAAAATGGATGTCAGATGAACTAATGAGGCATATGGCAGAGAAGAAAAATGCATGGGATACTTACAAATTAACACATGACACAGAAGCCTATGATAGATACAAGTTGATATGCAACCAAGTTACAAAGGAGGTTAGGCAGGCGAAGGCAGATTACGAGAAATCCTTGGAAAGGGATGCAAAGAAAAACAGCAAAGAGTTCTTTACTTATGTAAACTCTAGAAGGAAGGGGATGAATCAGATTGGTCCACTTGATATTGATGGGTCAACTGTTGATGATCCTGCTCAGGTAGCTAACAAACTAAATGAATATTTTGCATCGACATTCACACATGAGGAGTTATTCAGCAAGGGGAATGCCAGAGGTGTATTGAACTCTAGCAGTCAGCTACAGAATCTTGAAATAACTGGGAGTAAAGTGGAGGAGAAACTATTGAAGATAAACACAAGAAAGGCACCCGGGGTGGATGGGATCTATCCAGTTATATTAAAGGAGGCAGCAAAGGAAGTAAGCAAACCCTTAGCCATAATTATGAGAGCTTCCTTGGACTCAGGGGAGGTACCCATAGACTGGAAATGTGCAAATGTGACCCCAATTCACAAAGGAGGATCAAAGGCCGACACAAGTAATTATAGACCTGTGAGCTTAACTTCTGTTCCAGGAAAATTAATGGAGGCACTGGTTAAAGAAGCACTGCAGGATCATTTAGACAAGACTTCAGTTATAGCTCAGACACAGCATGGTTTTGTTAAGGGGAAGTCTTGCCTGACCAACTTGATTGGATACTATGATGCAGTCACAAAAGAACTGGATGCAGGGAATAACTTTGATATTATATACTTGGATCTTAGAAAGGCTTTTGATACTGTTGCACATGGAAGACTGCTACACAAATTGGAGCAGTGTGACATTGGAGGCAAATTGCTGCTATGGATAAAGGGGTGGTTGAGGGGGAGAAGACAGAGAGTGGTAATCAATGGACACTGCTCATCGTGGACTAATGTTATTAGTGGAGTCCCTCAGGGCTCAGTGTTGGGTCCATTATTGTTTTCTGTATTTATAAATGATATTGATGATGGTATATCAAGCTTAATGTCCAAGTTTGCAGATGATACAAAGGTTGGCAGGGTTGTCAAGGACACTACTGACACTATGCTGCTGCAACAGGATCTGGAAAGGTTGAGCAGATGGGCTGAGAGGTGGCAAATGAAGTTTAACATTGACAAATGTAAAGTACTACACATGGGAAACAGCAACCCCAGAGCAACGTATCAACTCTGTGGTACTACACTGACAGTGGTAGAGAATGAAAGGGACTTGGGGGTGATTGTGCAGGCAGATATGAAGTTCTCTGAGCAGTGCAGACGGGCTGCAAGAGTAGCTCATTGAGTATTGTCAATGATATACAGGAATTTTTCCAGCAGGGATAAGGAGGTGATTATTCCATTGTAGAAGGCAATGGTCAGGCCACACCTAGAGTACTGTATACAGGTCTGGAGGCCTCATTTCAAGAAGGATGTAGAGCTGCTGGAACGAGTACAGAGAAGGGCAACAAGATTAGTGAATGGAACAAAGGGGTGCTCTTACGAAGAAAGGCTTAAGTTTTGCAAATTACAGTGTCTGGAGAGACTAGGCACCAGCGAGGTGATTTGATAGAGGTGTATAAAGCCTTGAATGGTTTAAGCATGCTCAATGCTGATGGGATTCTTCCTCTACCTCAGAAAAATCACCTGAGAGGGCATAAATTCAAATTGAGGAAAGACAGATGTAGGATAGACGTGCGGAAATTTGCCTTTAGCCAGCGGGTGGTTGGTTGGTGGAACAGACTGCTATCCCTTGTGGTGGAGGTTGATAGCCTAAATAAGTTTAAGGCTCAGCTGGACAGGTATTTTGAACGAACAGAGGGGTGAAGTGGAAGTGGGTTTTTTTTTTTTTTTTGGCTGATGCTGCATAAGCTTGCTTTCTTGCATCAAATGCCTCTACTAATGCTAATGCTAATGATAATATGCACTGAACCAATACTAACTTTCCACACTGTGGCAATTTCTTCAATAGTAATATGACACTTTCCTCAAATGAGTTCTTCCACTGCTGCTATGATTTCCGATGTCACAACACAATATTCTTGCCTGGTCAAAGAGAATCCTCAACACTTTTAATACCATTCTTAAACTTATTCACCAAGTTGTAGACTTGGCACTGGCACTCATGCATGCTTTACCACACTGAGCCAACATTCTGAGATAAATTTCATCAGGTTTTATACCTACTGCATTCAACAATTAATTAGATTTTTTTTTTTTTTTTTTTGATTTGGTAGTTGTTGGCGCATCGGCTTCTGTGGCCATATTGCACCTCCCAAGGTTTTTGCAGTACTTTGATCCAAGCCTGAGGCGGGAATCGAACCCGCGACCTTTGGGTTTCCGGGCAGGTACTTTACCCATCAGCTAGCCCGGTCGGCTACAATTAATTAGAGATCACATCTCTACCTTGGTGCATGACTGCAAGAGTGTCACCATCTTTAAAACTGAAAACTTCAAGAATCTTGAAATTGAATAATTGATCTTGAAAACTGTTTCCAAATAATGCAGCGAGTGCCATATGGGCACTCAGTGTTTCTAAATGATGACTTTGATCAATAATCTGACAAAATTATCATTGATTTTTGCATAATATGCATTTTATGTTAATTTTTTGGTTTTATTTGAATGACCTTTATATAATGGAAAATAGCAAACAAAAACATTCCATTTTTATGATTTTTTCTCTGCTCTTATTTTAATTTAGCAAAAATGAATGAATAATTTAAGTTATTGAACATTACAGAAGCTATTTTGCTTCCTTCTTCAAAAGGAAGCAAAAATAGCTTTTGTAATGAAGACTGTAATCCATTAATCAAGTATATTCTAACTGACAACATATCTTTAGCCAAGAATGCCGAGCAGCATCTTCTTTCAAGAATGGTCTTTCTTTAACAGGTTAATGTTTCCACAGTAGTGTTATGCCATTTAACACTTTCACTTCTGGCTTTTCCAAGGACCTTTTTGACCAGAGAGAGAGGGCAGAAACTTTTTTCGACTTTCTCATTATGACTGAATTAGAAAGCCTCCAGCAAAGGCTGCTTAAAAAATATCCGGTTTTTCTCTATCAAATTGGAAGAAAAAGCTCTACAGTAGGGTGGTTTTCCCTACAAGTGGATTAAAAACCCGATGCCATATACAGTGGACCTCCGCTTTCAATTGGTTCACTATAGCAGCAAATCACTTTACGATGGACTCTCTGTTCACTATATGATATGTGGTAAACACTGGTCATTGTGATCATGTTTGAGAATTAAATTTTAATTCTATTAAGCAAAAATAGGAGGAATATCATTCACATGCTATAAAGTAAAGATATAAAGCACAAATTTATGCTTTATTATCTTGGCAATTAACAAAATTAAATGATACGTGAAAATCGGAAAAATATTTTCCACAGGTTAGCAAAATAAAAATTTACGCTTACGTACATAGCTTAATTAATATGTACTGTAATATGTACACACTAACTAGTTGATATTTCTGTTCGCTGATATTTTTTTGTTGTAAAATTTAAAACAATAAAAAAGATAATCAATCAATAACAAAGAACACAGCATGCACAAATTGCAACTAACACGATACACGCAAATGAGATACGGAGTAACAAGTTAATGAAGCCTAAAAAGTAGGATGAAGAGGAAGGGGAAACACATTTCATCCTAATAACGTAAAAACCCACAGAATTCCAGCTATAGGTATTACTGCAAATGCAACACAGCCGAGTTTGCCACCCGTTTATAACAGATTGCACTAACAGAAAAGCCCAATAAACCGGAAACTGCAAATTGTTTTTATTGTTTTATGGTAGTGGCCTCCAGAAGTGCATTTTGGAAAAATATCATAAAAGCGCTCAAAACTGATTGTTATATTTGAACATATGATAACAGTGAAAGTGTAGTGCATTTTAATGATCTGAATTGGTTTTCTGAATTCTACTAAAGGGGCTGATTCTACTAACCAGTGACCACTTAAGAGGCGCCTAACTTATTACACTTTACGATGGGCTTTGCTTATGATTGTCTCTGACCACGTGATCCTTCCTCTCAGCCAACAGCAGAGCCCTTGTAAACGTGTTGGCTGTGTTTTTGCATCCTTTAGTTGAAGTGATTTTTTGTGTTGTGCTTTAATCAATATATTAGCTTAATCAATTTTTTTTTATCAATGTGTATAATTTCCATTATAAAAGTCCCCTTTTAGAGAGATAAACAGCTTAGTTATATGGTGAAAATTTCAACTTCCAAGGTCTTGGAACGAATTACCAAAAAACAATGTGTTATTGGTTTCACATTATGATATTTTCACGATATGATGGTTTCCCTGGAACGAATTAATATCGAAAGGAAGAGGTCCACTGTTTTTGCATTAGGAAGCAGTGAATGTGTAAAACACTGATTTAAAGAGAAACAGATTAGATGAGTCACTTCTTTAATATCTGTATGTTCCAAATCTAAAACTATAGTATACTTCCAGCTATATCTACAGCAGGCCCCCGTTATAACACGGTTCGATTTACGCTGATTCGTTATAACGCTGTTCTTATATTATAACCCGTATCTGACTATAACGCTGTCACAGATCACTATAACGCTCTTTTACAGATTGAATTTTTGGCATATTTAATGAAATCGTTTCATCTGATGGAGTCGATAGCTTGAAAATGAATAGCAAAACAGCATTAAAACGTTTCCCACGCCGACTTCAGAAATTTTCTCGCACGCTAATTTAATGCAGTATAGTGACAGTTCCGAGATCAAGTATATTGCTTGTAATATTTGCGTTATTTGCATTTATCCGAAATCTAGTCATCATTCAGTACAGTATTAGACATCGTGCGTAACGGACAGTTTACTTGAACATTGTATCATAATTAATGCAACCAACGCAGTTACATTTTCGAAGAGTTAATAATGGCCAATAAGAATGAAAAAGCGACAACATCGGGGCACAGTACGAAGACTACAAATGTAAGAAAAATACTACTGAATTTGAAAATTAAATTAGACATTTTGAAGCGAATCGATTCCGGTCAACAACAAGCGGATGTGCACCATAATTTAGGACTTGCAACTTTAACTGTAAGGACAATTATAAAAAAAAAATAAAGAATTAATTTTAGCAGCGGGAAAGATAGCTGTTCCACTGCAAGCAACTAGGGCTAGGTCGGCTATTAGCATTGAAATGGAAAGACTAACTAATTTTTATTGAAGATAATATCCAATGCAGAATTCAGTTAAGTTAAATATTATAAAAAAAAAAAGAGAGAGAAAGAAAGAGATTAGCCAATATGATTATTTGAAGAAAACTCACCTAAAAAAAAAAAAATGTGGAACCATTTAAAACTGGTAAAGGCTGGTTGAACAGATTTAAAATCCAGGTAGAAACCACATGTGCAGATCAAGGAGCCGAACCTTTCAAAAAAGAACTTGTTAAAATTATTGAAGAGGGGTATTATGTGTTATACTTCTCAACAAGTTTTTAACATAGATGAAGCAGGACTTTTGTGGAAACGAATGCATAAAGAAGTTTCATATTGAAAGAAGAAAAAAACATGCCAGGTTTCAAAGCGGCGAAGGATCGGTTGACTTTTTTGTTGGGTGATAATTAAACTGCGGGGGATTTAAAATTAATACCCCTTTTAGTTTATCTGGAAGAGGGCCCAAAGTTCAACCCAAAATCGACACATTTTTCATGATTCAATTCATCAATTAAATTAAATCAATTTAGATCAATTAAATTCATGATTTTAATTGGAATTTTAAGTTTAATTTTGATACGTAAGTAGTTACCACATAATTATATACGTATGTAATGCAGAATATTTTATATGTACAAATATTTGAATATTAAATATTTTGACGAACATTTGTGCATCTTTTCACTACCGTTTATTATTGATTAGGAAATATCCCATGTTACCTTATGGGAATGTGGGGCTCGCTTAGCGTGGATTCACTTAGCGCTCTGTTTTTCCGGAATGAATTATCAGCGTTAAGCAGGGGTCACCTGTATCTGGAGATTATCTGGTTTCTGGTTTATTGTTGTTGTTTATTTGGTTTTTAGGAGCATTAGCAACTAAGGCCATATTTCTACAGGATATGTGGTGGTCATTCCCTGACCTTTCTGCATCCTCTGTATTTGGTGGTCACAAGCTTGAAAAATATCATATCATGCGGTGGTCTAATCAAGAAGCATGTGCTACGCACTGCTGCTCCTGTCCACCTGGCAACGGAGGCACCATGGTTTATTGTGCATGATTTTTCAAACTTTTTTTTCTTTTAATTTTCATTACTTGAAGAATTTATTGAATGCTTATGAAATGGCACATTACATAAAAACTGAACTAAGCTTTAATTTCTCTTTCTCACACTCCTTCAGTTTTGTGTTTCAACAGCTTATTTTTAAGTTTTATGGTTCCTTCCAAGTAAAGAAGGTAAAAGAATTCAGTGCACAACTGCTATTTTTCCTTTTTTTTTTGATATATCGAAGGTTTCTGAAACTATGCATTATCATAAGTACTTGTGTTTCACCCATTTACAAACTGTTTAGTTTTATGGTTTCTTCCAAGTTCATTGTAGTGAAGCAGTAGGATACAAGTATAGAGTTAATCATAGTGCATTTGAAATATCATGACCACAAGAAATACAGGGTGTTCACCTTAAAATTAACTCGTGTTACTTATATTAAGTGTAATGCTATCGAGTAATGATCGCTACTTAATAGCATTACACTTAATACAATAACATAGTTATAGTGTTCCTTGATAGTAACAGAGAAAGTGAAAATTACACTGAGCCTTTAGTTTGTCACAATCCATGTTTAAGGTTTTTTTATTTTTATGTAAACCCCAAACACTAGAGGTATTAGAACCTATAGTACTTAGTACCGTGCTTGGATTGGAGGTTGAGAAGACGAAAGAAGATATTTGTTGACATTGGACTTGAACTTCTGTAGACTGTAATTTTCAGGAAATACGTATGAAGGAAGGTTGTTCCAGAAATCGGCAGCTGAATGAATAAACGAGGAAGATGAAAAGTTGGTTCTGTGAGTTTGAAGTTGGACAGTAAATGGATGTTGGCTGGTGGCGGCACGTGTTTGGACTGTTTTGAAAGAGAGAGCAGGAATTATAGAAGCCAATTCAGAAGAACAGTGCCCATGGAAATATCTGTAGAAGAGGCATGCAGCAGAAACAGTACATCTATGAGACAGCGAGTGGAGAGACTCTGTTAGAGATGAATCATTAATTAACCTAACTGCCTTCTGAACGGAATCAAGAAGCCTGAGAGAAGTTTTGGGGGCACCACCTCAGATGTAGGAACAATATTCCATGGTAGGGCAGATTTGCGATTTGTACAGAGTGAGCAGCTGTTTGGAAAAAAAGTAACGCCGAGAGTGAAAGAGGAAACCAAGTCTTTTGGATGCAGAGAAAGCAATATTTGTAATGTGCTTGTGCCAAGAGAGATTAGAAGTCAGGGTAATCCCCAAAAGAGATATATCATTTTGCCTAGAAATCAGAGTGTCACCAAAAATAAGCATAGGGGCAGAAGAATGTTTGTTTGTTATTTGGTTTTTAGGAGCATTAGCAACTAAGGCCATATCACTCCGGGATATGCGGTGGTCATTCCCTGACCTTTCCGCATCCTCCGTATTTGGTGGTGACGAGCTCGAACCCGGGCAGAAGAATCCTTTTTGCGAGATATAAGACAAGACTGAGTTTTAGAAGGATTGAAATCAGCTAAGTTGTCTTTGCCCCACTGGAGAATTACCTGGAGATTGGCATTTAAAGAATTTGTAGCAGATTTTTGAAAAGCTGAAGCTGATTGAGCAGGGCAAGGTTTCTCAAAATGGAAAGTGGAATGCAATGTACTATCATCAGAAAAACTATGGATAGGATTTCCAGTCAATGGAAGAAGGTCATTAATACAAAAGAGGAAAAGAGTGGGGGAAAGAACTGAACCTTGGAGGACAACGGCATTAGTGCAAAAGTTAGAATACAGAGAGCCATCTACCATCACCCTCAGTGAGCGATCAGAGAGAAAACTGGTTAACCAATTACAAAAAACAGTTGACAAACCATAAGATGGAAGCTTGTTTAGAAGACCTTTATGCCAAACACAATCAAAAGCCTTTGAGATATCAAGAGCAACTGCTTATGTTTCACCGAACTTTTCCACAGAATTATAGTCCATAAGTGGGTTGCACTTGTCAATACTGGTGAATAAACATCATGCCATATACCATTAAGCAACGTGTTTGTTCAGTGGAATCTTACTTGGAAACGAAGTCTAATAGTGAATATCAACAAAAATTTTTTGAAAAATACCCTAACACTAACTGTCAAACTACAGCTGCAATTTTCAAGATAATAAAGCAGTTTCATGAGTGTAGCTCAGTTGGGAATAAGGAACAAGAAAGAAGAAAGAGTGCTCTTACACATTGTACTTTAGATGACATTAAACAAACAATTTTGCAAATCTCCAAACAAATCTTTACAGAAACTCGGCATTCAAAAGACAATATCACTTGGTTAAGCTCATTTCTCTGCATGAAAACACCTTAAATGTCTTCCATATCAAAGTCACAGTATCAAGAACTTCAATTTCAGGATAATATTAAAAGGTTACGATACTGTCACTGGTTTAAAAATTTACTTTGCCATGAAGTATTAAAATTTTGAATAAAATTTATTTCACTGATGGAGCAAGGTTTTACCTTTTTGGCTATGTTAACAGTTAAAATTAGAGAACAAGGAGCACTGAAAATCACAAATTTTTTGTGAAACCACTTCACATGGCCCAAAAAATCAGTGTTTGGTATGGGATATCTCAGAGAATAGCCAGGCTCATATTCCAGGCTCATAATGGAATTTTTAAGATTCATAACTGATCTTAAAAATTCCATTATGATCTTGTTTCATTCATGAATAACATTAACAATAAACAATAGATAAAAATGCAACAAAGTCCAAGAAATTATGGCATTAGAAAACCAATGTAATTTGTTTCATTTTATTAATTTACCATTTTATCTATTGTAAATTTAATGCTTAACAGTTATTCATATAGAGGTTAGTATGTTGTAATCTTTATAAGCAGAAATTGCTCTTATGCATATTTTATCACAACTAAATAGAAAGAGAAAAAAATGATGCATGCAAGCCAAACATAAAATAAATCTTTATTATCTATGTCATTTGAGTATCCATACTTCTTCCCATCATTAGTCAGAATAATTAGGGTTTTACTGCATTAGTATTAGTCCTTTGGTATGCTATATTCTTTCTCTATAAATCACTCTACTAATGGCACAATTACATTCAGACACAGCATGGGTTTGTTAAGGGAAAGTCTTGTTTGACAAATTTGATTGGATACTATGATATGGTTACAAAGGAACTGGATGCCAAATATAATTTTGATATCATATACTTGGATTTCAGGAATGCTTTTGACACTGTTGCATGGAAGACTACTGTACAAATTGGAGCAGTGTGGTATTAGGGGTAAGTTGCTACAATGATAAAAGGGTGGTTGAGTGAGAGAAGAAAGAGAGTGGTAATCATTGGATGCTGCTCTTCGTGGACTAATGTTATTAGTAGCATCCCCTGGGGTTCGGTGTTGGGACCACTGTTGTTTTGTATATTTATCAATGATATTGATGAAGGTATATCAGGATTAATGTCAAAGTTTGCAGATGATACAAAGGTTGACAGGGTTGTTAATGACAGTAATGGCAGTGTGCTACTGCAACAGGATCTAGAAAAGTTGTGCAGATGGGCTGAGATGTGGCAACTGAAGTTTAACATGGACAAATGCAAAGTACTGTATACGGGTAGAGGTAATCTCAGAGAAATGTACCAACTGTGTGGTACTACACTCAGGGAAGTGGAAAGTGAAAAAGATCTGGGGGTAATTGTGCAGTCAAATATGAAGTTTTCTGAGCAGTGCAGACAGCTGCCAGGGCAGGTCATGGAGTCTTGTCAATGATATATAGGAATTTTGCTTGTAGGGACAGGGAGATCATTATCCTGTTGTACAAGGCAATGGTCAGGCCATGTCTTGAGTACTGCGTACAGGTCTGAAGGCCTAATTTTAAGAAGGATGTAGAGTTGCTTGAGTGTGTACAGGGAAGTGCAACAAGATTAGTGAGAGGAACGAAGGAGTCCTCTTACCAAGAAAGGCTTAAGTTCTGCAAATTGCAGCAGGTGGAGACTAGGCACTTACAAGGTGATCTGATTGAGGTGTAAGGCCTTGAATGGGTTGAGCATGCTGAATTCTGATGGGATTGTTCCGCTTGCTCAGATTATGAACCTGAGGGGGCATAAATTCAAATTGAGGAAAGACAGTTGTAGAACAGATGTGCGGAAATTTGCCTTTAGCCAGCGGGTGGTTAATTGCTGGAACAAACTTCCATCTGTCATTGTGGAAGTTGATTGCTTAAACAAATTCAAGGAAGAACTGGACAAACTTTTAGAGGGAATGGATGTATGAATTTTTTTTTTTTTTTTCTTTCTTGCATCACATTACAACATCATTGGTCAATTAACGTTGCTTATCTGAATAGATCCATTCTTCAACATTATCTATTCCTAGCAAATTATAATCTTTGATGCTGCTGCACCAGTGAAACGAACCAGTATTATTCATTTCAGAACTAATGATATTAATCACACAGAAACTATAAAACCTGGATAAATACAAGGGCCTTTGTAAAAAAATGCAATGCTCAATGTATGCTGAAAGCCTTATGGATTAACTCAAGACTTGAGGAATTGTGCAAGGCTTTTGGGGGGAAAAATTTATCACTGATGAAATAGATCTGACAGAAGTTGCACAAGGGTATTTAACTAATATTGCCAAAGAAGATATGAGTTCAAGGCTTCTATTAGTATTAGTTGTATAGTGCAAGGAAGCCACAGGCTGTATCAGCCAAAAAACAAAGTAGATAAGAAAATATTATGTCACAAATAACTAAAGTATCATCTGATACTGAAAAGATGTACAAAGGGTTGCAATATTTTAAATGAATGGTAAGCTTGGGGAGCAAACTTAAACAGCATATTCTGTTACCAGTAACTGGAAGGAATCAGGATATGCAAGGGAATATTGCCAGAGCCATGTAAAAAGCAGAGTATAAATAAATGTAAATATTCTTATCATTCTTTGCTCTCTTAGCCAATGACTTCTTATACTCACTCTTTGCCAACCTAATCTTTTCTGAAGTACTTTTAGAGATTGACCTACAGCTATTATAGGCTTCAGTAATTTTCAATGCTTTGCAACTTTCCTCATGCCATCATTTTTCTGCTCTATTAGACTGGCCAGCTCTGTATCCACCCATCTCAGCGTCCTCCTCATGATATATATTTTAAGTGTATATGTGTGCATTCATGGCTTCTGTGATTATTGTTTTATCCTTAGTATTTTCTCTAACATGCTGATACAAATAATAATCATCTAGTTTAAGAGTTTGTCTCCCATGGTGGGTTCTCCTCCCACTTGCTCCAATCAGTAAGGATAAAATGAAATGACCTATAATAAGACATTTTCACACTTGCCTGCCCATTCTATCTGCACATAGAAGCTCTTGTCATGCTCTTCACAATCTTCTTGTCTGCAGCATACCATACTCTCATTTTGCCTTTTCATTTAACTACGTCACACAGATCCTATGCTGGCATACATAAGCTCTGAATCTGGGAAAGCTTTTGCTGCATTCAGTCTGCTTTTGACAATTTTGATAACCTTGCCTATCCTTCCTAAATACACTACACCACCACATGTGTATAGTATCATCCCCTATTCTGGGTGACACCACATTTCCATTAGCCCTATGTCGGCTTTAGTTATCCTAACCAGTTCAAATTCTCTCTTTTTATTGATGATGCTCCTGACATTACTACAGCCAGGCATCACATAACGCGATTTTCAGTTAACGCTATTTGAAAAATTATACCCACTTTTCACTTTACACGATGCAAATTTCCAGTTAATGCAATCTTTTTTTTTTTTTTTTTTTTTTATGCGATAGTTGAAAAAGATTTTAATCACGCATTAAGCTTACCACGAGTCGTATGGTCAATAAACAAACGTTTGCCTGCTGCCCGAGTCGGTGTGTTCCATCAACCATCGGAAGAAAATGTGTTACTTGTTTGTCTCCTGCTAATAAAGTCAATGCACACTTGCATAAAAATTCAAATTTTTAAATGAGCCAGATGAAAATGTTACCACGAAGGAGGTAATGGAAAAAGAATTAGATGAAATCTTTCATATCGCATAGAACCTCAAACAAAAGGTTTGAGGTTCTCTGCGATATTTATTTCGCCAGGGCCCAGAGAAGATTGTTGTTGGCTATCGGAAATTGATTGATGAAAAGAGGACGTCAACACTGTTCAAATGTTGACGTCCTAAAATACACAATGAAGAAATGACTGTTGTGTTTCCACAACAGTCATTTCTTCATTGTGTATTTTACGTCAGAGGTTCCCAAACTTTCTCAGTTCACGGCGCCCTTAGTGTCTCAGTAATATTTTCACGGCACACCCACACCAAAAGAAATACCTAACAGTTCCGTTTAGTAGTTAGGTCCAAACAACTTAATAAGAAATGTTGAAACTGTGAACTACCTCAAGCTAGTAGTTCGCGCGGTGTCCGGCAGATGTTGAGTATCACTGTGTTTCCCTCGAAAATTTAAAATATTCCGTGGCACACAGTTTGGGAACCGCTGTTTCATGCAATAAACATTTAATTCCATAATTATTTTCGTTATCTTTTACATTATATACAGTTAAAAAGTTATTTAAAAGGTATTTTTAAAATTCTTTATGGACATTCCAGAAGGTCAAGGACCAATTATAATTTTTCCTATTGATTATTATATTCGATTAACGCATTTCCGTTTTGCGTGATGCGCTCGCGGGACGAATTAATCGCGTTAATCGAGGCCAGCCTGTATACACATTAAGACTAAGTGTTCATGTATAGTTTACTACTCTTATACACCTCTTGATGTTATTTTGATAACTTCAAGTTATCAAAATAACTTCAAGACGGGACACTTTTGAAAAAAGGTGATGCAAGGATTTTTGCCAGGAAATTGCTACATAAAGGGGTGACAGGAAGCTAATGCCAGGAAAACAAGTTTTCCATAAGATAAATACAGGGGATCCTCATTATCTGAGGATAATTGGTTCCAGAATATTCAACTTAAAACGGGGACCAATTTTCGCAATGTTTATTATTTAAATAAAAATAATTGGAACTAGGCATAATATTTTAAGAGTTTAAGGTTCTATATCTATATAATATCGGTGTAGATACACCATAGACAACTCTTAAAAAAAACTATGATAAGTAGTGTGAAAAGGATCATTTCATCTGTATCTCATATTGTGTTCATCCTTCACAACAAGTTGCCCGTGTATTGCACTATCTCGAATAAGTAATGCTTCACTAATAGAGAAGACTATTGTTGCTTATTCTCGGTGGGTGGGCAGGTAACCTGGTATTGCAAGAGATGCGTTACTTATTCGAGGTAGTGCAATACACAGGCAGCTTGTTGTGAAGGATGAGTAGATATGATATATCTACACTGATATTATACAGTAGTGGTTATTATATACTTTTACATAGTGAAAAATGGGAAAATTATTTTATTAGGTTATAAAAGAAGATCGTTCTCATGAAAAAAAAATATTCAAGTGCTTGGTCAATTTTCTCAAGGGCTGTAATTCTTTAATTTTCTAATTCTCATAACTGTGGGGACTTGGATAATGAATACGCGGATACCGGGGGACCCCCTGTAGTATCTATATATATTACCCCTTCAACTAGCAATTTCCTGGCAAAACCCTTGCACCACCTTTGTTCAAATGTATCTCATCTCTACAAAACAGATTCCTTCTACCTACTAAATGATAAAATTCCCCCATCCCCCCCAAAAAAAACCTTTCAAATTCCCACAAACAGTCCCTTCTATCATGACAGAGCAGAATTGCAGACATATATGCCATATATATATTTTTGACTTCACTCACAGTATTTCTTCAGCACGGTCCTATTCAACAGATCGTCAGTTCATGCATGTTTAATAGCATCAGTCCCCACAGAATAATACTCTCATTACACGGCTTAAAATCTAACAATCTGTTGGTAACATAATCGATTGTTCCACTCAGCAGACACATCTTGGTTTTAGTTCACCTAATATTTTTACGAAAAAGTATCTATTTTTCTGTCAATGCCTTGATAAAACTAAATCCTCTTGAATCCAAGCAGTATGCACTTGGCTACTCTGTTCTGGGAGCCAAATCACAGGTGCATCACCTGGTAGGTACTTGAGACAGAATTGTCAGTTGAACTATGATTATCTATTAGACTGATCTTGGAATAAATGCCACAGGAATTCACATGGGAACCACCTACCGTCACCCTTTCCTTTACCCCTAACTACCGTCAGGGGTAAAGGAAAGGGTTTTTGCTTCCGAAAAGGGGAGTACAGTGGTCTCAGACAGTTTTTAAATTCTGTACAGTGGGATAAACTGACGATGTTACAAACAGTAAATTCTAAGTGGGAAGCATTCAAAGAATTAATCATGGAAGCTACTAGACTTTATATACCGATTAAGAAATATCGTTCAAGGTTTAGGCCTAAATGGTTATCAAATGAACTAATGAGACTCGTGACAGAGAAGAAAAATGCATGGGATGCATATAAATTATCAGGTGACGCAGAAGCCTGTGGCAGATATAAGCTAGTCTGTAATCAGGTCACAAAGGAGGTTCGGCAGGCGAAGGCGGATTACGAGAAATCTTTGGCAAAAGATGCTAAGAAAAACAGCAAGGATTTCTTTACTTATATAAACTCTAAAAGGAAGGGGATGAATATGATTGGTCCACTTGACATTGATGGTTCGACTGTTGATGATCCTGCTCAGATAGCAAACAAACTGAATGAGTATTCTGCATCTACATTCACACGTGAGGAATTATTACAATTTGAAAATGGAAGAAGGTTATCAAATTGTAGCAGTGTGCTTAATGATTTTGTAATAACTGAGAGCAAAGTGGAGGAGAAATTGTTGAAGTTAAACATAAGAAAGGCACCTGGGGTGGATGGGATCTATCCAGTTATTTTAAAGGAGGCGGCAAAGCAACTAAGCAAACCCTTAGCCATAATTATGAGAGCATCCTTGGACTCAGGGGAGGTTCCCAAGGACTGGAGATGTGCAAATGTGTCCCCAATTCACAAAGGTGGATCGAAGGGTGACACGAGTAATTACAGACCAGTTAGTTTAACTTCTGTTCCGGGTAAAATAATGGAGTCGCTGGTTAAAGATGCATTGCAGGATCATCTAGACAAGACTGCAGCAATAATTCAAACACAGCATGGGTTTGTTAAGGGAAAGTCTTGTCTGACAAATTTGATCGGTTATTATGATGTGGTCACAAAGGAACTGGATGCAAAAAATAATTTTGATATCATATACTTGGATTTCAGGAAAGCTTTTGACACTGTTGCGCATGGACGACTACTGTACAAATTGGAGCAGAATGGTATTAAGGGTAAGTTGCTACAGTGGATAAAAGGATGGTTAAGTGGGAGAAGACAGAGGGTGGTAATCAATGGGTGCTGCTCTTCGTGGACTAATGTTATTAGTGGAGTCCCACAGGGTTCGGTGTTGGGTCCACTGTTGTTTTGTGTATTTATCAATGATATTGATGAAGGTATATCAGGCTTAATGTCGAAGTTTGCAGATGACACAAAGGTTGGCAGGGTTGTTAATGACAGTAATGGCAGTGTGCTACTGCAACAGGATCTAGATAATTTGGGCAGATGGGCTAAGAAGTGGCAACTGAAGTTCAACCTTGACAAATGCAAAGTACTGCATATGGGTAGAAGTAACCCCAGAGAAACGTACCAACTGTGTGGTACTACACTTAAGGTGGTAGAAAATGAAAAAGACCTGGGAGTAATTGTGCAGTCAGATATGAAGTTTTCTGAGCAGTGCAGACAGGCTGCTAGGGCGGATCATGGGGTTTTGTCAATGATATATAGGAATTTTGCTAGCAGGGAAAAGGAGGTGATTGTCCCTCTGTATAAGGCAATGGTCAGGCCACACCTTGAGTACTGCGTACAGGTCTGGAGGCCTCATTTTAGGAAGGATGTAGATTTGCTTGAGCGTGTACAGAGAAGAGCAACACGATTGGTGAGGGGAATGAAGGGATTCTTTTACCAAGAGAGGCTTAAGTTCTGCAAATTGCAGTGGCTGGAGACTAGGCACCTGCGCGGTGATCTGATTGAGGTCTATAAGGCCTTGAATGGGTTGAGCACGCTGAATTCTGATGGGATCCTTCCACTTGTTCAGATTACCAACCTACGGGGACATAAGTTCAAATTAAGAAAGGACAGATGTAGAATAGATGTGCGGAAATTTGCCTTTAGCCAGCGGGTGGTTAATTGCTGGAACAAACTTCCATCTGTCGTTGTAGAAGTTGATAGGTTAAATAAATTTAAGGAGGAACTGGACAGGCATTTGGAGGGAATGGTGTGATTTTTTTTTTTTTTTTTTTTTTTTTTTTGGCTGATGCTGCATAAGCTCCTACACTTGCTTTCTTGCATCATGTGCCACTACTACTACTACTATGACCATTTCAGTCTGAGTTAGGATATTCTCAGAGAAGTATTCAACATGGATCTTGTAGCAACCATTATTAAGGTAAAAATTAAACTTTCACTTTAATTTACAGTAGCAACCCTGTTAACCAACCTCTGCTTAACTGACCCATCTGACTAACTAATGCTCTCCCTACTCTTTGATGCCCACAGCACCCTGCAGTGTCCCATAGACATTGGTCCAGTATGTTTGCAGATGGTAGGATAGTGTAGTACCTACCACACCCACCTGATCATTGTATGCTTTCCAAGAGGAAAGTTTTGTGTTTGCACCAATTATTTGTAATTATTTGTTATTGTAATTACAGTATGTAATGTAATTACATACTGTAATTAAATTAATGAAGTATGGGTGACAACAGAGTTGTTTCTATGAATGCAAAGTCAGAAAGATTCAAAGCTGAATCACTAACAAAACTGCTGTTGAATTAGGTGTGGGCAGGAAAACTATAAAAAATTGAAAAAAAAAAAAATCACAAAAAATCTAGAAGGATTTTGTACTACAGGTCGACCATCACTAATCTGGCAGCATTGGGACCTGTGGGGTGCCGGATTACCAGTAGTTATTTTAGCACATACAGTTTACCCAACAGCTAACCACCTCCTACCTTTAACATGTTGACTGCCAACTAGTTTAAGAAAAAATTCCCCATGGGCCAAAAAATATTTAGCAAATAATTTGATTAGTAATTCTAAAATAAATATTGTAATGTCAATGTTGTCGTTTTTTCGCTTAAAATATATAAAAAAAGACTTTTTTATGTCGCATGTATGTGGCTGACGTGGTCCATTAGGTTACTTTATTTCTTGAGAAGCCGTGTCGGCCACAAGCATGTGATGCTATTACGGCATACATATGAAGGTCGTTTGTGATTAGTTTATTGCATGCGCGGTGAGCGTTGCAATAAAACTAATTGTGATAAAATAAACTCTCAAATGTTGCAATAAGTTTGTCAGTATTGTTAGAGATTTTGTGAAAACAAGTTCGTTAGTGCGCTGTATTATCCATCATATTGTGTTGTGTTTTTCTGCAAGTTTGTACAAGTGTGTTGTAGAAAAAAAAAAATCTAAAAAGGAATGGCTAAAAGAAAATTACTAAAAATAAGAGGAACTGAGAGAAATTTCTGGAATTTACAATTAAGCAGAGTTAAACTTCTCACAGGACACACCGCTGTCGAGTTTTTTCAGAAGTTCAACTTTATCTATTATGGACAATGTACGGTGTTGGCGCTTTACACCACGAGAGGCACTTCCTTTATGCATTGGAACCATGGCTGGGGCTAAATGTGAGCAGGTTATAATAATAATAAATGCAGAAAAACAAGTGGGAATGGTTTGCCAGTGTTTACGAGTTCGTGCCGACAACTGATGCTGCAACCAATGCCACCAAAACAATAGCAGCAGGTCGGTGCTCCGACCCAGGAAATTTGAAATTACATTTGCGGAAATTATGTCCGAATTAGCGGTGGAACCGGATTAGTGATGGTCGACCTGTATTTGTTTTACAAGGGTGGTTAAGTTCTCACTCCACTTTGAACAAACCAAAATTAGAGTAACAGAATGCATTTTGGCTATCATTTATGCAAGAAGGACAACATGAAACTCTAATCAATAGATCCATAAATGCAGCATCAAAGAAAATGCTTTGGTCTTAACATCAAGTGATGCATGGCTTGAATGTTAGAAAAAATGTTCATGGTATTCCTGTATTGAGTATTAACAGAGAGAGATTGTCTGCTGATCAGCCTACTGCTCAAACATTTACAGAAGAGTTAAGATCATTTATTAACAGAGAACAACTCTACAATATATATGAAACAGATTTAAATTATAAGTATTACCTACAAAGCAATGAAAAAAAAAAAAAAAAAGAGCAGATTGCCATCTGCAGAAATGTAACTGGAACTCACAAATGTTTTTTGTTGTTGGAAAATAAATGAATCCTAAAGCTTTTAAAAATGCAAATTGTTCATATTTACCAGTTAACTGCAAATTAGCACGAACGGACTCTACATCATTCAAAGAATGTGTTTTTTTTTTTTTTCCCCCCATCAATTTGTGCCTTCTGTAAGGAAACATTAGAAGAAAATAAATTTTACCTGGAAAAACTATTCTCTTTCTGAATAACACTACTTCACATTTTAATTATGAAGAACTAAGAGAAAGAGGGACATAAAAATATAAATTTGCCATGCAGCATTGTTGATCTAGCTTTTACCTATTGTAAGAAATGAACTGTACATTATTTACTCCCAATTATAGTTTTTATGTATGTTTGTAAAGCTACTCACTGTTATATTTCACAATACGCCATTTTTAATGAAACGCAATGTAGTACGTGTGGGACAGTAAATTATTTTTCACCTGAGTTTCACCTTTTCACCTTTCTTTAGAAAGCAAGTGAATGAGCTGAACAGAAAAATGCAAGGCAAGAATGAAAATCTTTTTACAGGTATGGATAAAATTCAAGGATTTCAGAATAAGCTGGATTTGTGGATACAACACATTGCAAATAGGTTGTTTGAGATGTTCCCAACTGTATGGCCGCTTGCTGCTGGCAATAACTTCATCAAAGAACATTCAGATAACTTGCAGCAGAAGTTCAAGGATTATTTTGGAGAGAGCATTGAAGATTTTTACTGAGTTCATGATCCATTTGTTGTAGATGCAAAATCTCTTCTGATGAATGTACAAGAGGAACTAACAGATCTGAAGGACAGAACACTGCAATTAAAACATCATCAAGTGTAATTGGACACATTTTAGTTGTCAATAAGAACACCCAGCTAGCTTTGAGATAGCAATTAATGTGTTATTACCATTTTCAACTATATATTTGTGTGATCTGGGCTTTTCGACCTTGACTGAAATTAAAACATCAAAGAGGGAGGGACTCAGATCCACTGAAAGAAATGAGGTTTGCATTGTCAATAATTCCGACAAAGCATCAGCCGTCTGTGTTCAGCAAAGTAGGGACAAGTATCACATTGAGGGTATGCATAGTTATTTGGTTAAATACTAATAGATTTTTTTTTGATTTTTTTATTTTGGCTTTTCTTTGCTTTTATACAGTGATTTAGGGTTCATAAAATGTTAATATATGCATGAGCCAATTTCTGTTGGATTGTTGGAACAATAATAATTGATTCGATTGTGACTTATGATTGTGACTTAACATTCTGATGTGTCATGTTGGCTCATGAAAAACTTTATCCATGTTGTCTCGTAAAAGGTTGTGTAACGCTGATCTAGCCTATGGATCAAAGGTTTTCCAAATGTCTAATAAGATGACATACACAAAGTTCAATATTGAAAAGCATAGAAGAGATGAATATCTCTTCTATGTTTTATAAGAAGAGATATTCAAGACATAGAAGAGATTAATATCTCTTCTATGTCTTATAGAATCATTAAAAGTCATCAATATTAAAGATGTGTTAACAATATAGCACTGGCATAGAATGAAATTCCAAGTTCAATAGTTACTAAATCTTGGAGAAAATTTAGTTACTGTTATCAACTGTACTTTCATTACTGTTGATAAGATTTAGATGAATTACTGGAGAGGGTAGACAAGCAATAAGTAAGTGATGTGTGGGAAGGATTTTTTTTTTTTTTGGCTAATGCTTTCTAAGCTTGCTTCCTTGCATCCTATCCATTAATAATAATAATAGTCCCTCCATTTATTGTTGTGAAAGTAATGAAAGTCCTGACCTACAAGAGTTAGTAAAGAATATACAGTAAACCCCTGTTATTTGCGGGGGTTACGTTCCTGAGAAATGCCACAAATACTGAGTTATGGCTCCCATAGTAATAAAGGGGTTCCGTTCCAAAGTATGAAATATATAAGAAAAACTAGTCTAAAATTTTGTCTATGTATGTATTATATGTACTTTCATAATATGACTATGTACATAGACAGTACATAGTGAAATGCAAGCATATGGCATCGAAATGAAAATAAGAAACAATTTAATATTAAATGTAATATTTATTAGAAATTTCAAACAAATCTTTCAAACAAGCGCCTTCGCTAGCTAAAAAACTTATCCCACCAGTGCTATTACCAGTTTCGCTAGTGTTGATAAAGGAGTTTTGTCTTTTCATGAATGATGAGTGAACTTAACAGAATTTTATTTTGAGTTCAGTCTTCTAGCCACAGATTTAAAGCCTTTTCCATTTTTTCTAATTTAACATCACGAGTTACAGAGCAAATTTTTGAAGCAATTAGCACGTTTTCACAGACACTACGGCAGATTTTTTTCTTCTGATTTTTGGATTGATCGTACCATTGACTCAGTGATTTTATAATGTTTTGCCACTGAGGAGACACTTTCACCATTAGAAATTTTGTCTAATAACTCAATTTTATTCGCTAATGTCATCACCTTCTTTGATCTTTTCACATTTCCCTTGTTATTCGTAGCCATATTTTTGTATGGGTTAGAAAGAACTTGTCCACAATAAAGTCTCTTTCTTCCATTAACACACTCGAAAAAGTCTGTTTTACACTGCAAAACGGTAGATTTATCACTTTTGTAAGCATATAAATTTATAAATTGATAAATTTATTCAATTTATCAATTTTGACATACTGAACAAGGATTAGCGAGAAACATCCACACTCGCGATTTTGTCACCCCTCTCCCCCCACCCACTGGACGCTGTTTTGACCGGGAAAGATAATTTTAGCCACGCCCATGTTTTTTATGGCGGAAAATGTTCACAGCGCTTTAAAATTCACATTTTTTTAGGTTTCATTTTATATTAAATCAGCAACCGCGAATACGCAAAACTGCGAATACAGATACCGCGAATAGCGGGGATTTACTGTAGTTTATTTACTAATTTCAGGCAATTGAAGATTCCAAATATTACCAGCAAGAAGATATGTCTTGGATTTCATGTTTTCCAATAAATCATTGCTAATTTGTTGGAAAATAAAACTGTGGAAAAAATCATACACAGCAAGACAAAAACAAACAGATCTAAAAAAAAGAAATTTACTCAAATCCAGGGCCTAAAATTTCTCAAGCGGCATCCAAAAACACCCTAGATACAGCTTGACATTAAACTAAACAACAGCCAGATCTTACAGTCAACAATGTGATATTTATAACAAAAATAGTAATAATAACAATAAATTGAGGGACTATTATTATTATTAATGGATAGGATGCAAGGAAGCAAGCTTAGAAAGCATTAGACAAAAAAAAAAAAAAATCCTTCCCACACATCACTTACTTATCGCTTGTCTACCCTCTCCAGTAATTCGTCCAAATCTTTGAATTTATTCTAACTGCCCATCTCCACAACACCAGATGGAAGTGTATTCCCACAGTCAACCACTTGCTGGCTGAAAGCAAACCTCCTCACATCTATCCTGTGACCCCATCCATCTTCAATTTGAACTTATACTCCCTAATGTGTTTCGTCTCAGCAAGAGAAAGAATGCCACTGGTATTGAGCTTGTTCAATTCATTCAAAGCTTTAAAAACCTCCATCAGATCACCTTACAGGTGTCTAGTTTTCAAGGTGTTGCAATTTGCAGAACTGAAGCCTGTCTTGGTAAGACCACCTTTCATTCCCTTCGCCAATCTTATTATCCTTCTCTGCACTCAATCCAGCATATCTACATCCTCCTTAAAATGAAGCCTCAAAACCTGCATGCACTATTCAAGATGAAGCTTAACCACTGCCTTATACAACTGGATAATCACTTCGTTGATCCTGATGGCAACGATCCTGTATAACATAACTCTATGAGCTGTCCTGGCAGCCTGTCTACATTGCTCAGAGAACTTCATATCTGACTGAGCAATTACCAGCAAGTCTTTTTTCATTTTCCACTGCCCTGAGTGATACTACACAATTAGCACGTTAATCTGGGACTACTGCTACCCATATGCAGTACCTGACATTTATCGATATCAATTTTTAACTGCCATTGGCCCAATTTGTTTAGATCTTGTTACAGCAGCTTACCTTAAATTACTGTCATTAACCACCCTGCCAAACTTTATATCATCGACAAAATCAGACACTAACCCTGATATATCTTCATCAATATCATTAATAAATATAGAAAACAACAATGGGCCCAGCAATGAACCCTGAGGAATGCCACTAATAACATAAGTCCATGAAGAGCAGTGTCAATTAATAACCACCTGTTTTCTACCACTCAACCATCCCTTTATCCACAACATTAACTTGCCCTTAATTCCAATTTGTACAGCAGTCTTTTATGTGCAAAGTATAAAAAGTTTTCCTGAAATCCAATATATGATATCAAAATTATTTTTTTCATACAGTTCCTTTTTGGCTGCATCACAGCACACAATCAAATGGATCAAACAACATCTCCTCTTAACACACCCATGCTGTGACTGAAGTATAACTGCACTCCTGTCTTGATGGTCCTGCATTACTTCTTTAACCAATGATCCATTATTTTCCCTGGAACAGAAGTTAAGCTAACATGTCTGTAATTACTCGTGTCACCCTTTGATCCCCTTTGTGAATTGGTAATACATTTGCACATCTCCAGTCCATAGGGATCTCTCCTGAATCCAAAAATGCTCTCATAATTATGGCTAAGGGTTTGCTTATCTCATTTGCTGCCTCCCTTAATAAATTGGATAGTTTACATCCACCTCAGGTGCCTTTTTTTTTTTTTATGTTGAGCTTCCACAATTCTTCTTTCCTCTCAGTTATAAAAAATAATTTGGCTTCCTTTTGGATTCTGATGAACTTCTGGAATTCCCCTCAATAAAGACCTCCCCACACATTGAATGTAGATGCAAAATATCTATTTAGTTTGTTAGCAACCTGGGCAGGATCATCAACAGTTAAACCACTGTAGTCAAATGGACCAATTTTATTCAACTCCTTCCTTCTACTGTTAATATAAGTAAAAAAGTCTTTGCTACATTTCTTGGCCGTCTTTGCCAGAGACTTCACACAATCTGCCTTAACTTGCCTAACCACCTTTGTGACTTGATTATAGATTAGTTTATATCTACCATAGGCTTCTGTATCACCAGTGAGTGAGTGAGTGAGTGAAAATCTTTATTGCAACCTAAGAAAAGAAAAAATGGTTACAGGGAACTTACGTTGCAACCAACCCATCACAGCATGCAGGCCAGGAGGTAACAATGCCAAGACGGGGAATGAAGGGAACTAAAAAAACCAAAAAAAAACTCAGTCCAACTGATGTCATTGCATGGAAAGCACCTTCTTTCTATATCTTTTATCACATGTGAATTTGTTAAGATCAGCATCAAGTTTGTAGACCTGAGAGAGCATCCAAAGAGGGAGGAATCAATCTGTCAGGAAAAGCAGTCTTGAATTCCAGGCGGTCAGTCTAGGAATAGTCCGCAAGGCAGAGATAGGGATTCTACAGCAGCATGTATCCCATATGGATGGCTTGGAGATAAGTCCCCGCAACCAATTTCACTGTGGCAACCAACCTCCAGGAATCAATAAGCTCAGAGAGAGAGAGATGGGGAACCCCCATTGCATTTGCTAATACTGTTGTGTTGTTCAAGCTTGTGGCAGCAGATTGGATTTCCAATTGGCCCATTTCAGTAACCAATATTCAGATGCAATGAGAGGCTTTTTAGTTGTTTGGGTGGCTGAGGCACAGTCTTCCAAAGCATACAGAATACATAATGGTGGGTAGATAATCGTTCTGATGTATTTCCTGATTATTTTAGGATCTTTAATATGCAACAGATTTTGTTTTATTGTCTAACGAAGACTTCGAAGCCAGTGAGGAGAGTTTATCCAGCTGTGTATTAAAATGGAATTTAGGGTCAAACATTACAAGTAAGTCAGAATGTGAAGTAACAACAAGGATTTGGGTATTACCAAAAGTGGGAGCAATCACAGAAGGATTGGTCTTCCCGGGATTGATCGTCAGGCCAAAGTGCTGTAGAAAGGATGCAATTTCCAAAAGACTATTATTAATGTGATTAGTGGCCGTGATGAGGTTGGGACTGGGGCTGATTGGGGTAAGAATCTTAAGGTCATCTGCATAGATGATTTTTTGGTTATTTTGCACCAGTGGGGCAATAATTGCTGTGAACAACAAACCAGAAAGGATACCCCCTGTGGTACTCCAGCAGTAACAGTCCTCCAATAGCCTCTTCCTCCAGTGTCAAGTTGCAACAACCTGTTGCTAAGGAAAGCACAGAATGTCTCCCTTGATGTTATAGTATGATTGTAAAAGTCACAAAAGAAAAGGGGCATTCACAGCATCGACATCTATATAAATTATGGCAAGTTTGTAATTGCTCTCGAACACTACTAGTATGGCATTTGTGGTTGCGAGGAGGTTTGTAGTCGTCTATCGCTGTGAGATAGCGTAGTGAATTTGGGGAGGCTTATCTGCGAGTATTTGTTAGGCGAGGACTGGTAGTAGCATTTTTTACAATAACTTCAGAAGCGTTAAGGCTTTAAAGATTGGGCGGTAATGTTTAGTTAGCAACGGGTTATGGATCTTGGGTATAGGCCTGGAAGTATAGCTGTTCCACTCAACTGGAAAGGAATGGGTTTTCAGGATGTCATTGTAGATGAAGTGTGTTAGTTGTGAGATGGCACCAGGGGTTTCCCTCATCTCCATGTTGCTTTCATTGTTGTGTGAAACAGAACACTGTTGAGGCCAGAGATTTAAAAGTATGCAGGTAATGTATATGTGTAGTGTTGTGTACCATTGTTCATCTGGCCTTTTAGCCGTTGGGCCCACCGTTGCCCACACTAAGCCCCGTGGAGGCAGACCAGGTACACCAGTACACAGAGAGCAGTGGTTGAATAATAAAAGGGCTGAGGCGCTTAACAATCAATTTGGGAATATTATCAGCTCCTGCAACAGAAGTGGGAGCCAATGAGTTGATAGCTTTTATAAGCTGAGGTGAACTACTGTCTTATAGGGGCTTAGAGGGGAACAGGCATACTGTGTGTTATCAGACACTCAGTCTAAAACACTGATAGATCCAATATCTTTCTATTTCAGAAGATTTAGGAGAAGTCCGGTTGACCTGCCTCCCTAAAATCCAATCATGCACACCTTCTCGATGGTAAGCGCTGTTACGTCACTTAGGTGGCAATGAACGTGTAGAGTTCCTCTTCATGCTGAAGAGAACCAAAGACCAAACCCTCCAGCATATGACAGCACAACGAAAAAAATGGCCCTCAGTCCCCAGCGGCTTTCACTCCCCCTCTTACGGCAGTGAGAGGATCAGAGTGGAAGCAGAGGGTGCTAAGAATCTCTGGGTACGATCAGGCTGCCATGCACAGAAACTGAACTTGGCCTGTTACAACGTAAGATCGGTGAAGACAGGATACTAGAGCTGGAAAAGGAATTAGAAAATGTAAATTAGAAAAGGTTTGGCTGAAACAAGAAGAAGAAATGAATTGCTTATAAGTTTATCAAGTGGAAATCTGCTGTACACCAATGGAAACAGTGAAAGCAGTGAAGGTGGAGTTGGCTTTCTGGTCCATAAAGATATAAAAAACAACATTTTGGAATTCAAAAGTACATCACCAAGGGTGTCAAAACTATTACTCAGGATTTCTAAGAGGTATAAGCTAAAGGTTATAATGATTTATGCACCAACATCGAACCATGATTATGAAGAGGTTGAAGAAATGTACACCGAAATTGAGTGTTTTAGATGAACAGAAAACTCACTACACTATCATTATGGGGGATTTCAATGCTAAGGTTGGAAAGAGACAAAACAGTGCAGATAGGGGAACTATAGAAAATTTTGAAATTGGTGAAAGAAATGAAAGAGGTGAAAGACTTGTAGAATTTGCAGAATCTAGAGGAATGTCAGTAATGAACACTTTTTTCAAGAAAAGGGTGAACAGAAGGTGGATATGGAAGAGCCCAAATGGATTAACAAATAATGAAATTGACTCCATCCTCACTAACAGAAGATATATCATGAATCATGTTACTGTCCTGAACAAGGAAAATGTTTGAAGTGGTCACAGAATGGTAAGATGCACACTTGATATAGATGTAAGAAAAGAAAGGAAAAAACTGACTCAATTAAATAATACAAAGGTCTTTGAGATGACAGAAGAGGAGAAAAAGCAGTATGTACTGGAACTTAAGAACAGGTTTGAGCTTCTGCAGACTGTTCAGGACCAAGATATCGACGAGGAATATTACAACTTTCTGAAAGTGATAAAGCCCAAGAAACAACTAATAAAGCCTATAGGTAAAAAGAAATCCAAAGAAGAAAAAAATCAGTCAAGAAACACTTGTCATGATGAACTTGTCATTTTTCAGCCTGGACTGTACTTGTTAACAGGAGAGATTGCTTCTACAGGGATGGGATACACTTAAATAGAAAGGGTGCAAGAATATTTGCTGATGCTATCGAGGCAGTGTTAGGTGGGTCGGAAAACTGCTAGCTTGGGGGGAGACAAAGACCAATAGATTGACAGTAGCCACTGGCAGAGGTGAAAGAGATTCTTGCACTGCTTCTATTAGAATGAGCAGAAGCCTGAAAAACAAGATGCATGGTATTTCAGAGACTGCAGGCAGCCATTGCGGTACAAGTAAACACATGGGTTGTGTTAGGGTAGCTAAGAATAGAAACAGGTGCAGGTATACTTGCGTGTACACCAATGCTAGGAGTTTAGTAAATAAATTTGATGAATTTGAGGTATTGCTCAAAACATCAAAGGCAGATATTGTTGGGATATCAGAGACGTGGTGTCACACAGATATAAGGGATGCAGAACTGCAATTTGGGGAGTACAACGTCTACAGAAAGGATAGACAGGATAGGAAGGGGGGAGGGGTTATGCTATTAGTGAAGAAACACATTAAAACCAAGGAAGTGAAGCCAGTCGACATCGCTGGACAGTGCAGTGTGGAGTCAGTTTGGTGTGACATAAGCATTGGGAGATCAAAATTGAGAGTAGGAGTGTGCTATAGGCCTAATGACTCTGATGAGTATAATAAGGAACTGTACAGGGAAATAGAGTGGGCCAGTAAATCAGAGTGTCTTATAATGGGAGATTTTAATTTCCCAGATATTGACTGGAATTTGGGGGCTGGTTACTCACACACTAGCAGGGCTTTTGTGGATTTATTGGATGATTGTTTTCTACATCAGCATGTTAGGGAGGCAACTAGAGGGAGTAATACTCTTGATTTGATTATCAGCAGGGATTCTTCATGCATTAAGAATCTGCAGATAAATGAACCACTAGGTGGCAGTGATCACAGTGTGCTGAAGTGGGATTTACTCAAAGAGGTAACTACCATTAGGGGTAAAGGGAAGGGTTATTGCTTCCGTAAAGGCGACTACGATGGACTGAGACAGTATTTAAATTCTATACAGTGGGACCAACTGATGATGTTACCAACAGCAAATTCAAAATGGGAAGCATTCAAAGAACTTATCTTGGAAGCTACTAGGCTTTACATACCAACTAAGAAATATTGTTCAAGGTTTAGGCCAAAATGGATGTCCGATGAACTAATGAGGCATATGGCAGAGAAGAAAAATGCATGGGATACATACAAATTAACACATGACACAGAAGCCTATGATAGATACAAGTTGATATGCAACCAAGTTACAAAGGAGGTTAGGCAGGCGAAGGCAGATTACGAGAAATCCTTGGCAAGGGATGCAAAGAAAAACAGCAAAGAGTTCTTTACTTATGTAAACTCTAGAAGGAAGGGGATGAATCAGATTGGTCCACTTGATATTGATGGGTCAAGTGTTGATGATCCTGCTCAGGTAGCTAACAAACTAAATGAATATTTTGCATCGACATTCACACATGAGGAGTTATTCAGCGAGGGGAATGCCAGAGGTGTATTCAACTCTAGCAGTAAGCTACAGAATCTTGAAATAACTGGGAGAAAAGTGGAGGAGAAACTGTTGAAGATAAACACAAGAAAGGCACCCGGGGTGGATGGGATCTATCCAGTTATATTAAAGGAGGCAGCAAAGGAAGTAAGCAAACCCTTAGCCATAATTATGAGAGCTTCCTTGGACTCAGGGGAGGTACCCATAGACTGGAAATGTGCAAATGTGACCCCAATTCACAAAGGAGGATCAAAGGCTGACACAAGTAATTATAGACCTGTGAGCTTAACTTCTGTTCCAGGAAAATTAATGGACGCACTGGTTAAAGAAGCACTGCAGGATCATTTAGACAAGACTTCAGTTATAGCTCAGACACAGCATGGTTTTGTTAAGGGGAAGTCTTGCCTGACCAACTTGATTGGATACTATGATGCAGTCACAAAAGAACTGGATGCAGGGAATAACTTTGATATTATATACTTGGATCTTAGAAAGGCATTTGATACTGTTGCACATGGAAGACTGCTACACAAATTGGAGCAGTGTGACATTGGAGGCAAATTGCTGCTATGGATAAAGGGGTGGTTGAAGGGGAGAAGACAGAGAGTGGTAATCAATGGACACTGCTCATCGTGGACTGATGTTATTAGTGGAGTCCCTCAGGGCTCAGTGTTGGGTCCATTATTGTTTTCTGTATTTATAAATGATATTGATGATGGTATATCGGGCTTAATGTCCAAGTTTGCAGACGATACAAAGGTTGGCAGGGTTGTCAAGGACACTACTGACACTATGCTGCTGCAACAGGATCTGGAAAGGTTGAGCAGATGGGCTGAGAGGTGGGAAATGAAGTTTAACATTGACAAATGTAAAGTACTACACATGGGAAACAGCAACCCCAGAGCAACGTATCAACTCTGTGGTACTACACTGACAGTGGTAGAGAATGAAAGGGACTTGGGGGTGGTTGTGCAGGCAGATATGAAAATTCTCTGAGCAGTGCAGACGGGTTGCAAGAGTAGCTCATGGAGTATTGTCAATGATATACAGGAATTTTTCCAGCAGGGATAAGGAGGTGATTATTCCATTGTATAAGGCGATGGTCAGGCCACACCTAGAGTACTGTATACAGTACTCTAGGTGTGGCCTGACAAACCTTGAAATGACAAACCTTGAAATGAGGTCTGGAGGCCTCATTTCAAGAAGGATGTAGAGCTGCTGGAACGAGTACAGAGAAGGGCAACAAGATTAGTGAATGGAACAAAGGGGTGCTCTTACGAAGAAAGGCTTAAGTTTTGCAAATTACAGTGTCTGGAGACTAGGCACCAGCGAGGTGATCTGATAGAGGTGTATAAAGTCTTGAATGGTTTAAGCATGCTCAATGCTGATGGGATTCTTCCTCTAGCTCAGAAAAATCACCTGAGAGGGCATAAATACAAATTGAGGAAAGACAGATGTAGGATAGACGTGCGGAAATTTGCCTTTAGCCAGCGGGTGGTTGGTTGGTGGAACAGACTTCCGTCCCTTGTGGTGGAGGTTGATAGCCTAAATAAGTTTAAGGCTCAGCTGGACAGGTATTTTGAACGAACAGAGGGGTGAAGTGGAAGTGGGTTTTTTTTTTTTTTTTTTTTTGGCTGATGCTGCATAAGCTTGCTTTCTTGCATCAAATGCCTCTACTAATGCTAATGCTAATACTAAGTGATAAAGCCCAAGAAACAACTGATAAAGCCTATAGGTAAAAAGAAATCCAAAGAAGAAAAAAATCAGTCAAGAAACACTTGTCATGATGAACCGAAGACGACAAATGAAGAGCAAGAAAAACACTGACAGGGAGAAAACTGAGTATACTGAGTTATGCAAAGCCATTAGAAAGAGACTCAGAGAGAACATAAGAAAATTTAACACAAGAAAAGTAGAACAAGCATTAAGGGAAAACAAAGGATTTAAATCAGCAGTCACAAGCAGTAAATATAGAAATACAAATGATACTGAAACTGAAGAACAGCAATGGTGTACTTATGAATACCAGAAAAGGCATAATTCAAATAGCAGAAGATTACTATAAAGAGTTATACAAGGAGCAAGGGAATGATGCCAGCAGTGGGGAAGATGGTTAGCAAATTAGTAACACATACAACATACCTGATATCCATCCTGATGAGGTAGAACATGTGTTGAAGAAAATGAAGAATCAGAAAGCTCTGGGGGGGAAGATGAAGTTACTGTACAGTTGTTGAAATTGGGAGGAAAAGACATGACACAAAAACTGGCAAGACTCTTCACAAAATACATTAGAAAAGGTGTGGCACCTAAGGAGTGGAATAATGGAATCATAGTTTTGCTGCATAAGAAAGGAGATAAATCAGAAATTGGAAATTATAGACCAATTAGCTTGTTATTCCACATCTACAAGTTGTTCACAAGGGTCATTACTAACAGATTAGAAAGAATACTTGATGAGAATCAACCAAAAGAGCAAGCTGGCTTTAGGACAGGATTCTCAACTGTGGATCACTTTCACGTAATGTCACAGCTAATGGAGAAAGCAAATTAATATAAAACACCATTATGCCTGGCATTTGTGGATTATGAAAAGGCATTTGACTCCATACAGCATAAGGCAATGTTTCGGGCACTGGAAAGACAAGGCATAGATACCCCATATATTATGATTTTGAAGAAAATATATGAGAATGCTACCTCCTTTATTAGACTAGACAAAGACAGTAATAAATTTAATTGAGAAAGGAGTTCGACAAGGAGACACAATATGTCCGAAGTTGTTTACTGCTGCCCTGGAGGAAGCTTTCAGAAGATTAGACTGGTCGCAGGAAGGAGTCAATGTAAATGGAGAGTACCTAAACCATTTACGATTTGCAGATGACATTGTGGTCATAAGCCACAATCCCAAAGAATTATGGGAAAATCTTAATCAGTTATGCACAGTTAGTAAGGATTTTGGACTAAAGATGAATATGGCTAAAACAGAAGTAATGATGAACAAGTATGCCACAGAAAGATATAATGATTGAAGGAGCAGTAATTGAAAAGGTGGAGTCATATACTAATCTGGGACAAATCATTAGCTGGAATAATGATAAATGGCTGGAAGTCAAGAGAAGAATAAATTTTGGATGGATAGCATTCAGGAAATATAGTCACATTCTGAGGAGCAATATCTCAGAGCAGACCCAATTTGTCTGAAACATAAAATAATGAACCAATATATACTCCCCACCATGACTTATGGAAGTGAAACTTGGGCACTCACCAAAAGAATGGAAGAGAAGCTGAGAACTACACAACGAAGAATGGAACGAATTATAATGGGAATCAGACTGTTAGATAAGAAGAGAAACACATGGATTAGGCAGCAAACTCAAGTAAAAGACATTCTTATCAAAACTAAAGAGCTAAAACGGTTTTAGACAGGACACATAGCTAGCTTGAAGACAGGATGACAGATGGACTAAGAAAATAACAGACTGGTACTCAAGAGGAGCTAAGAGAAAACCTGGAAGACAACAACGGAGATGGACCGATGAAATTCATGAGTTTGTGGGTAGTAAATGGATGGCCATTGCACAAAACAGAAGGAACTGGAAAGTTGCTGGAGCTGGAAAGTTAGTGGATTGAAAATGGCTGATGATGATGATGACTGTCTTATCTGCATATTCATGAAGGATATCCTGATAAGACAGATGGTCTGGCATGTGACGTTTTGGGGGCAGCACACTTGATGGTTGAAATCTCATAATGTGGTCCATCCATTGGGCAGGATCAACAAGGATTTGATTGCTAAGGCACCTATGATGATAGGAAATTTTTCAAATTTATGAAACTGAGCATTGAAGAAATTAGCAATTGCTGATGATTTTTGTCTGTTAAAATGGGCTCATGCTTTTCAGTGTGAAATTCAATCACCAATGTCATTTGTCTGTGTATCCAAATTTTGTGCAGTCATCGTTTCAGTTGAAAAGCTGCATCCTTGTTCCACTACACCTTCGGGGGGGGATAATTTATATGCATCCCATACATTTTTCTTCTTAGCCACAAGTCTCATCAGTTCATTTGACATATTTAGATCAAAGCCTGGAATGGTATTTCTTAGATGGTTGGGATGAAAAGCCTAGCAGCTTTTACAATTACTTCCCAGAATGCTTCCAGCATTTGGGGAAGTAATCGTAAATGCTTCCAGTATTTAGCATTTACTGCTGGCGACATAATCAGACAGTCCTAATATGCTCCAAATCATCACATTTCAGCAACAAAACAGATAAAAGTTACTGATTTTTTATAAATGAATATACAGGTAAATTTTTTAAAGTGAAAATAAAGTATGAGGCTTTTTTATGATTCCAGGCTTTTTTGATTAACTGATCAACCACCATTCATGATCACGTCAGATAAGAAGGCTTTTTTACTATATTTTAAAACTCACGTTTTATTTATTTCACTTACTCATTCATTCATTTACAAATATGTTTATTCACGTGTACAAAACAGCAAAAAAAAAAATATATATATAATCAAAAACTAGATTCCCATTATAATTCCTTCCCTAAAAGAGGACAAATTACATAATTTAAAAAACTCAACCGCTGATCACTTTTGGAAAGGGATTTTAATCTTAGTAATCTAATAATTGCACAAGATAATCTTCAAAGTTTTGAAAATCTTATTTTTTACTATTAAATAAAATTACTTATGTAATAAATTTTACATAGAAAATTCTAAAATTTCTACTGAACATCATAGATCAGAATTCATAAAGTCTCCACAAACAATTTACCTAGTCTATACCAATGCAAAAATAAAATTTAAAATCATGTCATCACTGAAGCCATGTTATGGAATGAAAAAAAAAATTTTTTTTTTTTTAAATTCAACATTACTGGCAAATTCCAATAAAATATATCTCAATATGCATTACCTCTTGTCATAACAGAATTATTGCTTTTATATTCACTGATCTGGAGGACATCTAATGGTGCTATGACATCAACAGTCCAGTTTAGGCTAGCTCTTTTGAACTCGTGATGTGAAGAACTTTTTGCCAATCGAGACTGAAAGAAAAACCATAGTCAAACAGGATGAAGCTGGTTTAAACTTTCTTATTATAGTCTGTTTCAATAGTGAATATATTAGTAAATACATTAGATCAGTTATCTAGGGATCTGTTATCGGTGGGGTTAGATTAACCATGATCCCAGCTGTTTTTTTAGCAATTATTAAAAAAAAAAAAAATGAAAATTAATGGAGTGTATTACACTTTATCAGAATGACTTTTTGAAATATGTTTATTATTTTTTATATATTTTGGAATGTGACTGTGTACATTTGTTTAGATAATACAAAGTGCTACCCAAATGTTCCTGAAATTTGAATGTTGCACAGGAACTACGTCTAGTATGGATTTGTAGTGCTAGGTAACACTGCATGCATCCTTTGTGAATCAGTGTGCCACGTGATGTCGTGCTGGATAGAGTAAGATGGAAAGTAAGGATGAGGCAGAAGAAATACTAGCAAACCGAAGGATACATGCCCTGGAACTCATGGCAGAGACCCCAAAAAGAAAAGAGCCATCGATTACTGTATTTAACATAGACCAAGACCTACAATCCCAACAACTGACAGAGGAGATTTACAAAAGAAACCTCAAACACCACCTACCCAACCAGAAAGGGGAAACACTAGTGATCCCAAAATATAAGACACCATCGAAAAAGAGGGGAGGGTGCAACTGGACAGTGGAACTGGCCCTGTCTGCCTGGCAGGCCCTAAGAATGCAGAGAAGGATTTTCGTTGAATGGAGTAGCTTAAGGTTCCGGGAGCAAGTGGTCATTCCCTAGTGCTTCAGATGCTGCAAGTATGGCCACACCTCCCATATTTGCAGCAAAAGGAACCGACCTGCAGCAAGAGAGGACACGACTACAAAAATTGTCCCAATAAAGCCCATCTTTGTAAATTGCAAGAGCCTAGGACTTGACCATACGCATTCAATATGGGATGCAAAATGCCCCACTTATCTAAAGATTAAGAGTACCTTCCAAATGAGAATAGATTATGGGGACACACCATAAAAGATACAACAATGGTGTACTAAAGATCCACCAACTGAATGCGCAGCGGGCTCAAGCGGTGATTGACCAAGTTCAACTCAAAGCAGACAAGGAAAATGCCGATATGATAATTGTCCTTGAACCAGAAACAAGTTAGAGACTACCCACTTAACTACAAAATAGTGAAAAATGATGAAGACACCCCCTGGGCAGCTATACTGATAGGGAACCCAGATATAACAGTTACAAAAATCCCCCAGCTATGCACACCCTGGGCCGTTTGTGCCCACATCATTAGCTCCATAGGAAGATTCTATGCGATTGCCCTCTATTGCAGAAAGGGAATTGAAATTGACTTTGATATAGCCTATTTGCAGGCCATACAAACAACCCTAGGTGGGCAGAAAATCCTTATAGGGGTGGATGTCAACTGCTGTTCCCCACTTTGCCATAGTGCAACACCAGACCACCCACCTTGGTACGATGAATGGCCAAAGATTAGAAGAATTTCTCGCTAACTCAATCTTCACAGCCAAGAATCAGCCTTTCTGCCTCCCAATGTACTGCAATAACCCTAACCTCCAGGAACTTGGAGAGCCATATCACCAACTGGACTGTGCAAAATGCATGGACCACATCCAATCATTGAACAATCACCTACTGCTTGACAGTAGGTCAAGAGAAAGGAACTTAACAAGAGCACCAGTAACCAGATACATGCAGCACAGGTTTGCAACAGGAAAGACAAACTGGGATATATTCCGAAATCAACTACTCATCAGAGAACAACAATACTTAGAGAAACTGGCAACAGGAGCGAAAATCCTGGCCAGCTACAGCAAGAAATAACTCATTATCACCAGTGCTGCTGAAGCAGCCATGAAGAGGAGAACCCACATCAGGGGCAATGGCCTTGGTGGATCACGGAGCTCCAGAGACTAAGAAAACAAGTGCAAAATAAACGAAAGCAGTACCAGAGGGCCCGATCAACATGCTCACCCTCCCGACGAAGTAATGGAACTATGATAATAATATAGGCAACTCGGGAACCTATACACCGAAACCATAAAAAAGAATAAGAAGTTAATATATTCATCCATTATTCAAAGAACCTATACAACAGCATCTTGGGAAAGGCTTGTCCAAACAACAGGAAATAAAAACCCCTCAGGAGTGGTATATAAAAATTACTACGAACAAACTACCCAGGGGAGAAGTGATAACTGCAACAAAAACGCCACAGGGAAACAACCGCAACCTGGGAGGAATCAGGGACAAACATATTAAATGCCATAATACAAGACCAGCCTGAACTAGTAACAGAGGACCAACAGACAATTTGCCAGGCAAACAAGGATTATACGGCACACCAAATAGATTCCCCCCCCCTTTACAATGGAAGAGCTGCGCAAAGCAGCAGCAGCAAGAAAAAGAAACAAAAAATGTCCAGGCCCAGATCTAATAGAACCAGAGATGATCAAAAAAGCAATAGAAAACATCCCGGAAATGATGCTCCGACTATACAACTGCTGCCTAAGGAAAATAGCTAATCTAAAACTAATACCTAAAACCCTAACTAAACTCCGACAACTACCAAATTCTTATGGACCAATAGCACTACTCTCAACACTCAGCAAGCTTTATGAGAGACTACTCTACAAGACACAGCATTACCACACAGAAAATCTAAATACACCCAGGCAGTATGGATTCACACCAGGATCATCAACAGTCGAGGCCATTCAGGGCCTGGTTGCAAAAGCTACTCAACAACCAAGAAGTACCATCTCGTGATTATCGTGGATTTTTTCGGGGTGTTCAACACCCTATGGGGGGCCGAGCGTCCTGGCCAGGCTCAAGGCATTGAGAGCACCAATGAACCTATACATTTTTTTTTTTTTTTTTTTTTTTTTCATTTATTGAGTAAAGTGGCCCCTAGCCAAAAAAAAAAATCTGGCAAATCCGCCATACATACAGAAATACGTATAGTACAGTATACAATTATTTACAATACAAATTTCACATTCACATTACAAATCAAATGTTCGATGAACAGACACTGTCCATAGATGAGCACAAGCATCACATCCTAGAGATTGACCATCACCGGTATTCTCCAAAAGATGAAGAATTCAATGAACAGCCATCTACCAGAAGCCAGAGAGCTCAACAGAAGTTACTCATATTAACCGGCAAAACCAAGCTGGAAGAAGGTGTTATTGAAGGATCAAATCCAAGAACAGTAACTAAGGCTTCTTGCCAACTGCATTGGCAGGAGCAGAAGTGGACACCCATCCATTAAGGAAACAGAGTATCAAACATCCTGTCCACTGCTGCAAAAAATTTTCTCTGTTCCATGTAAAGAAGAGGGTACGGTCCACCAATTCATCCATTATTCAATGAACCTATACAACAGCATCAAAGCCTACCTCAGTGACAGAGAGGTAAAATTAGTGACACCCTACCAAAGCTTAACTAGACTGGTTAGCAGGGGCTGCCCTCAAGGTTCTGTCCTGGGGCCACTGCTGTGGAACATGGTCTTTGACGAATTACTCACCATAGATATGGGCGAAGTCGAAGCCCAAGCTTTTGTGGATGACTTGGGCCTGATGATTGCGGTGGGCACAAGATCCGGACTCGAGGCACAGGCAAACCAAGCCCTCCGAACTCTGCAGTACTGGAACCAGGCTCCACACCCTCAGGATTTCACCGGAGAAGACAGATTCGGTATTACTCAAGGGCAACTTAAACCTGAAAAGACCTCCACAAATCAAGATTGCGGGGAAAACAATAAAACTGTCAACCCAGATAAAATACCTAGGAATCATCCTTGATCGCAATCTATCCTACAAACCACACCTGCTGTATCTAAAAGACAAACTTTGAAGATATGTGGCATTGGTGGCCAGAGTCACATGCGGAGATTGAGGACTAAACAGGAGGACCCTATCCCTCTACTATAAAACAATCTTCATCCCGGCTATCAATTATGGGTCACCCATTTGGTATGTAAAAGCAGGTACTACAGTAAACAGATGAATACTGGAGAAAACTCCTCCCCCTCACCGCCCTCTTTCTTTCTGGTGGGGCATGGACATGCCCCATTGAAACCTGGGGTTGCCTTCCCTATCGCCTCCATACTTCTATCTTTCTCCACCCAGCCTTCAGTCTCCCTGCCCTCACTCTAACTGTATACAAGCGAAAGTCCCACACGTTGAAACTTAAATACTTCTAAAATATGTTACGCACAATTTTCGGCTTTTCAAACACTAGCACAAACCCCGTGCAATCTAATGAAGAATATACGTGTGTATATGTATGTACATGTATATTTTATATATGTATGTATATGGACACTATATATATATATTTTTTTTTTTTTTTTTTTCTTTTTTCAGGTCCTAGCCACTGAAATCTCAGGAAATTAGGTGGCAGAACCTGCCAGAGTATATATAAGCTACTGGGTTCCTGGTCTGCCTCCACGGGGCGTAAGTGGGGCAACATTGGGCCCAACAGGGGTCCAGAGGTTAAACGACCAGAAGAACAATGGTACATGACACTAAACGATCCAAGACCCCCACACTTTTAAATCTCTGGCATTTACAGTGTACTGTAAAACACCACAATGTAAACTACGCAGAGATGGGGGAAACCCTTGGTGCCGCTTGACCCTAAACACACTTACACATCTCTCAATGTGGCACAGTTTTTGGCATCCAACAACATGACAATCATCCCCACCCCCTTATTCCCAGACTTAGCCCTCTGCGACTTCTTCCTCTTCCCAAGAATGAAAATCAAGCTGAAGGGTCGAAGATTTGACAGCGTAGAGGATATCCAAACTGAATTGCAGGCAGTGCTGAACACTATGACGAAGAAGGACTTTCAGGACGCATTCAAATCATGGAAGAAGCGCTGGGATCGGTATTTATACTCTCAAGGGGACTACTTCGAAGGTGACAGTGGCGAATAAGATACAGAGTGAGTCTATTTTATATATACATTTTGGAAACTTTTGGGTAGCACCTCGTATAGCATTATCTTTATTTTTCACATGAAATACATCATCTACAAGAATCCTAATCAAGTAAAATTTGGATGAACTGTATTTTTAAATTATCTGGATTACAGCTTCTCCCAATTACCACAGGTAATTGGTACTCTATTTATATCATATTATCATATTTGTATTTTGTACCGTTGGCCATACTTGAAATAACCTGCATGGGGGGGGGTTGTTTTTTTTGTTAGATATGATGTCTCTTAGTTTGTACAATCGAGTCTCCATATTCACGGGGGTTATGTCTCAACACTTCCCACAAAAATGTGAAATTCTGCAAAAATCTGTACTCTTGCCCCAAATAGCCCCAGATGTTTTCTACGTATGCCTAAACACTTATTTACAATTAACAGAAAAATGTTTAAATAAGGTTTTAATTGTGTTTTACAATAATGAGTAACATTTTAGACCAATGTTTTGAAAATACTGTATCAAAATTTTATTACATAGTTAAGAACAAGGCATGCACCAGGGTATTCACCACAGGATTCAGTACTTCTCAGTAGTAGGAGTCTCAGAGACTGGAGGAGAAGCAGGGTTGGCTGACATTGCGACTTCTGCCTTGAATTCTGGGCCGCTTTCTCTTCGACAGCTATATAGGTGCACTGAGGCATCTTCTTCCAGAATAATTCCGTCTGATTGGCATTGAAAACCTGTTCAGGTTTATATCCCTTCTCCTCAATGAGCATTTTGAGTTGTGCAGGGTAGGCCTTAGCAGCCTAGTGATCAGCTGAAGCAGACTTGCCCACAATCTTTACATTACGGAGTGAGTAATGCCTCTTGAATTTCTGGAATCAGCCTTTGCTGACAATGAATGTGGTTTCTGTGGTGGTGGTGGTGGTGGTGCTGCTGCTGCTACAGGGGATTAAATCTGTTGTAAAGAATGAGGACCTTAGCGGAAATCATACCAATGTTCACAGGCAAGTTGTTTTTCTTGTGCTGGTCTTCAATCCAAATGAACAGGGCATACTCCATTTTTAGCATTGCTTTATCATGTACATAAGCTGCGTATTTAGCTTTAAGAATTCCAGCAGTTTGCACTGCCTCTCTGATCTCAGTTTCTTGCTTCCTTATGTATCATATGGTACTTTCATTGATACCAAACATGTGGCCTTATCGTTCAAAATCATCATTTTCTTGGCCCTTTTAGGCTTTTGTCAATCACTAGATGCACTTTGACTGGAACTCATGGGTAATCACCGTAATATTTTAAGCACAAGTAGCCTAACGCAGACCCACACAATGGTCACAAGCCAACCTACTTGGATGTCGCTCACTGGGTGAATGCAGCGAGCAGCAGCAGCCAAATTTTTAGTATGATAAATTTTGCAACCGCCAACACGAAAATACAAATCCGCGAATACAGAGACTCAACTGTAATAGGTTTTCATTAGTATTTAAAACTCTTTAACATCACAGAAGTCTTTGATGGATCCCTTAATTTTATAAAGTGGCTTTGATTCAACAAGGATTCTTTTTCTAAATGCATCAGGTGAAAAGTTGAATTCCCAGTTTGACTCTACTTGGCATCTTAAGGATTGCAAATGCTTTGATGAGGCAGGTTTCACGTAGTATTTAATCAAGTTTAATACTGTTTGGCTTTATAATGCTGTGTGAGATATGAAGCAAAATTCATATGATGTTACTGGCATGGCTTCCTCACATACATTGCACTCTCTAAACTTTCATTCACACCTCAGTTTTAACATGCTTCTTGCATGTTTTTTTATGATAATATCATGATAAATAGAATTATCATTGAATCTAGATTTTTATAATGACCATTCTTATTCCATGTGAATATTAGCATTAGTAGAGGCATTTGATGCAAGAAAGCAAGCTCATGCAGCATCAGCCAAAAAAAAAAAAAAAAAAACCACTTCCACTTCACCCCTCTGTTCGTTCAAAATACCTGTCCATATGAAGATAGTTTATTTAGCTATTAACTAAATCACTACACATTAAGGTAACGTTTTTCAGGAACCTTGCCGGAACCCATCCTCAGACCATACATAGGCTGCTTTTTTTTTTTTTTTTTTTTAAGGACAGAAACAAAAAAGACTAAACCAAATTATTATTACATATACAAAACTTCTAGTGGATAATTACTATATACAATTTACGCATAGTATGTTATATTATTAGTTTTTATCTATTCTATTCCACTTGAGTAGTATAATTACCAGGATATATAAAGTAAATTGAATAAATTGAAATTAAAGTTAGTCAGAATTTCTTACCTGTTGCCAACCTTGCCTGCTTGTCAAATGTCTTAATTCAAACCGCACATTCTGGCAAGAAGTGCCATCAACAGTTTATTTATACTTGCGATTTTTCTAATTAATTGTCCAATAGCAGGATGCCATGTAGGATATTCTGGATCCAGTTATTTGTTGCCTCCAGGTGGATGGATTCAAACCTCGTCCTCAGATCCTCTGTGGGTTGTTGTGCTACCTATTTCCAGAGGTGGTGGGTGTTGGGGGGATATTGAGATTTGGCTGTTCTTCCAGTATTTGTAGTTTTCTTTCTTGTTTCTTTAGGTCTTCCTCTATTGCTTTTTTAAATATGTTAAAGTGTATTGTTGGTTAAATTCAATCTCTTGTTTTCTGTTTACAGAAATGGCCTCGAATATTTTTATAAAGAATGCTTCCTTAAATTGTCTTTTGTTGCACTGGTGGTTTGCAGAAAGGATTCTAATATTACTGAACTGTCATATGGCCTGCACTGGAAAGCATGCAGGGCTGTGTTGAAATTTTGTATCACCCCCCATACTGAATATCTTTTTTGTGTTCTTTAATTCTGGAACTAAGCCTTCTGTATGACTCTCCTATATATATATATATATATATATATATATATATACACACACACCTTGTTTACAGTCTACTTTGTACATAGGACTTCTATCATTGTTCATGTATAGTGATTTAGTTAACAGCTAAATAAACTATCTTAATATTCACGTGGTATAAGAGTAGTCATTATACATATCTAGATTCCATGGAAAACCACCACATACCGTCCTTCTCCAGCTATATTAAAACTGCTATTTATTCTCAGTTAAGTGCCCACCACCCAGACAGTACTGTTTCAGGAACTTTTGTTCTCTCTCTCTCTTCAGTGGGTAGGTAGGCACTGTGAGTGTAAAGAGCAGACAAACTGGAAGTGAACTATTTCCACAATATAGGAGGTGCCAAAAGGTACAAATTTAATGTGAGAATAAATAGCAATAGTCTTCTCTATTTTGGAAGCATATAAAAAAGTGCATGGATAGGCAACTCACTATGAAAGATTTTACAATATGATATGATATAGTAATGATGCCATACTGCAAACTTTGTTTGCTCTCTTCATGTTTTTTTTTGTCCTCCCCTTTTTCCCATGAGGTTAAAGTTTTTACTGTTTTGGTATGAAATTTTTATGGCCAGATGCCCTTCTTGGTTACCAACCCTCATCCTTTATCCGGGCTGGGGATATGCGGTGGTCATTTCCTGACCTTCCGCATCCTCCGTATTTGGTGGTCACGGGCTCAAACCCCGGTCTAATGAGGAAGCGTGTGCTAAGCACTGCCGCTCCTGCCCACCTGGCTACGGAAGCACCACTCTCTTCATGTGTTTAATGCATATTAAAATACATGTTATACTAAATATGATAAAATTTATCATATTTAGTATAAGCATACTAAACATAATAATATTTATAAATTAAAGCTAATTGCCTCCTTTACACGCTGCCATGCACTTCATCTGAGGTCAGCTATCAATGTATAAATAAAAAACCATGCATGGGCTGACGGTTGAGAAGATCAAAGAAGATACTAGCCAATTGTGACATGCAACATTATCTTGAACAGCCTTAGCACGTTTATTGGAAAACCAAGGTTTAAATAAAGGACATTATTTTAAGGTGCAGTGTGAAATAAAGGATTTCATCCCTACAAGAATAATTTCACTGACATGATCTGAGTAAGTGTTGACATCAGAAGGTTTGAAACAGTAAACTAACCATGGAAAATAAATCTTGCAGATCATCCCATTTTCCATTCTTGTGATGCCAAACAACACGAGGTTGAGAATGGCAACGAGAAAAAGGCTCCATTGGAGAAGAGACCATCACAGATGATGCACAAATAAAATTTGTGCATCATCTCAAAAGCAAAACACAATGCAAAATGACAAGACGTGCTGCAGGCAATGTATTTGTGTGTGGATAGTTCTGCATAGGATGAGACTGACAATCACCAATTTGGATTGATCATGGATTTGTTGTCTTGAATGAAACTTTGCATTCTTCTTTCTCTATTAATTGTAAAGAACAGTCTGATAATAGTGAATAAATTTTTGAGGAGTTGCATTATCACCTAAACTTAGAGGGAACCATGTTTTGAAGGCTACACTGAAGTGGATGCTGATATTGTTTTCAGGATATGCACAAATAAAGAGGAATTCACTAGACTTTGCATTCCACATAATGGAAGCAGAAATTTGTGAAGAAGAGAAATCAACTGTGGTTGAAGTACCGTTCAACAACACTAGTCAAGGATTAGAACTATGTCAGTTTTGCCAAGCACAGACCATGAAAGTAAATTAACTGCTATCAGGTGCTCTCATAATTCTCTTTTAAAATATGCCCTGACAATGAAATAGAGTATTTTAACAGATCAGTTTAAAGTCTGAAACCAATTTCCCTGTCTATGGCTAGGCTTTGATATTCACCAAGTGATCAATGAATATGACCACCTAGCTAATACCACGCTGGGTCAACATTTGCACAGATAACAGCTGATATTCACCTAAGCACTTTTTTTTTTTTTTTTTTTTTTAGGAGCATTAGCAACTAAGGCCATATTGCTCCGGGATATGCGGTGGTCATTCCCTGACCTTTCCGCATCCTCCGTATTTGGTGGTGCACCTAAGCACTGACTCCACTAGATGTCTGAAGACGTCCATAGGGATCTGCAGCCATGCTGTCTGCAAGGTTTTCTTCAGTGTCAGAATAAATGACGGATGAGTGTCCATACGCCTCACATCCCATTCCAAAACATCTCACAGGTGTTCGATTGGATTGAGGTCAGGAGAATTTGATGGCCAATCAAGATGGATGATATCTTCGCTATGTTCTTGAACTACTCTTGCACAGTGCTGGCCTGATGACACAGTGCATCATTGGCTTAGAAGATCCCATTTCTGTCCAGGGTGCACACAGTCTCCTAAGAGCTGCCGGCAGACCTCACCAGTGAAACAGTGGTCTATACGCACAAGGGGGTCCTAGTTCTTGCCAGCAAAACATGCCCCATAATAGGCAACCACTGCCATCAGCCTGGATAGTGCACACTATGCACATAGTGTTAATTGTCTTGCAGCACTGGGGAGGGTTCCCCCAACTTCGTAGTAGTATCTCTGTGATGCACAGAGTTCACTGCAAAGGCTAGAAGATTGTGTATGTGTAAGTGTTGGGTTTGTGGCACTATAGTTTTGGGTTGTGTTGTTACATCCATCAGGCCTCCTAGCTGCGGGGCACTTGGAAATCAAGGCACCCCCCCCCCGTTGCCTGTCACTACCATGCAGAGTTGGGAGAAACCCCCAGAGCTGCATTACAATTAACACTATACACTTAGCTCATCACTACCTTGAAGAGATGGGCCAGAGCAATAGGTAAGTAGATGTATGAGTACTCTGGAGAGGCAAACCCTGGACGTTGCCTGAGCTTGCTAGGAAGGGGCCCCAATAGAAAAAAGAAAAACAAAGGATAGAGGAAACAAGAGGAAATGGAAGGGAGGACAGGGTAAAAGTGGGAAAGGGAAAAAAAATCTGAAAGAATGCATGGGGGGGTGACAGTTTGAGTTTGGAACAAAAGGGAAAGGCGCAGGAGGTGGATGATAGGAAGACTTCAACCCAGAAATAGGAAGAATGAGGATAGAGGGGGCATCCCCCTTCTGCTGGGGGAGGAGACATAAGAGGCAGATGCAGAATTAGGGTTGTAGGCCCCACCAGGCAAAAATTATGGGAGGGAAGGTGGAGTGGTGAATGTCATAGAGCTAGAGTGCCCTATGTGGTCTCAAACTACTTGTGCACAGTGCGGGCCTGATGACATAGTGCATTATTGTCTTAGAAGATCCCATTTCTGTCTGGGAAAAAATGCATCATGGACACTACACACCGTAGCATAGTATTTGGGGGTCAGGTGCCACTGGTGGCTTCCCCACATTTGTGCAGTAAGTACATCTATGATGAAATGCAGAACTACTGCAAAAGCCAGGAAACGTGTCTGGTTTATGTAGTACAGGTACTGGACCATTTATCCGGCAAGCTTGAGACCGGAGGTGACCCGGATTTCTGGAACACGGCTTAATATATACTTAAAATATACAATAAACAATGAAAAGTAAAGAAAGAAATTGTATTTAACAGATACAAATCAATACACTTCTAAAGCAGGATCTGTTTAATGAATATTAATCCACTAATCTTCATCTGAAGACAATTCAACATCTGGGGTGACAGGTACAGGAAGAGAAGCACAGGTATTGGAGGTTAAAGTTAAGGCTCAGACTGAACTTCACTTGAAAGTTTCTGGTTAATCTTTGGAAATATGTCCTGCAGATTCTGTTGTTTCATATACTTTGGTTTTTATTTAATGAAAACCTCTTGTATATTATACATCCACATTATATGCTGCTCACTGATGAAGCTCTTTTGCTCCATTTCCCGATTCAGTCAAGCTGATGCACCTATCTATAGGCACTTTCTCTTCTTCTTTCAGTGCACTGTCATCGCCATAGTCATTCTCACCTGATTTGTTCTTATCAGCATTCATTACCATATCTACAATGTTACTATCAGTGAGTTGGAGCATCACCATCAATGTTTATACACTCTTGTATAGCCCCTTCATCAAGTAACTTGGCTACTTCACATGACAAACCTTTTGCATATTCCAATAAATTCTTCACTATTTCTTCCTCACCAAAAACCACAAAAATCAGGTTCTTCATCATCACCGCCATCATTTATGCCAGCCATTTTTCAAAGTATCCTTGGATACATTGTCCCAGGATTCTGCTGCACTCCAAAGTACATCTTTAACATTAAATGCTTTCTGAAATTATTTTATCCCTGTTCCTTTGTTGCAAGTGTCTAGCATTTTCGGCAGAAATACATTCCTGTACCTGCACTTGAATGCCTTGGTCTAGCTGAATTAGCAAAGTACAATTGGGATGCAAATAAACAGCACATACATTGTCCTTGACTAGAACTTCAGGAGGGTGTGCAGAACAATTATCAAGCACTAAAATAATTTTGCAGTCATCAGGTAGTCCCACAGATTTACAATGAGCTTTAGAAACCAATCGTTATTTGGAAACCAATCATTCTTAGAAACCAATCGGTGAAAATCTGTGTTGTAATCCAAGCTCACTTATTTGCCTTATAAATCACAGGATACACCTTGAGTCCCTTAAATGGCCTAGGATTCTGACTTTTCCCAACAGTGAGTAATTTGCACTTGTGGGTGTCGGCTGCGTTGGAACATGCAAGAATCTTAAGTCTTTCCCTGGAATCCTTATACTCTGCTGGTGCTGACTCATCTGGTGTTACATACGATTTCCTTGGTATGTAAAGCCAGAATAAAGAAGTTTCATCTGCATTTCACACCTGTTCAGCTGACAGTCTCTCATCAGAAACCAACTTGGCAAATTCATCTAAATACACCTCTGCAGCATCGTGGTCTGCAGAAGCCTTTTCTCCACAATCCTTCAGCTTGAAAATGCTGTGCCTTTGTTTAAATCTGTTGAACTACCCAGATGAATATTCACATGGAGTTGTCAAATTTAATTCCTCGTGAAAAAGTTTAGCTCCGGCCATTATAATGGAACGATCAAGTGGAAACTTTTCATTCCGACGCTGCCTAATCCATTCAAGCAACACTCTGTCCACGTCTACACTCTTCAACTAGTGTAAAGTTTTTCACTTGTCCATTAATTTAGGCACATCACTATCACCGTAGAATTTAAGTATCTGTTCCTTCTGTTTCTTGATAAAATATTTCCTTTTAGATATGGTATTAAATGAAAATTATAATAAATTGGGACAAATAATCACATAAATATAGAGGGGCAAGTGGACACAGCAGCTGTCACACTAAAACTGACATGTGATTGATTACTATGATTCACGCTTGCTATATTCCGCACCTGCACATTGTCAAAAAAAAGCCTGCCAGATTTGAAACTAGCTAGTTTCAAAAACAGCCGGTTTTCTGGTAATTCCAATTTTCTGGAAGCCGGATAAATGGTCCAGTACCTGTATTGTGTTTTGTTCTGTTGTGTCTAGCTGCTTGGCCACAGGGCCTCTAGTGGGACCCTACGTTGCCTGCCACCACCACTGGGAGGTGAGACAGGAGGCTGCCCATTATACTCTGGCTGGTCTCCGTCAGGGTCACCTAGGCTTTCTGGACTGAGACCAAGTAAAAAAAAAAAAAAAAAGGGAGGATCAGTGGGGGTAGATAGCATGAGAGTAAGATTCATAGTCAGGAGGAAGATAGGACAAAGAGTGAAAGCATCCTTCAGTTCAGGTAGGTAGATGATGAAGAGTGGGTTACTCCCTGTTGTGGGAACCCTCCCAGTAGACAGGGAAAAGCTGATAGAGTTGCAAGGCTAGAGTGCCTGCATTGAGAGGGTCGCTATTTGGCAACTGTTTTCAATGATTCATCCAAGTGAGTTTCCTTTAATTGTTAGTTTACTGGTCTTGCCACTGGCTGAGCTATAATAGAATTGTCCTCCTGATCTCAAAAACAGTTTGTGCAAAGGCTGAGAGCTATTTGTAGGTGCTTTAGTAGGGCTTACAGACCAGCACATGCCATTACGGATATGGAAGCACCCAATGCATGAGCTCCTGCAATGTTCTCTTGAAGCACTGTGATATCTTTACTACGTCCCATAATTGCAATTTTATCACTCTGACTTACACAACCAGATGTAAATTACACTGCTCTAGCATAGGGAAGATATTTGGCTTTTTATACTGCGAGCTACACAACTTAGTCTATTACAGATGGGGTGGTCATAATTCAGTGATCAAGCAATCACTGAGTGTATATATACCCCCACACAACGATTACTGTAAATAAATAATTTACAAATTAATCTTACTACAGCATACAATCAGTGAAAAATGTAAAATCTTCATTTTCTTGTTTAATACTGTAGTACGTATTCTTACGCTCTTTGAGTAGACCGGGGTTCAAGCCCCTGACTGCTGAATACGGTTGATCTGCCAACCCGCAATGGACCAGCATGGCAGATTATGGTCCATTTTCCTCAGCATGAATTGTTGAGGAGGCTTCCATCCTGCAGTGGGTTGATAATGGCTGCACTTTTTTTTTTTTTTTTTTTACGTATTCTGAATTTGATCATACCATGTTGTATTTGTTGAATTACATTAAATGTTTTAACTTTTCTTTGTTCTTTTTCTGATGATTTTATAAAGTATCAATATAATGATCTTTCAATATAACAACTGTTTCTCCTCACTCCCTGGGGGAGTAGTCATTATTAAAACCTATTACTATAGGTTTTATTAATAACCTATTACTATAGGTTTTATTTATGACTATTACTATAGTCATTATTAAAACCTATTTCTTTGTTCTTTTTCTGATGATTTTATAAAGTATCAATATAATGATCTTTCAATATAACAACTGTTTCTCCTCACTCCCTGGGGGAGTAGTCATTATTAAAACCTATATCATTAGGGTTACAATTTTGATGTAGACTGGTAAAAGAGACCACTAACCCAATAGATAATAAAATAATTTAAACTAAGATCATAATCATATGTGCTTACAAATTAGTCTTCCAAGCAAATGGCATATGAAAATACAATCAAATTACACCATGTTGGTATGTCCACACCCTCTATATATTTTTGATAACAATAATCAGCCAAAATTTAACTTTAATATTTTTGGATCTTAATAAATTAATAATATTTCCATAAAATTAATATTAATGCCAAATGTATCAAATTCATTTGGCATTAATAATAATGATAATTTCTACAAATAAGCAGTAGTGCACATGAGAGTTAAAGGATAACATACAAAATTAATGAGAAAAATAAGTAAAAGATAAAAAATTTAATATTTTCGGAATGGTCTCGACAATGACAATATGGGTACAGCATTTCTATAATTTTAAGACATACAATAGCTAGTGGTATTAGCATTAAAAGAGGCATATGATGCAACAAAACAAGCTTACCCAGCATCAGTCAGGAAGGAGTTACTCTTCCCATTTCACCCATCCATACCCTCCAAAAGCACATCCAGTTCCCTGAATTTATTTAAGCTATCAATTTCCACGACAGATGGAAGTTTGTTCCAGCAATCAACCATACGCTAAAAGGCACATATATTCTACAATTGTCTATCTTAATTTGAATTTATGCCCCCTCAGGTGCATAATCTGAGAAAGAGGAAGAATCCCATCAGCACTGAGCTTCCTCAAACCGTTACAGGCCTTATACACCTCAATCACATCACCTCGGAGCTGCCTAGTCTCTAGACACTGCAATTTGCAGAACTTAACCCTTTCTTGGTAAGAGCAACCATTTGTTCCCCTTACCAATCTCGTTGGCCTTTAGTATTAGTATTAGTAACGGCCACATGGTGCAAGAAAGCCTATGGCTTATGCTGCACCAGCCAAAAAAAAAAAATCCGAACAAAACAATGATAAAAACAAAAAATAAATAAATAAAATATATAACTAAATAATAATAATTAATAAATAAATAAAAAATAAAATAAAAAGGAAATTAAACCTATCATCCTATGCGCTTCCCTTACCCGAAAGTACTATCCAGATGACCTTTGAATTTCCCCAAACTGTCGGCTTCTACCACCCATGAAGGCAACTTATTCCAGTAATTTATAACTCGCTGGCTAAAATAAAACTTCCTGCAGTCGAATCTAAACATTTCCCCCCCGTAACTTGAATTTATGTCCCCTAGTTCTAGCATCATTTATAATCTTGAAAATTTTGTCCTCATTCATTTTACTGATGCCTCTCAGAGCCTTAAACACCTCAATCAAATCTCCTCTAAGGTATCTAGTTTCCAAACTCTGCAACCCACATATTCGAAGTCTTTCTTCATAAGGACGCCCTTTTGCCGATCTCACCAGGCGAGTTACCCTTCTTTGCACCCTTTCAAGAAGCTCGATGTCTTTCTTTAGGTGCGGTCTCCATACTTGAACACAGTATTCCAAGTGTGGTCTAACATAAGCCTTATATAATGGGATTATCACGTCCCTATCTCTACTTGCAAAAGTTCGATAGATCATCGATAGGACACCATGGGCCTTCCTTGCAACCTGTTTACAATGCTCAGAGAATTTCATGTCTGACCGTATCGTAACACCCAAGTCCCTTTCCTCCAGTACTGGGTTTAGTTGAACTCCACCAAGTGAATAATTTTTTTTTGGGATTACTGTTTCCCAGGTGTAATACCTTACACTTTGTTGGATTAAAGCACAGCTGCCATTTTTCTGACCATTCTTGAAGTCTATCTAGGTCTCTCTGAAGAAGCTCAGCTTGACAGTGATCATTAACAACTCTACCAATTTTAACATCATCTGCAAATTTAGACATCACGCCCTCTATCCCTTCATCAATGTCATTTATGAAAATTAAAAACAACAGTGGTCCTAATACTGAACCTTGGGGAACCCCACTTCTTACATCAACCCAATCTGAGGAATAGCCATTTATCACAACCCTCTGCTTCCTGCCCTGAAGCCATCCTTCTATCCATCTAAGGATTTTCCCAGTTCCCTTTATCTGTACTTGTTCCGGCAGCTCTATATCCTTCCTAAAATGAGGCCTCCAGACCTGTACACAGTACTCAAGGTGTGGCCTGGCCCAACCATTGCCTTATACAAAGGAATAATCACCTCCTTATTTTGCTAGCAGGGATGCTAGCAAAATTCTTGCATATCACTGGCAAGTCCCCATGAGCTGCTCTGGAAGCCTGTCTGCACTGCTCAGAAAACTTCATGACTGCACAATTACCTCCAAGTATTTTTCATTCTCCACTTCCTTGAGTGTTGTACCTTATAGTTTTTACATCACTCTGAGGTTACTGTTACCCATATGCAGTACTTTGCATTTGTCAAGGTTAAACTTCAGTTGTCACTCTCAGCCCATCTGCCTAACTTTTCTAGATCCTGTTGCAGTAGCATACTGTCATTAACAAACCTGTCAACATTCGTATCATCTGAAAACATGGACATTAAGCCTGATATACCTTCATCAGAATCACTGATAAATATAGAAAATAACAATGGACCCAACAGTGAACCCTGTGGACTCCACTAATAACATTAGCCCAGAAAAAGTAGTGTCCATCAATTATAACTGTGTCTTCTCCCACTTAACCATAGCTTTATCCATAGCAGCAACTTGTCTTCAATGGCATACCGCTCCATTTTGTACCGTAGCCTCTCGTGTGCAATAGCATCAAAAGCTTTCCTGAAATCTACGCATATGACATCAAAATTATTTTGCCCAGAAAAAGTAGTGTCCATCAATTATAACTGTCTCTTCTCCCACTTAACCATAGCTTTATCCATAGCAGCAACTTGTCTTCAATGGCATACCGCTCCATTTTGTACCGTAGCCTCTCGTGTGCAATAGCATCAAAAGCTTTCCTGAAATCTACGCATATGACATCAAAATTATTTTTTGTATACAGTTCCATTGTTACCACAGCATAGTATCCAATCAAATTGGTCAGACAAGATCTCCTCTTAACAAACCCATGCTGTGTTGTCTTAACTATAACTATAATCTTGTCAAGATGACCTTACAATGTTTTTTAACCAGTGGTTCCATTATTTTCTCTGTAACAGAAGAAGTTAAACTAAAAGGTCCGTAATTACTCCTACCATCCTTTGATCACCTTTGTAAATCGGAGATTCATTTGCACATCTCCATTCCATCAGGAATTCTATCCTTTCTGTATACATTGTACTCTCCCAAATTCCAATTATGCATTCCTTATATTTGTGTGATACCACATCTCATCCCAACAATATTTGGCTTTGATGTCATGACCAGCATTTCAAATTCATCAAATTTATTTACTATACTCCTAACTAGTGTACATGCAAGTATACAAGCACCTGTTCTTACTCTTAGTTACTCTAAAAAAGCACATACATAACTTGTTCCATGATGACTCCCAGCAGTTTTTGAAATCCCATGCCACCTGCTGCTCATTCCAGTAGAAGCAGTACAAGAATCACTTTCACCTCTGCCTGCAGCTACTGTTAATCTATTAGTCTGTGAATCCCTCCAAGCTAGCAGTTTTTCAACCCTCCTAACACTGCCTCAATATCATCAGCAAATAATCTTGTATCCTTTCTATTTAAGTGTATATCATCCCTGTAGAAGCAGTCTCTCCTGTCAACAAGCACAGACCACAACGAAAAAAATTCTGCCCCACAAGCCTTGCGCAATCTCTCCACAGCCAAATTGATTCACAAGGCTCTCATTATATACTCCCTCCTATCGTAGCTGAGCAGAATTGCAGTCACTTTCAAATTTAACCTTATACATCACCTTCTCTGAATTTGCTCAAAAAACTTTAGAGACTAGAAGAAGCAACCATGTTATAATTCAGACAACCTATTTAGACAAACACCTCTACCTAATTGTGACACTTACTGATAGTGACAAATGCGAATGTAAATAACCCGCTAGAATGTGTTTCTCACCAGCAAAAATATTCATGTTAGAAATTCTATTATTTTATGTATTTGATCTCTATACACAATAATTTTATGTGGATATTTTCATAAATATATATGTTATATGTTTATATAATTTATTCAGTGTTATATTAACTATATATATATATATATATATATGCACTTAGTTTTAGTGCTATTAGTGTGCTTATTTTTGAGATTGACGATTGCATGTATTTTGTGAATGTTAATTGCTTGTATAATTATGTGCACATAATAATTTTGCTTGATTGGGGCTCTCTGTCACATCCACATTGCCGGATGTGATGCAGACTTCCAGTCAAATGTTTTTGTGTCTCGATGTATGTACGAGTAGTGAGTGAAAATGTGAATAGCACATTATGCGCTTGCTAGTAGTTCTCAGTCGCACCTGAATTGTTGGATGTGATGGAGAGCTCTATTCTGTATTTCTGTACATTGGAGTATGTATGAGTAGGGAACGAAAATGTGAATAGCAGTGTGTGCTTGCTGGTAGCTTTGTCGCATCCACATTGCCAGATGTGATAGAGAGTGCTAGTCTGTGTTTTTATATCTGGAGTATGTGTGAGTAGTGTGTGAAAATGTGTATGGCAGTGTGTGCTTGCATCAATATGGACTTGCCAAAATATATACTCTTCCCCCAATGTGTAGGGAAAAAATGCCTTTTTTTTTTTGTTTTTTTTTTTGCATACATGTATTGTATGCAAAAAAAATGTATATGTAGTCCTATTCGGCATACTGTAGTGAGTGGGACAAGTTTGTTTGTTATTTGCTTTTTAGGAGCATTAGCAACTAAGGCCATATTGCTCTGGGGATATGTGGTGGTTATGTGGTGGTCATTCCCTGACCTTTCCGTATCCTCGGTATTTGGTGGTCTAATCAAGAAGCATGTGCTACGCACTGCTGCTCCTGCCCACTGCTGCTCTTGGCTACGGAGGTGCCAAGTGAGTAGGACAAGTGTGGGAAAAGAATGACTGAATACAAATGTCCTATATATGTAGATTACTGTACCCTGAATATGCACATAAAAAAAAGTTATACTTGCAGGTTAAGTTGTATATATGTTAGTGAATACCAGGTCACCTGCATACACTATGGGCGCCTCCGTAGCCAGGTGGGCAGAAGCAGCAGTGCATAGCACATGCTTCTTGATTAGACCTGGGTTCAAGCCCGTGACCACCAAATACGGAAGATGCGGAAAGGTCAGGGAATAACCACTGCATATCTCCAGAGCAATATGGCCTTAGTTGCTAATGCTCCTAAAAACCAAATAACAATAACAACAGCGTACACTATGCAGTGACTGAGAGAATGTTTGTGAATAGTATATATAAAAAAAGTGATTGTCTGACAATTGCCATGTTTAGGTGGCACCTACATCATGCCTGGCTGAATGATGAGGAATGCAAGATGATAAATATGTGAGAGAGTTATCCTAAGTCCTACTAGTCTGCCCCTAAGTAAGTCAATATTAAAAAATGGAGTGTGTGTGTGTGTGTGTGTGTTCTGACAGGACCCCCTCAAATAAGTAGACTGCAGCGGGGGGGGGGGGGCAACCTATTAGAACTGTCCCGCCACACTAACATCATGCCTCTTCCAAACTGCTGACTCTGGCACCAGTTGGTCTGGCCAGTATGGGATCTCAAAGTCTGTTTCTACAGTGTGATCTCCTCCCCACATAGGGTGCCCTAGCCCTATGACTTTCATCCCAACCAATCATATAAAACAAAAAAAAAAATTTTCTGTTTATACTCCGGGACGACCAAACGCCTCCCCTACCAAAACATTTCACCTGGTGGACTCTACCACCACAAAACTTTTACAGTTCTCGACAAACCACCCTGTGGGGAGGATGGGCTCCTTCCACAGGAGTGCTCCTCTGTCCCTTCCTATTTCCAGGTGGACAGGCTTCCTATCATTCACCTTCTTTATATTCATCTGTTCCCTCCTATCTTCACTATCTCCCTGTTATGTTTACACCTTCCAGAATTGCTTTTTTTTGCCTCTCCCTGGAAAGCTCAGGTGCAGACCAGGGTTCATCCCCCCCCCACTAGAGACCATATCTATTGTCTACTATACCCGGCTAACTCCTCGGAGTGATGGATGGGCAACATTGGGTCCCACTAGGGGCCCCGCAGCTAAATGCCAGACAAGCAACAGACCAGCACAACCCAACACTACACTATGCAGACAACACCAAAACCTACACCATCTCTGACACATACAGAGTTTGTACTGCGACGCAGAGTATATGGCATAGTTTTAGAGGAGCCAAATTTGTTGCTTGACAATAAACTCAATACACTACATCCTTTCTTTACACACTGTACCCCCCATATTCAAATTCTGCATCCCTTATATCTGAGTGACACCATTTCTCTGATAGCCTCATTAAATAGTAGATAACTATTCAATGGGGATATCAGAGACAAATAACAAAACAACGTTGAATAGTAGATAACTTAGTTTGTACAGTTTTAAGTGCAGTACGTCTAAATCAAAGGCTGGCAGCATAAGTTGTAATTGGGATTATGGCAGCATTATAAAATAGATGTAGGGTTTTAGTGTTCATTCTCCAGTCTTGTCTGGTAATTGAAGCAGCATTGTGGTAAAACTTTTAACTTTGACAGACAGTGTTGAATATGTACAGTAAAGGAAAAGCAGTCATTGATGATGACTCCTAAAAATTTGGTGCTTCGGATAAGTGGAAGTGATTTCTGGTCAAGTTTTACAACTGGTGGTCTGCCATAGTCTAATTTGTGTTTAAAAATCATGATTTTCAATTTGGTTGGGGAAAATTTCAATTTGTTCTTAGAGGAACAAGTTCAAAGAGTACTTTACTGGCATAGACTTCTAAATCAGATCTTGAGTTTTCATTCACCAAAATCATAAGGCCATCTGCATACGCAAGTTGTTGCACATTTTGAAATTCAGTCGTCCTAAGCAGCCAATCAACAAGAATAGGTTCCAAATCAAGGGACCCAAAATTGATCCTTGGGAACAACCATGGAAGACAGATCCGTGAATCTTCGTGCTTTTAGTGATGACGGTGACAGTGCAATCAGCAAAGTAGTTTCTAACAAATTTATAAAGCTGAAGAGAGCAATGATTGGAACGGAGTCTAATGAGGGCGCTCTCCCACCAAAAAGTATCAAAATCAATAAAGATCACCATAACATACTTGGAAGTGGAGCTATCAATAAGGTAGTGAAGTTCTAATAAGGCATCTTTGCATCCAAGCCCTTGCCTAAAACCGTATTGAAGAGAGGATGTGGAGCTTGTAGCTCCCTAAAGTGTGGTAATTTTATTAGCGATTAGTCTCTCTAACACTTTTCCCAGGTGAGAGAGCAAGGCTATGGGGCGGTAGGATCTGGCATCGTCTAGTGGCTTACCAGGTTTATGTAAAATCTTAAGAATGGCGTGTCTCCATGGTTTGGAAAACGTTCCAGTATTTAAGCAGTTGTTGAATAATTTAAGTAGAATTTTGGGCCTTAGGTCATAAAAATGTTTGATAAATATATCATCAATCAGGTCATCACCAGGACATTTGTTTGACTGAATTTTATTCAGGATTGAAGTTCCTCTGAAGTGAATGGACTTTTCTTCTAAAGGAAGGTATTTTTGGTTTAAATCTCGAATATATAGATGGTATGAAGTGTCAATAGTGAGATCATCATTAGGCAGCAGTTGGTCCAAGATGACATTTATGGAGTCTGTTAATGTAAGAGTTTCCATACTGTTGGAGGTAATGGAGTTAAAAATGTCATCCAGGATCATTTTATTTTTAGCAATTTTATAAATGACACCCTAAGGATTATTATTCCCAAATGTATGGACAGAATTGTGCCAGGATTGCAATTTGCTTTCATAAATCAATTTTACGTATTTTCTTTTGAGAGTTTTGTATCCTTCATGTAATCTGTTAACTTCTTCTTGAGGCCAAGTACACCATTTGCGCTGAAAATTTCTTCTGGCTTTGTGTACAAGTTTCCGAGTAGAAGTAAGTTCGTTATTCCACCAAGGTGTGCAGTTAGTTTTTAGCTTCTTTTTATGTGTAGATTTCTGAATTGCAGTAATGATAATGTTTTGAATCTGCAGTGCTAGCTGTTCCGCGGTAAGAGAATTAAAATTTTCTAGGTTGTCTTCAGGCAAATCAGAGAGAGAGAGCAAAACAAAGAGAGTAATATATGAGATTACGAAGAGGTTGTTGAAGAGGAAGAGTTGATCACAGCAGGAAGACGATAGAGCGATGGTCACTTATTGTTAGGTCAGTTTCTACATGCCAGTCAGTAATATAAGGAGCAATACGGGCTGTAGCCAGAGAAATGTCTATATTTGATTTACCCAGGGAATTAGAAAAGGTGTATGGCTGGTTTGATTGATTCAAGACAGTCAGCTGATGGGAGAAGATGGTATCCTCAAGCAGTAATCCCCAAGCATCCGTGAAAGAACAATGTCACAATGCAGACTTGGAGTTTGAGTCGAGTAAAATTAACAGAGGAATGGTGCCTAATAAACTGAATGTGGAATCGATATAGTGTAAGTGAGGAATTATGTCAGATGACAGAGGCAATACAGTGAGATAACATAAGTCGGGTGATTAGGGCCCAAGACTTGAATGCAAATGGCATGCTGTGATGTTAAACAGGACAAAAGTAAAATGTCAACATTTTTATTAAATATTATGATGGCTACCTTAGTATCTGGATGAGTTGGTTGTAACATCCAAGAAGAGCAAGGATATCTGACAATTCATCCTTTACTATGATATGGTTCTTGAAAAATAAGAATGTCAATTCTTATTCTTGAAGAATAAGACATAGCTTGTCTGCCACGGTGCGTGACTGGTGAGCACTGGCTTGCAGAAATTTTAAGTTGATGGTCGAGATATTTGGCTGCGAAGCACTTGAACTCGATAAGACTGTAATATTAGAAGGGAATTGTGCATTGCCTTACTGTGTCTTGTGCCTTTATGTATTCAGGACAGTTGACATCTCTGACCGAGTGATTGGCATCATGTTTGTGCCTCTTGCAATTAATGCAGACAAGTGGTTGATTCTTGCTGGTGCACTCAGAAAAGATATGGCTTTGTTTGCCACAATGTTCACAAGAAGGTCTTTCTTGTTTACATGTACTTGAAGTGTGTCCGAAAGCAAGACAACAATAGCACTTCGTCACAACAATGAAAGGCTTAAATCGGTGAGCGGTCCACCCAATAAATAACTTGTCTAAAGTAGAAAAAGCTGAAAAAATAGGTGGGGTAAAATCAAACACCCAATTAGAAGTGTTTTTTGATTTGGAGCTAATTTTTAAATCGGAAAGTGATCTCTTGTAAGATTTCTTCACGTGTGAAATTAAATTCTTTCAGGTTTTTGAAGTAGAAATCATCAAGCATTTCCTCTTTGGTTAAATCATTATCAATGTTGTATACCAATAGGGTTGGATTCAATTTCCTAGGTATCTCAGGGGTGATTTCAACATCAGAAAAAGGATTTTTAAGGACAAGATGGTATCGAAATCTTTACAGGAATTAGTTTCTAAAATTACACCTTTGTTTTTAATGAGACAGAGAGCTTTAACTTTGACTTCTTTCAAGTCTTGCTTTAAGGTTTTGACTACACGTTCTTTAACGTCTGTGCTAGTAGTAAGAGTAGAACTCTCAGATGCCTTTAGGAGTAATAAATGTGGTTTTCTGGTTTAAGTAGTTTTAACATTAGCGGATTGCAAACTCTGTTTGGTTAACAGAAATGTTTGCAAGGAATTGTGCAGTAGCCTCAGATAAGTTTTCAGGAGAAACTACACTCAAAGTATCAACTAATTCTGTAGACATTGAAGATTTTGCCACAGAAGCATATGAAAGAGGTGTGGGCATAGTTTTTGAGTCATCACTTCTTAACTGCTACATCTGAATTGTCATCATAAGAGCTTCGTTTTCTGCAATCAAGCCATTCACAACTAGTTCAAGACTGCTCCAAAAATGAAGAATAGTTTTGATGGCAGTTTTTGTGACCTTACTATTGTCGTTGAATAGGTAAGTTTCAATTTCTTCTCACAGGAAAGTAAGAGCATCGACAGAGGAAAGATCTGAAAGTAAGACAGTCCCGACATTTGGTATTTTAATTTTCCTGGCAGTTGAAGTAGCAGCCCTAGTTAAAGTGTCAGGACTAAAAGGTTTTACTTGAGAAGAATCAGTAACGACATTTGTCGTCGTAGAAATTGGTACTTACTTGATAATTCAAGATGTTCTAATTTAGCCTTAGGAGCGGTTACACTTTTAGTTTCCCTTATCTTACTTTGTTCCTGTGAAGAAACTAGAGGTGTAAACTCATCGGCGTTTACCGACAAATTAGTGGCGCCTGTATTTTCTTCCACGTTGGAGGTTTGTTCTTGGGAGGAATCCAGTATGGAGAAGTCTCCTTTATCACGGGGCAAGTTAATAGCTTCACTAATAGCCTCTGTCATCCTGAAACTTTGCAGTCTTTAGCGACAAAAGGCAATTCTGTGGGATCTGGGGTTTTTACCCTTGAGGTTATTTACCACAGATGGTTAAATAGGCATAAGGCAAGAGTAGCAGGGAGGAAGCAATAAAATTATCGCTCCAATATGTGCGCTAACTTGACCTTGGGGTAGCTTAATTGGCCCTTCCTGTACTAGCTAAACTACTTGTGTTGGAAAATCTTTTGTCAGTAAGATTGCTTATGCAGATCTAAAACTAATAAAATAACTTTACCTGAAAACTTCTTTCAGAAGCTGATACACTCAATTTGGAGACTAAATTTTCCTCTTCCCAATGATACCAAATACAGTCAGTCCTCGTATATCACACGTGTTTACACTACACCAATTCGATAATACATCATTTATAAATAGGGGTATGATATAGTGTAAAACACGAACCGGATTCGCTTATGCACGATTTGCCTTTGTGTTTAAAAGAAATGGCAGTCAAACATGGAATCACCCCAACTGAACACAACACGATAGGAATGAAGAGAAGATTCTGAAAATGTATTTATGTTTTTTTTTTATATCAGTGAAGGGGAAACACATTTCAACACAATAAACTAAAAACTCACACAATTCCAGCTATCGGTATTATCGCAAATGCAATTAGATCGAGTTTACTACCCATTTATAACAGATTCCACTAGCAGGAATGCAACTGGAAATTGTTTTTATTGTTTTAGCATTAATAGAGGCATATGATGCAAGAAAGCAAACTTATGCAGCATCAGCCAAAAAAAAACCACTTCCATTTCACCCCTCCATTCGTTCGAAATACCTGTCCAGCTGAGCCTTAAATTTGTTTAGGCTATCAACTTCCACAACAAGGGATGGAAGTCTGTTCCACCAACCAACTACCCGCTGGCTAAAGGCAAATTTCCGCACATCTATCCTACATCTGTCTTTCCTCAATCTGATGCCTTCTCAGGTGATTATTCTGAGCAAGAGGAAGAATCCCATCGGCATTGAGCACGCTCAAACCATTCAAGGCTTTATACACCTCTATCAGATCACCTTGCTGGTGCCTAGTCTCTAGACACTGTAATTTGCAAAACTTAAGCCTTTCTTCGTAAGAGCAACCCTTTGTTCCATTCACTAATCTTGTTGCCCTTCTCTGTACTCGTTCCAGCAGCTCTACATCCTTCTTGAAATGAGGCCGTAACCCCCAGAATTGTGCTTTAGTGAAATGTGAGCTTTACGGTCATGTTTATTCAGTTGCTACACGTGCGCATCTTTGTTTATGTGTATCAAGCGTGCCTCCACATTTTGTAATTGTGCTTTATTCCCTAAAAATTAGTAAAATACTTAAAAGGTGTGAAAAGGAAGCATCCTAGTGAAGACACTACAGATTCAGAGGAAAAAGAAAAGCAATATCGATAGACAGGCGGACTAGGTCAAAAATTCTTACCTAGGAAAATTTGTAGCAGCTTCATACTAGTGTTTATGGCAAAAATCGCACTGGCCTCCATCGTCTTCTCGCTTCCGGTAAGAAGACGATAGTAAGGCTTATGGCCAGTCAGCCTCTGTTGATAGAGAAAAAATATGAAATTGTGAAAAGCTTTGAGCGAAATGAAAGACTATGTGATATTGCTTGTGCTATAGGCCTAAACGAGGCAACGCCGAGAATTAGAAAGAATGCAGAAAAAATAAAAACTTTCATAGAACAACTCAATGCGTAACAAAATCCATCAGATCAAGACACAAAGAATTGGAAGAAATGGAACATCTGTTTGGATAGAAGATCAAACAAAGAACTTTCTTGGGTGCCTTTCTTGTGTTTGTTTATGATAGAAGCAAAAGCATTAGCAATATTTTATTATGTAATAGTCGAAATAAAATACATAAGTATTTTATTACAATTATTTATTGTTTGGTAATGTTTTGGTTTCAAATGTATGTTCAATCTTGGGTGGTCGGCACGTAACCCCATTTTTCCCATAGGGCCTGTTGTTTATGCTTGTTTGTTTCGGGATTTATTGGGCGCATTGGCAACTATGGCCACAGTGCGCCATACATATATGATAATTATGTATGCCATTTCTTCTCAAATAGAGAAAATGGAAAAAAGGAACCAGAAAGTAATTTTTTTTTTTTTTTAGCTAACTAAAGGAGGTGATATACTTTAATCATCTTGAGAAAGTTATATATGCTTGAGACATTTGTTTCATTGTTTAAAAGTGAGGTAAGTGTAGGATCTTTTGTTGTGGCTGAAGTGCAAAGATTCTGGCGTTCTCTTGTATATTTTGTGCATTCAACCAGAATGTGTTTCACTGAGAGCATTTTATTACAGTGATGACATTGAGGGGGTATTTCTCATCTTAAAAGATAACCATGAGTGATATTTGTGTGACCTATTCGCAGACGAGCCAATATTACCTCCTGATGTCGGATTGAACTAAAGCTGGAAGGCCATTGCTCAAGGTTTGGCTTGATACTTCGAAGTTTATTATTAGGTTGATTTGCCCATGATAACTGCCATTGGCATATGCATTTTTCCTGGATTATTGGTCAATAGTCTTGATGAGGCACTTTCCACTTGTTCTCGGGTGGTAGGTGAGCTAATTTGGCAGCATTGTCCGCTAGTTCATTTCCAGAAATTGCCATATGTCCTGGGACCCAGCAGAAGTGTATGTTTTTTCCAAGTTCTGATAAGGTATGTAAAAAGCTGACTATTCTTTTCACGACTGGGTGGGTGACGTTCATGGTGTTTTTTAGTGCTTGAAGTGCACTTAAAGAATCTGTCAAAATTATGCTGTTGTTAATATCAGAGGACTCAACATGATTCAGTGCAACCTGAATTGCTATTAGTTCGGCAGAAAATATACTGAACTCACATGATAACTGATAAGCTAATGTGATGTTTGGAAAAACTGTGGCGATTCCAACGTGGACATCGTTCTTTGATCCATCAGTATGTACTATGGAAAAGCTGGGAAACTGGTCCGCTACTGCATGGTATAGTTGCAAGAAGTTTTCTCTATGCAATGTAGATTTATTCCATTCATGCAGATGTAAATCACATGAGGGTGGAATGATATTCCAAGGAGCAAGAGAGGATGGGAGGCTATGTGCCACATTGTCTAAGGTTAAATTTAGTTCTTCTAAGAGGTGTTTTATTCTCATACCCAAAGGACGATTCGCATTAGGGCGGTTTTGGTATAACCTGCTGTGCACTGTGATGTGAAAAGTATGGGCCAGTTTGGATGTTCTGGCATAGATCTAATTTTATAGGCATAACGTAGTATCAGTTGTTGTTGCCTGATTGTGAGAGGGGATTCGTGTGCTTCAGCATATAAGCTATGTGTTGGAGACGTGCGATATGCCCCTAAAGCAACGCGTATTCCACTATGATAGATAGGGTCAAGCCAGCGAAGAGCACTAGGTCTTGCTGAACTATAGACTGGTGCTCTGTAGTCAAGTTTCGATCTTATTAATGCTCTATATAACCGTAATAAAGTAAGGCGATCAGCTCCCCAATTAGTTGCAGAGAGAACCCGGATGATTTTTAGTTTTTGTTGACATGATGTTCTTAGTCTTTTGATACGCTCAACAAAAGTGAGTTTATGGCCTAAAGTGATTCCTAAGAACCGTATGCTGGGATGAACTGCTATTGGCTGGCGATTCAGTTGTAGCTCCGGATTGGGATGGAGTTTGCACCGGTGGCAAAAATGGATGCAAAATGTTTTTTCCGGACAAAGTTGAAATCCATTAGTCTGAGCCCATGAACAGATCGTAGTTATTGCCCCTTGCAACTGTCTCTCAATAGTATTCATGTTTTTAGCATGACACCAAATACTAAGGTCGTCTACAAACAGTGCTTTATCAACAGTGTTTGGAATTTGTCCGGCAATGGTGTTTATTGCAATTATAAAAAGTGAAGCACTGAGTACAGAGCCTTGAGGAACTCCTCCTTCTTGTGAAAATACTTGGGACAGTGAGGTTTTAAATCGAACCTGGAATGTACGTTTGCATAGGAAATTCTGTATGAAAATCGGGAGGTGACCCCGAAGTCCATGGCGATGTAATTCACGGAGTATTCCATACTTCCACGTGGAATCATAGGCCTTACTGATATCAAAGCAGACTAACACAAGATGTTGCGATCTGAGGAATGCATTCCGAATGGAATTCTCTAGTCTGACTAGTATATCTAGTGTAGATCTGTTTTGTCGAACACCAAATTGTGCAGAATGTAGTAGATTGAAATTTTCAAGGTACCAGAACAGTCGGCGGTTCACCATCTTTTCGAGAATTTTGCAAATGCAACTGGTCAAGGCGATTGGTCTATAATGAGTGGGATTTGTAGGGTCTTTACCTGGTTTAGGGAAGGCAAGGACCATAGCATGATGCCATTGATTAGGGAATTTGTCTTCCAGGAAGAGTCTATTGAATAGATGAAGTGACTGTAATGATTCGGTACTTAGTTTCTGTATCATGGAATAATGAATATTATCTGGTCCTACAGCACTGCGTCTAGATGTTGACAAGGCTCTATGTAATTCGTGGATGGTAAAAGGTATGTTGTATTGTTCATCTCCTTTTGAAGAGAAGTTTAACTTTTGTTTTTCTAAACTTGTTTTTAATCTTCTGAAGGTCGGTGTATAACTTTCTATTACTGATGTTTTTGCAAAGGTTTCACCTAGTATATTGGCAATTCCAGCAGGATCATTTACATTCTGCCCTCTCCATTCCATGATAGGTAGAGCTATCGTTTTATATTTACCACTCATTTTTCTGATTGCTTTCCAAATTTTATGCGTAGGAGTTGTCTGATTGATAGTCGAAGTGAAGCGGATCCAAGCAGCCTTTTTATTGCAGCGTCTAACATACCTCGCTCTTGCTCTAGCACGCTTATATTGAATGAGATTGGTTGTAGTTGGACTCTGGTGAAAAGAATTCCAAGCTTTGCTTTGCTCTTTTTTAGCCACAAGGCATTCATCACTCCACCAGGTTTTTGGATGAATCGGTAATTTTGAAGAGGATTTTGGCACAGTTTTTTCTGCTGTATGTAATATCGTTTTTGTGACATAGTCAACTGCTTCATCAGTTGTGGAATTTTGGATTATTTCGGGATCAAGCTTAGTTAATTTTTTTATAGGACTGCCAATCTGCTTTATCAGTGAGCCAATGTGGAATTTTAGTAGGATGATGAGAGGGCTTATTAAGTAATTCAATTATTATGGGGAAATGATCGCTATGTGGTGGATTGTTGTTTATCGTCCATTTTAGAGTAGGATATAAGGTTGCTGAACAGATAGACAAGTATATCGCAGTACTTGTTTCTGAAGGAAGGTGAACGTATGTAGGTGAACCGTCATTTAGAAGAAGGAGGTTGTTATTATCTAGACACTGTTTAATTAGTTTTCCTCTTTGATCGATGTTGTTGTTACCCCATAGAGTGTGATGCCCATTTACGTCTCCCAGAATGAGGAAAGGTGTTGGGAGTTGAGCTATAAGATTGTTGAGATCATTTTGTTGGAAGGTATAGCTTGGTGGGGATGTATAAGGAGCAGATTGTCATATGGATGTCAGCAGCTACACGGACTGCTACTGCCTCGAGGGAGGGGGTTCAGTAAGACCTGTTTAGTAAGAATATGTGGGTTTGTTAAAATAGCTACGCCACCATGTGCAATATTCTGATTGGTTCTGTCTTTTCTAATAATGTTATAATGAGACAGTTTTGGTGTATTTTGGGGTTTTAAATACGTCTCTTGAAGGCAGAGACATATTGGTGAATATTTACAGAAAAGATCGTATAGGTCATCAATATTGGCACGGAATCCACGACAATTCCACTGTATTATTCTGTTCATTATTTATCTCTTTTTAGACTGTGAGCGTTTTTGGGTTGCTGAGGTTTTCTGTTTTTCACTTTTGTTTTTATCTTTTTTTGGGAAGGAAGATCTTTCGGTGTCCGTGTCTTCTTCAACAAAAATTTGAAGGACAGGGTCATCTGCTGATTTTTCTTTAGTGTCCATTTGTTGTTGGTGACTAGAAGTTAGGATATGTTTTTCTTTGAGTCCTGGATCCGGAGTGTGGAGATTTTCTTGTAGTATGGAAATTGGTGTATTGACTGCTTGGGTTTGAGTTGCACTGTACAAAGATTTTACATAATTCGAGAAAGACTCTTTTGGGAGTACTGTTAGTTCAGTTTGCGATGCGGCTGATTGAAATTTTTTGGTGGCTTGGGCATACGTAGGTCTGTTTGTATGAGTTGGTGGTGAGATGATTCTTTTTGCTTCTTGGTAAGAAACATTATGCTCGGTTTTATATTTCTGGATAAGTTTCTCACTTTTCCAGTGCTCACATGTTCTAGCATAAGCAGCATGATCTTTTTTGCAGTTTGGACATACTGATTGAGGAGCATTACAGTTTTTGCAATCGTGTTCAATTGAACCACACTTTGCGCAAGTAGGGGTTCCCTGGCAAGCTGTCTGGGAATGTCCATACTTCTGACATCGGAAACACCGTAGCAGGTTTGGGACATATGGTCTTACATTACATACCAGATATCCAGCTTTAATGGATGATGGACGATTCGGTGTATTAAAGGTCACGATCAGATTGCAGGTAGGGATCAGATTGCCATCTTTTCTGGTGGAGATTCTCTTGACATGAATAACTCCTTGTTCTTTCAGTTCTTCTAGCATTTCTTCTTCAGATACATCTAGTATGTCCCAGTCTGAGATCACTCCTTTAGAGGTGTTCAGTGATCTGTGGGGCGTTACAGTTACTGGGAGTCCTGCAAAGAAATTAGTTTTCAGAAGTCGCTCAGAATGTTTGGCATTAGATGTCTCAATTAGAATATCTCCTGATCTGAGTCTTTTTACAGATTTCGGAAATCCTGCTCTACTTTTCAATTCCTTTTGAACTCTAAATGGAGAAAGTTTGCCAACTGCATTCTCACCAGTTGAATGAATGATCAGATAGATTGGAATTGGATAGGTCTCTGGCTCAGTTTTTTGGTGCTTTGCAGTTCCTTCTGTGGAACTATCTTTCTTTTTTGATATATGGGTTGCGTCAGGCAGACCAGATAAGTCTGAGTTTGACTTACTCATGATATGCTCTTTTTGGCCCCAGGAGATTGTCTTTTTCTCCCGGGTTACCAGCCCTGCCACGTGGAGGCAAGAGCGGTGCCACCTAGTGACCCAAGTGAAGAAAAGGGTTAGTATTAACTAAAAGTAAAAGAGGGATTAAAGAAAGGTGGCTTTCCTTTCTAGGTTATAATATTTGAAAATATCTATTTAATTATAATATTCAGGAGTTATCGGACTCTCGAAACTCAGGAGAAACGTATTTACAGTTAAGCATACTAGATAATCACTCTGGAAAGGCGCTGTGGTCACTAATATCGCTTGGCACTCGAGGCCCTGTTGTTTATATTGCACGATTTTGCATTGCACGAGGGTTTCTAGGAACACAACTATCGTGCTATACGAGGACTGACTGTACCACTATTATTAACTGTTCAGACAATTAATATAAGACCAAACAGTACAGCACTTTTTCACTCAACTGACATGCTGCATGAGCAATAATATGCACTAGCCTATTAAGTTTACCTTACATGTATTATGCAATACTGTTAATTTTGTAAAGTTATAATAGATAATAAAATTACCTATGCCAATCTACGTGTGCAATGTTTGCAAACCTTTCTGGAACAGGACATGACACAGAAGAGGGAGATGTCTTTGTGCATGTTCGGTGCAGAAAGTGTGAAGAAATTAGGTACCAACTCAGCATTCTGATGGGTTTATGACAGCTCTAAGAGTAAGGTGGATGCCCTTGAAGGAATTAAAATGGGCAGCCCGTCAAGCAACACAGGTGCAATGTGATGTTTGAAGGGCAGAATGTGATGGATCCAGATGGTAGTTATTATTGGTAACTCTATTGTCAGGGAAATGGGAAATATATTGTGCAAGAAGGATAGGTATAATAACACTAGGATATGTCTACAACGGGCAAAAGTAGATGACTTTTTAGAGCATATATCTTCTTTTAAGAGTGCAAAAGATGATATTGTTGTACACATGCTATAATGAAGTATTATAATGGGAGATTTTAACTTCCCACATATTGACTGGAACTTGTGGGTTGCACACTAGCAACACTTTTCTGGATTTATTGGATGATTGTTCTCTGCAGTAGCATGTTCTAGAGGCAACCAAAGAGAGTAATATGGTTGATCTGGTTATCAGCAGTGATTACACATGCATTATGAATTTGCAGATAAAGAAACCACTAGTTGGCAATGATCACAGTGTACTGATGTAGGATTTACTTAAAGATATAATTACTATCAGGGGTAAAGGGAAGGGTTTTTGTTTCATAAAGGTGACTACAGTAGTCTCAGACAGTTTTTAAATTCTGTACAGTGGAAACAACTGATGTCACCAACAGCAAATTCTAAATGGGAAGCATTCAAGGAATTAATTATGTGAGCTACTAGGCTTTTCATACTGAATAAGAAATACTCTTCAAGGTTTAGGACTAAATGGATGTCAGATGAACTAATAAGACTCATGGCAGAGAAGAAAAATGCACTGGATGCATATAAATTATCAGATGGCATAGAAGCCTATGGTAGATATAAGCTAGACTGTAATCAAGTCATAGGGAGGTTAGGCAAGCACAGGCAGATTACAAGAAATCATTGGCAAAGGATGCTAATAGAAACAGCAAGGACTTCTTTACTTATGTAAGCTCTAGAAGGAAGGGAATGAATCAGATTGGTCCACTTGATATCAATGGTTTAAACTCTTGATGATCCTGCTCAGATTGCTGACAAACTGAATGAGTATTTTGCATTTACATTCACACATGAAGAATTCTTTAGGGAAGTGAAGGACAGAAGCTTATAAACTCTAATAGGAAGCTTAATGATTTTGTAATAACTGAGACCAAAGTGGAGGAGAAATTGTTGAAGTTAAACATAAGAAAGGCACCTGGGGTGGATGGGATATATCCAGTTATATTAAAGGAGGTGTTAAAGGAAGTATGCAAACCTTTAACCATAATTATGAGAGCATCCTTGGACTCGGGAAGCTCCCCACAGCTGGAGATGTGCAAATGTATCCCCAATTCACAAAGGGGGTCAAAAGGTGACATGAATAATTAGATCTGTTAGTTTAACTTTTGTTCCGGGGAAAATAATGGAGTCGCTGGTTAAAGGAGCATTGCAGGATCACCTAGACAAGACTGCAGTAATAGTTAAGACACAACATGGGTTTGTTAAAGGGAGGTCTTGTCTGACCAATTTGATTGGATACTATGATGTGGTTACAAAGGAACTGGATGCAAAAAATAATTTTGATATCAATATACTTGGATTTCAGGAAAGATTTCGATAGTGTTGCACATGGAAGACTACTGTACAAATTGGAACAGTATGGTATTAAAGGCAAGTTGTTAGAATAGATAAAAGGGTGGTTGAGTGGGAATCAATGGACGCTACTCTTTGTGGACTAATGTTATTGGTGGAGTCCTCCGGGATTCGGTTTTGGGCCCGCTGTTGTTTTGTATATTTATCGATGATATTGATGAAGGTATATTAGACTTAATGTCCACGTATGCAGCTGATACGAACGTTGGCAGGTTTGTTAATGACAAACAGTAATGGCAGTGTGCTACTGCAACAGGATCTAGAAAAGTTCGGCAGATGGGCTGAGAAGTGGCACTGGAGTTGAACACTGACAAATGCAAAGTACTGCATATGAGTAGAAGTAACCCCAGAGAAATGTACCAACTGTGTGGTACTACATTTAAGGTGATAGAAAATTAAAAAGACCTGGTAGTAATTATGCAGACAGATATGAAGTTTTCTGAGCAATGCAGACAGGTTACCAGAGCAGGTCATGGGGCACTGTCAATGATATATAGGAATTTTGCTAGTAGGGAAAAGAAGGTGATTATCCCTTTGTATAAGGCAGGAGTCAGTAACCTGTGGCTCTTTAACTTTTGGTCCACGTGCAAGACAATGCGGTGTGCAGTGACGTGAATACAGCATTGGTCTACGACAGTTTTTAAATTCTGTACAGAGGGATAAACTGACGATGTTACCAACAGTAAATTCTAAGTGGGAAGCATTCGAGGAATTAATCGTGGAAGCTACTAAAAGTTTCATACCTATTAAGAAATATTGTTCAAGGTTTAGGCCTAAATGATTATCTAATGAACAAATGAGACTCGTAATAGAGAAGAAAAATGCATGGGATGCATATAAATTATCAAGCGACTCAGAAGCCTATGGCAGATATAAGCTAGTCTGTAATCAGGTCACAAAGGAGGTTAGGCAGGCGAAGGCAGATTACGAGAAATCCTTGACAAAATATGCTAAGAAAAACAGCAAGGATTTCTTTACTTATATAAACTCTAAAAGGAAGGGGATGAATCTGATTGGTCCACTTGACATTGATGGTTCAACTGTTGATGATCCTGCTCAGATAGCAAACAAACTGAATGAGTATTTTGCATCTACATTCACACATGAGGAATTATTAAGGTTTGAAAATTGCAGAAGGTTATCAAATTGTAGCAGGATACTTAATGATTTTGGTATAACTGAAAGCACCTGGGGTGGCTGAGGCTGTATAAGTTTGCTTTCTTGCATCTTATGCCATTAATAATGCTAATGTAATCTGCCTTAACTTGCCTAACTTCCTTTGTGACTTGTTACAGACTAATTTATATATATATACAATAGACTTCTCTATCACCTGATAATTTATATGCAACTTTATATCGCCTGATAATTTATAGCATCGAATAACTTCAATAAAAAAATTACAAATGTCAAATAGATATATTTAAGTAAATGTTTTCTGTTTTTTTGAATAAAAAATTATTTAATTATAAAACATGTCAGTTATTCCTAGATGGATAGTCAGTCAAAAGTCTAACACCTATAACAAATAATAAAATTTAAATTATTAATTATTATTAGCCATATGGTGCAAGGAAGCCTAAGGCTTATGCTGCACCAGCCAAAAAAAAATTGCCGAGTTACCCTGAGAGAGAGAGAGAATCAGAAGTAGAAAGGAATCACCAAGGAAGAGAAGAATGATGTATATATATATATATATATATAGATAGTAGTAGTAGTAAGCCTCATTTTAATATATAGCAAATTCACAAAGAATGCAATGATACGAAGTTGCTGCATATTAAAATGGAAAAAACAACAGTTTCAAAAAGAGCATCATTATTATAATATCAAGATTCTGAAATCTTTCACAACAAATTGCCTAGTCATGTAAATTCAAATAAATAATGTTATCCCAGTAAAGAAGGCTAACTATTGTTATTTATTCTCAGTTATGAGGGATACCACCAAAAGTTGTTACAAACTTTGATTTGTAAAAATTTGTAAATTAATGTTCGTAAATTCTTACAGCACAAGACCTTAAAGACCATAAACTGCGGTAGTCATTCCCTGACCTTTCCGCATCCTCCGTATTTGGTGGTCACGGGCTCAAACCCTAGTCTAATCAAGAAGCATGTGCTATGCACTGCTGGTCCTGACCCCCTGGCTAGGGAGGGCTGTAATAATAATAATGTTATAATAATAATGATGTTTATGCAAACTTTTTTTTGTGTTCCTTGTGAATTTACTGTGCTAAAATGCTTTCGCACTACCCAATACATATTAATAAATTCTTTTAGTACAATGAAGGCAATTTAGTACAATGATGCCTTGAAGGCAATAAACCATTTTAGTTAAATTATAATAATAAAAATAAAAACATAAAACCCATAATAGCTAAAAATAATAAAATTGAAAACTTATAAATAAAGCTTATATGACAATTTTCCTTTTATCAAGCATAGCAACAAATGAAATTAACTTCAAGCGTTGAAACCATCTAACAAATTTCTTTTCTACATCACCACCACAGCCTCAACAAACCACAAATTAATTTCATTGTAACTGTTTTATAGTAGCGGAAAAGATTAGTGCAGTAATTAATGAAAGGCCACATTTTTTGTAGCAATATACGAGTTCAATCTCACAATGAATACAGTAAACTCCCTGATAATCGATTTCCTGGATAATCCAAAAATACAAAAGTCCCCGACATGCATAAGAGATACGTTCCAGGACTTCCTCGAGTTTTACGTAACTCGGGAATGACTAATAACGTATTGCTACTATATTATTATTGACAAATCTGAATTCTGCACAATACTTGTTCATGTCCATCCATTTTAAAACATCCTTATTTTAATTTTCTGATCCAAATCGATTGCTTTCCTTTTTTTCTTTGATAGATTTACTAGTACCGCTGTCACTTATTCTCTTAGTTGGCACCATGATAACAGTCAAAATTAAATTTTCTGAAAAGAACTTCACAGGGTTAAGGGGGAAACACTATTATCACCTCACGCGAACTCACATTTTACTAAAGCACATTTCTGGAGATCACTGCCATTAAACAATTTGCACCATCCAGGTTACTGGGCTTTTCTGTTCGTGCATCTAATTATAAACAGGTAATAAACTCGATCTTATTGCATTTGTGACAATACCGATAACTGGAATTGTGTGGGTTTTTACATTATTATGGTGAAATGTGTCCCTTTCACTGAAATCTTCAGTCATATAAAAAAAAAAAAAACCATAAATAAATTATAAGAATCTTCTCTTCTTTCCTATTTTTTTGCTTGTTACTCCGTATCTCACTTGTGCGTGCTGTGATCGTCATTATTGATTGCTTATTTTATTTATTTATTATTTTTGTTTTAAATTTTACAATGCCAAAAAAAAAAAAAAAATGAGCAAAAAAAAAATTTATGTAAATCCGTAGTTGAGTAAGTTGGGGACTTACTGTATCGAAAAATGTTCAGCAACCCTACGTAAAAAGTATGGTGATAGATAAAAAACGAAAAAACTTAACATGCACTACTCGCGTGTCCAATACGATGGGTCCCTTTATTTTTTACGATGTCCATTTTATACCTAATAGCTTCCCTTTATTTTTTAAGATGTTGCGTGTGGTTTGGTCACCAACATTATAATGGTTCTTTAGAGATTTAATGGATGCACCATTTTCAAACTTTTGAATAATTTCAAGTTTTTGTTGAACTGAAAACACAACTCTTTTGCATTTACCCATCATTTTTGCAATTTCTAAACAAAAAAAATTTACTATAAAAAAAAATTCTGACATCCCTGACCTAAATAACAAAACAAAATTTGTCCTTTTGCTCTACAACGGAACACAACAATCGATGCGATGCTACACACTAAAACAAACTAAACATTTGGTCTCTCTCTTTTTTTCTTTTTTTTTTTTTTTGAGCGGTAGGCGTGAAGCCAGCACGGGTTGCAAGATAATAGGTACATTAATCTCCCAGTGACGACTTATAATGCCGCTTGTCGCTTATTTACAACTTGCAAATATCTGTTGATACATATTCTAGTTATTACTTGAATTTTTTGATTTCTGGTTGATTTTTTTTTTTTTTTTTTTAAATTTGGAGCCTTGAAGTGTCCCGGTTAATCCGATCCCGGTTAATCGAGAGTCTGCTGTATATATGCCCATATCTACATATGTTATCCCAATACTTCAGCCAACAGTGAAAGGTACACTCAATTTCCACAATGGCCAGGGATAAAAATAATGTTTAATATCATAAAGGTAAAGATTATTGCTCAGAAAATAAATAATATTACCTGAATACTGCAAGCTTTGCCAGAGAATTCATCTGAGTCTTCTACAATAAAAACCTTGTACATATCATCAAAGCCACGTCCCATTATGCCACACTCTGTGTGTCCTAAGTCAAATGTGTGACCAAGTTCATGCAGAGCAGCACCTAAACCTGTTGAATAGCAAGCCCAATAATAGCTCCTGCAATGTAAACATTTTCCACAGTAAATTTCAACTAACCCACATTATATACTGGAAATAGGGACTACCCTTCCAGATTAAAATTATGAAAAAACAACATACATCAGATAAAAAAAAAAATAAAGTGTTACACTTTTAAGTGTAACAAACAGAATTAAAGGAGAATAAAGAATTTAAGTAATCTTCAAGCAGAAAATCTAACCAAATAACAAAACTTGAATTCCTTTTTTGATAATGGCTTATCTATAACGACAATAAATCAATCTAACAAGGCAGAAATCTGTTCAACATGATGAAGATGGTTGTTCTCGGGCATATTGAAGAGGTTTACCTAAAGGCTGCTTGTGGAATTCACCGGCAGAGCGTAACAGAGAATTATGGTAAAGAAATTTTTACAGCCATTAATTTTATTGTTAGTAATAAACAGTGAACATCTGGTTGAGTTTGAATAGATCCTCTATAATGTTAATAGTCTTGGCCATTATTGTAGTTCTAAGCTATGAGGGTTGGTTGGTTGGTTAGTTGGTTATTAGGATTTTTATGGCGCATCAGCATCTAAGGCTATTATGTGCCAAGTCTAAAGGTATAAAATATAAATATATAAGAAATATGTAAAAATATACAATAAAATAACACATACCATAAACACAGTTATAATGTATTAAATAGTTGTAAAAACTTGAGTACATCTGACACATTGTCGTCGTCCAATAAAATCTGCCTGAGTGTATAAGGCTCAGACAAATGGGTAAAGCATAAACGCCGTTCATTATTAAGAGATGTACATTCTTTCTAAAATATGAAAAATAGTTAAAAATATGCTACAATGTCTACACACAGGATTATCATCAGCCCTCAGCAAATACGAATGCGTCAGGTAAGGATGTCCTATGTGTAGACGAGCAAGAACTATTTCCTCGCAGAGAACCCTGCGCTGACAGCTATGAGGGAAACTTGTACTTACTGTTAGCTCTTTGAGGAGCAAATACTTGGTGACAAACAGTGATCTTGTTGTGGCTGAGGCACCTTAGTGGGTATAGCACTGGAGATTAGAAAAGTATATAAACTAGAGGTTTCCAAAGTGTAGGGTGCACCCCTGGGGTGTTGTGCACTTATTTTTTAGAGGGAAGTGTTGTTTTCATGAAACATTTTATTTAACAAAATATGGCGAACATCCTAGTAATCCGAGTACATTACATATTTTGTTTAAATCTTCAATGTATTGAAGTACAACCATCCCTTGATTTGCACGGGGGTTATGTTCTGGGAAAACACAGCGCAGTCAAAATCTGCACAATGCGAAACATAGTTTATATGACATAATGAGGGTACCGTATCTGTACACAAAAAAAAATGTGCAAAACAAAATTAAATTGAAAAAAATTGTCTTCATTCCACCTCCTTCCACAGAGGTGCTCTTCTGTCCCTATTTCTAGATGGGCAGGCTTCCTATCATCCACCTTATTTTTCTTCCCTTTTCTGGTAATGACAAAAAAAAAAAAAACTTGCAAACATATCCATAAAATTAATCTTGCTAATACATGCCTCTAGATTTTTAATCTAAATTCATTTCTTCTTCATCACTTTTCCTGTGATAAACTTTCAACAGTATCTGGCACTTTTTGAAAAAAAATTTGTTAAAATTATTTGCTTAGAAGCATGCTGTTTTTGTCTATAAATTTCTTCATAGGGAACTAAAGCTAATGATAAAGTTCTGTGAAAATTTAAACTCCTTTCCAAATTAGGATCCATATCTAGAGCTTCTTGGCTAAGCCGATTTGCAAGTCTTAAAAACTCAGCTAGTATCTTCGTGGTCAAATTTTTGTGTTCATCTTCGTTTTTATCATTTTTGTTATCTTCACATCGTGAAAAAATATCATCCACCAATAATTATTCTCTATGAGATTCAAGGACTTCTGTGATATCTGCTAGTTCCAGTTCTTCAAATCCCTCTTAGCTAATCATTTTGCCAATTCTCACAATCTCAACTAACTCCGGCATTTCAACAGTGGCTTCTTTAGTGCAGTTTTGTGACTACAGCTTTTTTCCACACTGCAACCTGAGGGGGCATAAACTGAAATTGAGGAAAGACAGTTGTCAAATAGATGTGTGGAAATCAGCTGGTGGTTGATTGCTGGAACAAACTTCCATCTATCATGGAAGTTGATAGCTTAAATAAATTCAAGGAAGAAGTAGACAAACGTTTGGAGCAAATGGATGGGTGAAATGGGAAGTTTTTTTTTTTTTTTTTTGGCTGATGCTGTATAAGTTTGCTTTCCTGCATCATATGCCTCTACTAATGCTAATATATTAAGAAGTGTGTGTGGGGGAATATAAAAGACAATGTGAGTAGATGCAGCAATTAGAGATAAACGTTTAATTGAAATAGAGAAAAGCTAGGATTGCAATAATCTGCTGCAATGCATTTACCTGTTGAGAGTTATTACACAATATGAAAGTTGGCATGCATGGGATGGCCCTAGTGAGACACTTTTCAGCAGGATATGTTCTATAATATCTGGACACCCCAGAAAGAATTACCAGGATACTGTCTGAATTCATTATATGCATCAGTTTTTATCAAAACTGATGAGAGACCATAAAGTTCTGAAACAGACTGTCATAGCAGTCACCTTTTAAGCAATGATCAATTAAACTTCTGGTAAGGCCATCTGTTCAAAAGCAGTGCAATGGCAGGGCAACTTGTTACAAATGCAGTGGTCTTAATTCTGCTGTGAAAATTAAGATTATGGCACTATCAATAGAGTTTAAATTTTGCTGACCATAAAATCAGATGAAAGGACAAGGGCACCTGCTGACAAGTGTCACCCTTACAATTGCTACTGGTGCAGTTAAAAATAAGATTAGAAATTGGGAAGTTTAATGATAAGTACTAAGGATTAATATCTGGTGTTGACTGGCCAGGTTTGACTTCTCAAGAATACGTAAGGACACTTACTGATGTGTTTTTAAAATATCAATGAAGAAAAAGTGTTTTGTTAGCAAGTCTGTTTTCTGGTGGAATCAAGAACTGATACAGATGCAGAAAGAGACTATGCACTTGAGAAGAAAGTGTCAAAGATATAGGAGGTTGTATGCTGGTGTTGTCAGCAGGGATCTCGAGGTCCATGGAGTTCAGTATTTAAAATATTGACTAACAAAAGGTACTTGGCTGATGTCTTTTGGCAACAAGAATAATCAAACTTTAAATTGGGAAATATTAATGTGATCCTTAAGTAACTGTTTTTGTTTCTCAGTTATCTTTTGTACCGCTACATGTTTACACCTTAAATCTTCTCCTGCAGACTTCCCCCTCCTTACTTTTTCTAAAGCTCTTGTCGCCCTTCCATTAGATACAACAAGTGTCGAGAAAGAATTTTTTACAAACATTGTGTGGTATTTTCTTTTTGAATGTAAGACAGATTTGTACATTGCTTTCCTTCCTAACTGCCATTCCAAGACTGCCTTTGCTTTATAGGTTCATGATGTATAAGACTGCATAAATATGCATTCTGTCGAGAAAAATCGGCCTGATAAAATAAAGGAGAAAGCAATTTGATAAAATTATCAAATTGCTTTCTCCTTTCCCATTCTGTTAAGGACTCTATGCATTTTTTACAACCACAATCTAAGTTTTCAGGCTGCTTACAGAAGAGAAATGGAGCATGTCAAGAGTCAAAAGAGCTGTAGCCAGAAGACTTGTTGTTCCTTTTGAGTTCACATATGCCTGACCTGAACTGCAGAGTCTTCTGGATACAGCTCTTTTTGACCCTTTCTTTTTATGTTTTCTAGGTCTGAAGGAAGTTTCCTGGTATGCTTCTTTTACTTGGTTGGCCTCTTGATGTGCTCCATTTCTCGAGATTTCAACTTAAAAGACATCTTGCTACATGAAAATGTGAAATACGAAATATGAAAAGACATCTTTCTACAACAATAGAAACTTGAAACATAACCTCCATCATACAAGCTGTTTAGGAATAGAATGGGGTAAGTCAGACTTGCTTCACTATGATTCTAAACCTTTTGCTCATATTGTTAACTATTCAAAATAAGTGCTGACATCTCTTGGTTAGAACTGCAACTTTCACTTACTTTGCTATGAAACTAAACAGTGGACACCTAGAGAAGGCAGGAAATATGAACAGCTCATATTTATAAAATTACTCACTTACACCACTATGATTCTCAACAGATTCTTACCAGATTCTTAGAATTGCAATGCAGACATCGATTTTACATTTGTTTTTTCACATATATTTCTTTATTTCATAGAAATACCTATATTATTATATAGGTATTTCTGTGAAATAATAATAATAAAAATACATACTTTTAAAATTAAAAAGAAAAGAAATTAAATATATTTTTCCACAGAGTAAAATTTTCTTAATAATTCAAACAACTTAAATCCGGGACTATCCGCATAATCTAGAACATCTGGTCACTTTATATATATATATATATAAACTGAATAAAAAAAGTACAACCCACAGTACTCCAGTATGTGAAGTCTGAGAAGATAATACTTATTGACACTAGGCTTGAATTTCTGAAGGTTGCAATTTTCAAGGAATACATATGAACAGTTGTTCCTAAGCATAGATGTAGAAGGGGTAAATTAGGAAGCAAAAAAATCAGCTTTGTGAGTTTGCCATTGGACAGTTGAGGCATGTTTGGAATGATTTAGCAGAGGGTAGTGGAATTACAGATGCCAATTTGGAAGAACAGCACCTACTGAAATATCTATAAAAAAGGCATGCAGCAGAAACCGAACACTTGTATAATAGAGGGTGGAGAGGAAGATTTTAAGAGAAGGGTCATTAATTAACTTGACTGCCTTCTTTTTGATGGAGTCTAAAAGCTCAAAAGAAGTTTTGGGGTACCACCATAGATATGAGAATAATATTCAAAGGTAGGGTGGATTTAAGATTTGTATTAAGTCAGTAAATTTGTAAAATAATAAGAGGAGTTTACCTCAATATGGTATGTAGAACACGTCCGTATGATACCCTCCAGAAATTAAAACGGAAAAAACGAAAAAAAACCGACAACCTACCGGTACATTACAGTAAAATATAAATAATTAAAAAACCAATTTAACACAATTCAAATCAATTTAAAACAATTAAAAATCAAATTAACGCAATTAAAAGAATCTAACGAAAATATTCAAAACGATTTTCCTTCCTGATGCTGACAATGCTTTTCAACCATATGCCGTGATCACAGGAATGAAAATAGGTTAAATTGGTTTTTTAATTATTTATATTTTACTCTAATGTACCGGTAAGTTGTCGATTTTTTCGTTTTTTTCCGTTTTAATTTCTGGAGGGTATCATACGGAAGTGTTCTACGTACCATATTGAGGTAAACTCCTCTTATTATTTTACAAATATTATTATGAACATAGAACGTATTGAGTATTACAGCTCTGATTCATACTATCTAAGTCAGTAAATGAACAGAGAAAAAGTAACATAGAAAGCAAATATGAAAATAGTTTTTTTTTTTTTTTTTTTTATGTAGAGAAAGCAATATTAGTGCTATGCTTACACGGAGAGATTAGAATTCTGGGTGATCACAATAAGGATACTGTCTAGAAATCTGAGTGTTAGCATAGAGGCATATAATGCAAGAAAGCAAGCTTATACGGCAACAGCAAAAAAAAAAAAAAAAATCTCCTATTTCACCCATTTATTCAGTCCAAAAGTTTGTTTACTTCTGCCTTGAATCTTTTTAAGCTGTTAACTTCCACAATGACAGATGGAAGTTTGTTCCAGCAATCAACCACCCGCTGGCTGAAGGCAAATTTCCACACATCCATTCTACAACTGTCTTTCCTCAATTTCAATTTATGTCCGCTCAGGGGTGTAAACTGAGCAAGAGGAAGAATTCTATAAGCACTGAGCTTGCTTAAACTATTCAAGGCCTCATGCACCTTAATCAGATCACCTCGCAGGTGCCTAATCTCTAGTTGCTGTAATTTGCAGAATTTAACCCTTTCTTGGTAAGAGCAACTCTCTGTTCCCTCATCAATCTGGTTGCCCTTATCTGTACTTGTTCTAGCAGCTCTACATCCTTCCTAAAATGAGCTCTTCAGACCTGTATACAGTACAAATATACTCTTCAGGCCTGTATACAGTACAAATATACTCTTCAGACCTGTATACAGTATGCCTTATACAAAGGGATAATCACCTCCTTATTCCTGCTAGCAAAATTCCTGTACATCACTGAAAAGACCCCCACCACTGGTGCAGATAGGCTGCAAGAGCAGCCTGTCTGCACCAGTCTGAAAACTTCTCATATCTGACTGCACAATACCTCCCCCCCCCCAGTCTTTTTCATTCTCCATTACCCTGAGTATAGTACCGCACAGTTGGTACGGTACCCTGGAGTTACGGCTACTCATATGCAGTACTTTGCATTTGTCAATATTAAACTTCAGTTCCCACCTCTCAGCCCATGTAACCAACTTTTCTAGTTGCAGTAGGGTAATGTTATTACTATCATTAACAACCCTGCAAACCTTCATATCGTCTTGGACATTAAGCCTGATATACCTTCACCAATATCAAATAATAAATATAGAAAACAACAATGGGCCCAACACAAAGCCCTGAGGGACTCAACTAACATTAGTCCACATTTACCACTCTGTCATCTCTCTGTCTTCTCCCACTCAACCATCCCTTTATCCATAGCAGCAACTTGCCCTTAATGCCACACTATTCCAATTTGTACATCAGTCTTCCATGTGCAACGGTATCAAAAGCTTTCCTGAAATCCAGTGTATCGATATCAAGTGATATCAAATTTTTTGCATCCAGTTCCTTTATGACCACATTGTAGTATCCAATCAAATTGGCCAGACAGGACTTCTTCCCCTTAACAAACCCATGCTATGTTTCAACTATAAATGCAGCCTTGTTTAGATGACCCTGCAATGCTTCTTTAACCAGTATTTAATTATTTTGCTTGAACAGAAGTTAAACTAACCAGTATGTAGTAACTCGTGTCACCCTTTGATCCCCTTTTGTGAACTGGTGATACATTCACACATCTCCAGTCTGTGGGGACGTCCTCTGAATCCAAGGATCCTCTCATAATTATGGCTAAGGGTTTGCTTACTTCCTTTGCTGCCTCCTTTAACATAACTTGGTAGATCCCCCACCCCCACAAGGTGCTTTTGTTTAACTTCAATAATTTCTCCACCACTTTGCTCTCAGTTATTACAAAATCGTTTAGCTCCCTGTCAGAGTTCAATAAGCTTCTGGCCTACACTTCCCTACAGAATTCTCATGTGTGAATGTAGATGCAAAATGTTCATTCAGTTTGTCAGCCACCTGAGCAGGATCACTGACAGTCAAACCATTGATATCAAGTGGACCAATCTGATTCATCCCCTTACTTCTAGAGTTTATACAAGTAAAGTTGTCTTTGCTGTTCCTCTTTGCATGCTTTGCCAAAGATTTCTCGTAATCTGCCTTCACTTGCCTGACCTCTTTTGTGACTTGATTACAGACTAGCTTATATCTACCATAGGCTTCCGTGTCTCCTGATAATTTATATGCATTTTCCTTCTCTGCCACAAGTCTCATTAGTTCATTTGATATCCATTTAGGCCTAAACCTTGAACAATACTAAACCAACTGATGATGTTACCAACAGCAGATTGGTAACATCATCAGTTGGTCACACTGTATACAATTTAAACACTGAGACAACTGTAGTCACCCTTGCAAAAGCAAAAGCCTTCCCCCCAACTCCTGATAGTAGTCACATCTTTAAGTAAATTCCACATCAGTACACTGTGATCGCTGTCCCCAAGTGCTTCCTTCATCTGCAGATTCTTAATGCATGAATAATCATTGCCGATAATCAGATCAAGAGTATTACTCCCTCTGGTTGACTCTTGAACATGCAGCATCTTCAAGAGTCAACGAGAGGGAGTAATACAAAACAATCATGCAATAAATTCACAAAAGTCTTGCAACTGTGGGAGCAACCAACCCACAAGTTCCAGTCAATATCTGGGTAGTTAAAATCTCTTATTATAAGACATTCTAATTTACTGGTCCACTATTTCTCTGTACAGTTGTTTGTTGTACTCATCAGAGTCATTAGGCCTATAACACATTGCTTACTCTCAATTTTTGCTTTTCCAGTGCTTATATCACAAAAAACTGACTCAACATTGCACTGCCCCCCCCCCCCCATATCAACTGGATGAACTTTCTTAGATTTTATTCGTTTCTTAACTAACTGCATAATCTCTCCTCCCTTCCTATCCTTTCTGTACACAATGCACTCACTAAATTCCAAGTCTACATTCCTTATATCTGTGTGACACCATGTCTCTGATATCCCAACAATATCTGCTTTTGATATCTTGACCAGCACCTCAAATTCATCAAATTTATTTACTATACTACTAGCATTGGTGTACATGCAAGTATACATGCACTTATTCTTACTCTTAGTTATCCTAACACAGCACATATATTTACTTGTTCCATGATGGCTATCAGCAGTTCTTGAAATTCCCTGCAACCTGTTTTCTTGGCTGCTGCTCATTCCAATAGAAGCAGTGCAAGAATCAGTTTCACCTTTGCCTGCAGCTACTGTTAATCTATTAGTCTGTGAATCCTCCCAGCCCAAGCCAGCAGTTTTCCAACCCACCTAACACTGCCTCAACAGGATCAGCAAATATTCTTATTATTAGTTTCTTATAGTTTCTCATTAGTTTCTTATATTAGTTTTATCAAAGATGAGCACAGGAGCAACACTCTTTTTAAAATAAATAAAAAAAAGACTATAAATTTTAGAAACATTGAAGTTAAACTTTTCTTTGTCCCATTTTCTTCCAATCAACTGAAGAATTATCTGATTATCAGCATTTAAGAAGTAAGCAGTGGATATTTGAGAAGTTGAAGCAGTTTGTGCAGAGAAAAGACTTGATAATTCCCCCACCACCTGATGCTTTCCAGGTTAATGCAAGTAAAAATATAATAATTAATTAATTAATTATTAATAAATTAATAATTAAATATAATAATTAATTCCACCTCTTCTTACGGCTGTAATTAAAGCAATTGTCACTGCTTACTAACACTGACACATTTCCAAATTAAGGAGCAGGATGAACTATAATTTCCCATTTTCAGCTTGCAAATTTGGTTATGTGGGAAAAGCCTAAAAGAAGGTTGAAAGATTATTTGGGAGAGCACAGAACCCAGAGGTCGACTGGCCATAAGGATTAACGGGGAAACACCGGTGGGCCAGACTGATGGAGGCTAGTGTGATTTTGGCCATAAACACTAGTATGAGGCCACTACAAGTTTTCCCAAGTACGAATTTTTGACCCAGTGCCACCTCTGCACAGAACCAGCCATACTGTAAATCTGGGAGAGGCAGCTGTGGCCTAACATTAATGACAGAGATATCTCTGCATTGAATTTGACATATATAGGAATTCAACTCATTTTCTGGATGTATAAAAGTAAAAATCAGTAATTCACACAAATTACTGATCTTTGTCACTTTATAATCTCAGAAAATGAATGAAATCTCTATTACAATACTAGAATCCTGTTACAAATGTCTGTTGCCACAGGAAAATTTAATGATAATCCCATTTACAAAAGCTATTATCACAGAAAAATTTATTTAGAGTTTAATACTTAAAATGCTTACATCAGACAGTTGACCTGAATTCTATGCTAAGATTTACTCTCTAATATATTTCCTTGATAATATTTCTGCATTCTGTGAGTGTTATCTCATCAATAGCTGAATATCCAAGGTAATTTTGGTAAACAACAGACTGGAATTTCTGCACAGAAAGAAATTAAGGAGTAACAAGGGTATAACTCATGCACCATAATATCCTATCCATCTGCCCTGAGGTTCCTAGCCAAGCACTCCCTGACTACACAGATGATACAAGAAAAAGAAGAGTCTTATTAGAACAAAAAAAAAAGTTGTCTAGCTCAATAATGGGCAGATTTTTATGCAACAAGATCTACCTCCATTTTTTCCAGAACTCTGCAACCCATTAATTAGTTTCACTTAATTTATGTGTAGATAACACTACCACTTCTCAGAATTGCTGGGGGGGGTTTTTTTTCCAATTTTTGTCAATTTTTTTTTTTTTTTCCAATTTTTGTCAATTTTTTTTTTTTTTTCCAATTTTTGTCAATTTTTTTTTTTTTTTTAAACTTGGTACTAAACTTGCAGATTGGTGCCAAATGTGCTGCCATGGACTACCCACAAGAATGCAAAATAAAGGCTTCTATACAGTGATGATGATGTATAACTAATATATATTTACTGTTCACTCTTTCTGAACTTAATGCTGCCTCAGCTATCCACAACTGACATCTTGTCCACCTCTGGTCTAGCTGCTAAAGGCATTTCATCAAAGTAATTTTCCAACATGCCTTGTAAAATATATATTAGATATAAGTAACCATTAAGAGATTCATCAACAAAATTACAGACTACTTGTTACTCTTGAATAATGTCTTATCTATCCAGCGTGGTTCACCCATGTAATCTGGGAATCTACAAATCATTGTTCCAGTAACTGTCTGTCAATAGTTCCCTTCAAATGGAAGTATGCTTCATTAGTGAACAGAACTGAAATAAGTATGTTCCTGGAACTGCAGAGAAAATATCCTCTTGCAGAGTTCAATTGTACTATTGTTATCTCAGTATTCTTGAACTATACATAATTTATAAGGATGAAATGTATTCCTTTTAAGCATTCTGTAAACAGATCTGTAATAACTAACTTCTGCCTCTTGAGCAACTTTTCAAATTAATCAATGTGAACAGATCACACATTTAGCTAAAATGTCTGATACATTTGTATCAGCTTTTTTAGCATTATAGCTTAGTATCCATGAACATCTTGATACAATGAACATCCTGTGATGTTCATGTGCACGAAGAGGCACACCACACATTTTTAAGGATAATTTCTGTATCCTTAAAAATGTGTGGCGTGGCTTGGCTTTGTTTTTGGAACTAGAACCAATGAAATACATCGCCAGTCTTCTGGTAACTTCTAGTAAAGCAATATACAATAATACTAGCTTTGATTTTCTTACCTTGTGTAAACCGATTCTTGTTACAAAATAATAATCCATACTGGAAGAACAGCACAAAATATTGAATAATAGAACTGTGGTGGCTAACACAACAGAACTAGACGGGATCACAGAAGAAACTAACTGCAATTAACATCAGGGTCCATTGCTGCACTGCATCCTTCTCCCAGAAGTTCTAATAATAAAATTACTACTCAATTTTCCTATAGCAATGACTTTTGTAACATCCTTATATTATGTTTACATATCAGCATAAAAGGGACTGCAGTAAGAATGGTGAAACCTGCAGACTGGTGCCAAAGTGCTACCAGGGACTATACTGAAATCACACCACGAGGCAATTTTTGGATTACTGTAACAGGCTAGTACTGTGAGAGTAGTAGTAGTAGTAGTAGTAGTGGCATGTGATGCAAGAAAGCAAGTGTATGAGCTTATGAAGCATCAGCCAAAAAAAAAAAAAAAAAAAAAATCACACAATTCCCTCCAAATGCCTGTCCAGTTCCTCCTTAAATTTATTCAACCTATCAACTTCCACAACGACAGATGGAAGTTTGTTCCAGCAATTAACCACCCGCTGGCTAAAGGCAAATTTCTGCACATCTATTCTACATCTGTCTTTTCTTAATTTGAATTTATGCCCCCTATTCGTAATCTGAACAAGTGGAAGGATCCCATCAGAATTCAGTGTGCTCAACCCATTCAAGGCCTTATACACCTCAATCAGATCACCGCGCAGGTGCCTACAGCCACTGCAATTTGTAGAACTTAAGCCTCTCTTGGTAAGAGGATCCCTTCATTCCCCTCACCAATCTTGTTGCCCTTCTCTGTACACGCTCAAGTAAATCAACATCCTTCTTAAAATGAGGCCTCCAGACCTGTATGCAGTACTCAAGGCGTAGCCTGACCATTGCCTTATACAGAGGGACAATCACCTCCTCCCTGCTAGCAAAATTCCTATATATCATTGACAAAACCCCATGACCTGCCCTGGCAGCCTGTCTGCATTGCTCAGAAAACTTCATATCTGACTGCACAATTACTCCCACGTCTTTTTCATTTTCTACCACCTTAAGTGTAGTACCACACAGTTGGTACTTTTCTCTGTGGTTACTTCTACCCATATGCAGTACTTTGCATTTGTCAAGGTTAAACTTCAGTTGCCACTTCTTAGCCCATCTCCCAAATTATCTAGATCCTGTTGAGTAGCACACTGCCATTACTGTCATTAACAACCCTGCCAACCTTTGTATCATCTGCATAAACTTCGACACTAAGCCTGATATACCTTCATCAATATCATTGATAAATATACAAAACAACAGTGGACCTAACACCGAACCCTGTGGGACACCACTAATAACATTAGTCCACGAAGAGCAGCACCCATTGATTACCACCCTCTGTCTTCTCCCACTTAACCATCCTTTTATCCATTGTAGCAACTTACCTTTAATACCATACTGCTCCAATTTGCCAATTTGTACAATAGTCTTCCATGCGCAACAGTGTCAAAAACTTTCCTGAAATCCAAATATATGATATCAAAATTAGTTTTTGCATCCAGTTCCTTTGTAACCACATCATAATATCCTATCAAATTTGTCAGACAAGACTTTCCCTTAACAAACCCATGCTGTGTCTGAATTATTGCTGGAGTCTTGTCTAGATGATCCTGCAATGCATCTCTAATGGACGAGGCTACTAGAGACGGTCGTGTTCCAAGCCGCTAAGTGGATTTTTCTTATTTATTGATTCGAAATTATTGTTTTTCTAAAACTTTTGATTTAAATTTAGTAGTATAACATTAGTTTGTGATTTTTTGATTAATTTGGTGTATTTATTCTTTACTCGGCCTTGTAATTGCATAAAAGTATCGGTAAAGGTTTCCACGTGTTTCAACTCCGGTACCGTTCGTAATTTTCCCACCTTTGTGATACGATAGTTATACCGTACTAGATAGCGTTAGTTGAACTTCGTTAGCAGTTAAATTGTACGTTTAAATAAATACATATAACGACTTAGATTACGAACGTAATATAATTAATTATATTTAACATAATTATAATTAATTAATAAATTAATAGAATCATGACTCAGACCAGAGCAGCAAAGCAAAAGGCTCAAGCTAATGGAAGTGCTGTGGCTCAGAGCAGAACTGAGTGGGGCAGTTGTCCTCTGACTCACAGCCTTATAAAATGCACTGTTTGCGTGATGTTTGCAGAGCAATCGGGTACGGGACATGATACTGCCAAGGGGGATGTCTTTGTGTGTGCGCGATGCAAGGAGTGTATCGATATCAGGCAACAACTCGGCGTTCTTGTGGGCCTATATGAGAGCTTGAAGGACAGGGTGGATGCCCTCGAAGGAACTAAATTGAGGGGCCCATCAAGCTCTCAGCTGCCCACATCAACGCCAGAGCTTGCACTTGGGCATCGCGTGACACAGAGACAACCCCCAAGGCAGAATGCGCTGGTCCCGAAGGAACTAGTAGTTGTTGGTGACTCTATTGTCAGGGAAACGGGGAACATGCTTTGTAAAAAAGATAGGTGGAACAGGACCAGGGTATGTCTGCCAGGGGCAAAGGTTGATGACGTTGTAGAGCGAATATCATCTTTTAAGGGCACAAAAGGTGATATAGTTGTACACGTTGGCACTAATAATATTAAGAGTAGGAGACCGGCAGAATTACTTAACAAGTACAGGTCACTGTTGAACAAAAGCCGAGAATTAGGGTTGAATTTGAAAGTGTCTGCAATTCTGCCCAGACACGATAGGAGGGAGTATATGATGAGAGCCTTGTCGATCAATTCGGCCCTGGAAAGATTGTGCAAGGCTCAAGGGGTAGAATTTTTTTCAGCCTGGACTGTACTTGTTAACAGGAGAGATTGCTTCTACAGGGATGGGATACACTTAAATAGAAAGGGTGCAAGAATATTTGCTGATGCTATTGAGGCAGTGTTAGGTGGGTCGGAAAACTGCTAGCTTGGGGGGAGACAAAGACCAATAGATTGACAGTAGCCACTGGCAGAGGTGAAAGAGATTCTTGCGCTGCTTCTATTAGAATGAGCAGAAGCCTGAAAAACAAGATGCATGGTATTTCAGAGACTGCTGGGAGCCATTGCGGTACAAGTAAACACATGGGTTGTGTTAGGGTAGCTAAGAATAGAAACAGGTGCAGGTATACTTGCGTGTACACCAATGCTAGGAGTTGAGTAAATAAATTTGATGAATTTGAGATATTGCTCAAAACATCAAAGGCAGATATTGTTGGGATATCAGAGACGTGGTGTCACACAGATATAAGGGATGCAGAACTGCAATTCGGGGAGTACAACGTCTACAGAAAGGATAGACAGAACAGGAAGGGGGGAGGGGTTATGCTATTAGTTAAGAAACACATAAAAACCAAGGAAGTGAAGCCAGTCGACATCGCCGGACAGTGCAGTGTTGAGTCAGTTTGGTGTGACGTAAGCATTGGGAGATCAAAATTGAGAGTAGGAGTGTGCTATAGGCCTAATGACTCTGATGAGTATAATAAGGAACTGTACAGGGAAATAGAGTGGGCCAGTAAATCAGACAGTCTTATAATGGGAGATTTTAATTTTCCAGATATTGACTGGAATTTGGGGGCTGGTTACTCACGCACTAGCAGGGCTTTTGTGGATTTATTGGATGATTGTTTTCTACATCAGCATGTTCGGGAGGCAACCAGAGGGAGTAATACTCTTGATTTGATTATCAGCAGTGATTCTTCATGCATTAAGAATCTGCAGATAAATGAACCACTAGGTGGCAGTGATCACAGTGTGCTGAAGTGGGAGTTACTGAAAGAGGTAACTACCATTAGGGGTAAAGGGAAGGGTTATTGCTTCCGTAAAGGCGACTACGATGGACTGAGACAGTATTTAAATTCTATACAGTGGGACCAACTGATGATGTTCCAAGAGCAAATTCAAAATGGGAAGCATTCAAAGAACTTATCTTGGAAGCTACTAGGCTTTACATACCAACTAAGAAATACTGTTCAAGGTTTAGGCCAAAATGGATGTCAGATGAACTAATGAGGCATATGGCAGAGAAGAAAAATGCATGGGATACTTACAAATTAACACTTGACACAGAAGCCTATGATAGATACAAGTTGATATGCAACCAAGTTACAAAGGAGGTTAGGCAGGCAAAGGCAGATTACGAGAAATCCTTGGCAAGGGATGCAAAGAAAAACAGCAAAGAGTTCTTTACTTATGTAAACTCTAGAAGGAAGGGGATGAATCAGATTGGTCCACTTGATATCGATGGGTCAACTGTTGATGATCCTGCTCAGGTAGCTAACAAACTAAATGAATATTTTGCATCGACATTCACACATGAGGAGTTATTCAGCGAGGGGAATGCCAGAGGTGTATTCAACTCTAGCAGTAAGCTACAGAATCTTGAAATAACTGAGAGTAAAGTGGAGGAGAAATTGTTGAAGATAAACACAAGAAAGGCACCTGGGGTTGATGGGATCTATCCAGTATATTAAAGGAGGCAGCAAAGGAAGTAAGCAAACCCTTAGCCATAATTATGACAGCTTCCATGGACTCTGGGGAGGTACCCATAGACTGGAAACGTGCAAATGTGACCCCAATTCACAAAGGAGGATCAAAGGCTGACACAAGTAATTATAGACCTGTGAGCTTAACTTCTGTTCCAGGAAAATTAATGGAGGCACTGGTTAAAGAAGCACTGCAGCCTCATTTAGACAAGACTTCAGTTATAGCTCAGACACAGCATGGTTTTGTTAAGGGGAAGTCTTGCCTGACCAACTTGATTGGATACTATGATGCAGTCACAAAAGAACTGGATGCAGGGAATAACTTTGATATTATATACTTGGATCTTAGAAAGGCTTTTGATACTGTTGCCCATGGAAGACTGCTACACAAATTGGAGCAGTGTGACATTGGAGGCAAATTGCTGCTATGGATAAAGGGGTGGTTGAGGGGGAGAAGACAGAGAGTGGTAATCAATGGACACTGCTCATCGTGGACTAATGTTATTAGTGGAGTCCCTCAGGGCTCAGTGTTGGGTCCATTATTGTTTTCTGTATTTATAAATGATATTGATGATGGTATATCAAGCTTAATGTCCAAGTTTGCAGATGATACAAAGGTTGGCAGGGTTGTCAAGGACACTACTGACACTATGCTGCTGCAACAGGATCTGGAAAGGTTGAGCAGATGGGCTGAGAGGTGGCAAATGAAGTTTAACATTGACAAATGTAAAGTACTACACATGGGAAACAGCAACCCCAGAGCAACGTATCAACTCTGTGGTACTACACTGACAGTAGTAGAGAATGAAAGGGACTTGGGAGTGATTGTGCAGGCAGATATGAAGTTCTCTGAGCAGTGCAGACGGGCTGCAAGAGTAGCTCATGGAGTATTGTCAATGATATACAGGAATTTTTCCAGCAGGGATAGGGAGGTGATTGTTCCATTGTATAAGGCAATGGTCAGGCCACACCTAGAGTACTGTATACGGGTCTGGAGGCCTCATTTCAAGAAGGATGTAGAGCTGCTGGAACGAGTACAGAGAAGGGCAACAAGATTAGTGAATGGAACAAAGGGGTGCTCTTACGAAGAAAGGCTTAAGTTTTGCAAATTACAGTGTCTGGAGACTAGGCACCAGCGAGGTGATCTGATAGAGGTGTATAAAGCCTTGAATGGCTTAAGCATGCTCAATGCTGATGGGATTCTTCCTCTAGCTCAGAAAAATCACCTGCGAGGGCATAAATTCAAATTGAGGAAAGACAGATGTAGGATAGACGTGTGGAAATTTGCCTTTAGCCAGCGGGTGGTTGGTTGGTGGAACAGACTTCCATCCCTTGTGGTGGAGGTTGATAGCCTAAATAAGTTTAAGGCTCAGCTGGGCAGGTATTTTGAACGAACTGAGGGGTGAAGTGGAAGTGGGTTTTTTTTTTTTTTTTTTTTGGCTGATGCTGCATAAGCTTGCTTTCTTGCATCAAATGCCTCTACTAATGCTAATGCTAATAAGTGACTCCATTATTTTACCCAGAACAGAAGTTTGACTAACTGGTCTGTAATTACTCGTGTCACCCTTCGATACCCCTTTGTGAATATTGGGGATACATTTGCACATCTCCAGTCCATGGGAACTTCCCCTGAGTCCAAGGATGCTCTCATAATTATGGCTAATGGTTTGCTTAGTTGCTTTGCTGCCTCCTTTAATATAACTAGATAGATACCATCCACCCCAGGTGCTTTTCTTATGTTTAACTTCAACAATTTCTCCTCCACTTTGCTTTTAGTTATTACAAAATCATTAAGTATCCTGCTACAATTTGATAACCTTCTGCCATTTTCGAACCTTAATAATTCCTCATGTGTGAATGTAGATGCAAAATACTCATTCAGTTTGTTTGCTATCTGAGCAGGATCATCAACAGTCGAACCAGAACCATCGATGTCAAGTGGACCAATCAGATTCATCCCCTTCCTTTTAGAGTTTATATAAGTAAAGAAATCCTTGCTGTTTTTCTTAGCATCTTTTGCCAAGGATTTCTCGTAATCTGCCTTTGCCTGCCTAACCTCCTTTGTGACCTGATTACAGACTAGCTTATATCTGCCATAGGCTTCTGAGTCGCTTGATAATTTATATGCATCCCATGCATTTTATTTCTCTGTTACGAGTCTCCTTAGTTCATTAGATAACCATTTAGGCCTAAACTTTGAACAATATTTCTTAATAGGTATGAAACTTTTAGTAGCATCCACGATTAATTCCTTGAATGCTTCCCACTTAGAATTTACTGTTGGTAACATCGTCAGTTTATCCCACTGTACAGAATTTAAAAACTGTCGGAGACCACTGTACTCACCTTTACGGAAGCAAAAACTCTTTCCTTTACCCCTGATGGTAATTAAATATTTAAGTAAATTCCACATCAGTACACTGTGATCACTGCGACCTAGTCGTTCCTTTATCTGCAAATTCTTAATACACAAATGATCACTGCTGATAACCAGATCAAGAGTATTACTTTCTCTGGTTGCCCCTCGAACATGCTGCTGCAGAAAACAATCATCCAATAAATCCACAAAAGTCTGACTAGTGTGCGAGTGACCAACCAACAAGTTCCAGTCAATATCTGGGAAGTTAAAATTCCCCATTATAAGACATTCCGATTTACTACCCCACTCTATTTCTCTGTACAACTGTTCATTGTGCTCATTCAAGTCATTAGGCCTATAACACACTCCTACTCTTATTTTTGCTTTTGCAGTGCTTATGTCACACCAAACTGACTCAACAGTGCACTGTTCATCTATATCAACTGGATGCACTTCTTTTGATTTTATGTTTTTCTTAAGTAACAGCATAACACCTCCTCCCTTCCTATCCTGTCTATCCTTTCTGTACACATTGTACTCCCCAAATTCCAGTTTGGCATTCCTTATATCTGTGTGACACCACGTCTCTGATATCCCAACAATATCCGCCTTTGATGTCTTGACCAACACTTCAAATTTATTTACTATACTTCTAGCATTGGTATACATGCAAGCATACATGCTCCTTCTCCTATTCCTAGTTACCGTAACACATCCTATATACCCACCTATTTCAGGATGACTGCCATCCGTCCCTGAAACCTCCAACACTCCTCGCTCCAGGTCGCTACTTATTCTAATAGAAGTTGTGCAAGAATCACCTTCACCTCTGCCTGCGGCTACTGTTAAACTATTAGTCCTTGTATCCCCCCAAGCTATCAGTTTTCCGACCCACCTAACACTGCCTCGATAGCATCAGCAAATATTCTTGCACCCTTTCTATTTAAGTGTATCCCATCCCTGTAGAAGCAGTCTCTCTTAACAAGTACAGTCCAGGCTGAAAAAAATTCTATCCCTTGAGCCTTGCACAATCTTTCCAGGGCCGAATTGATCGACAAGGCTCTCATCATATACTCCCTCCTATCATGTCTGGGCAGAATTGCAGACACTTTCAAATTCAACCCTAATTCACGGCTTTTTTTCATCAGTGACCTGTACTTGTTAAGTAATTCTGCCGGTCTCCTACTCTTAATATCACCTATATATGCCAACTATATCATCTTTTGTGCCCCTAAAAGATGATATCTGCTCTACAACGTCATCAACCTTTGCCCCTGGCAGACACACCCTGGTCCTGTTCCACCTATCCTTTTTACAAAGGATGTTTCCCGTTTCCCTGACAATAGAGTCACCAACAACTACTAGTTCCTGTGGGACCAGCGCATTCTGCCTTGGGGGTTGCAGCTGTGTTGCGTGATGACCAAGTGCAAGCTCTGGCATTGATGTGGGCAGCTGAGAGCCTGATGGGCCCCTCAATTTAGATCTTTCACCTTTCCATAAAAGGCAACAGACCCATAGTTCCACATGCATTTGCTATTACAGCACAAATGTGATAATTTAGTTGTATGTTCCATTCAAATTTTATCTTTGATTATATAATATTACCACACTAATGTATACTTTGCCAAAGCTTTATAATTGTTATAAACAATTATAAACAAAGTGTTATCTTGTTGTTGTTGCTGTTATTTGGTTTTTAGGAACATTAGCACCTAAGGCCATATTGCTCCAGGGATATGCGGTGGTCATTTCCTGACCTTTACGCATCCTCCATATTTGGTGGTCACAGGCTCGAACCCTGGTCTGATCAAGAGGTGTGTGCTATGCACTGCTGCTCCTGCCCACCTGGCTATGGAGGCGCCAATTGTTATCTTGCATTATTTGTGATAAATGCAATAAATATGATTAAATCCAATTCCAAGAATGATCAAAATTTTCAACAGTTTTATCTATTGTTGATACATACTGAAGTTAGTTGATTAATGAAAGAGAATAGTCTGACACATATTGTGGAAATGAACAATAACATCATATTATTTTATCATAACAAAAATAAAATTTGATAATGAAAAAACAAAAAGGGCAAAAAACAAAATGTAAATGATTAAAAGTTGGGAAAATGAATGCTTTTAACTTGGATGGAAAGTTAAAACATTCATAAAAAATTCAATGAATTTTTAACTTATAACTGTAAGGCAAACAAATGATACTCACTACTGCAAAAATGCTATTCAGTATTCAATGAAAAATCAGATTTTTTCAAGCAAAACATGCTGCAAAAAGAATTTTTACAATTTCCAAACTATGCACCATCAAAAACCATCTTATATTTGAAGACACAAGCAAATTTGCAGATCTTTATACCCTTAGAATCGATGTCCAATTGATGTGTATTTTAAGTGTCTGTTAACATCAAGAAAATGACTCATTTTCCTAATGTAACAGACTTGAAAGAGGACAAAGATGGCAGCTCCATCACAAATGTGTGTGATGTGGATACTGAATGCTGTACCAAGAGGAAATAAAAGAATGACTTCATGATGATGAATGTAATAATTTACATTTGTGATTATGGATATGTGTAATTTTGGCAGAACAAGAAAATGCCCTCTGTACCTACACATTAAGAAAATATCACTGCTCTCATTAGCTTTTCTGACATCCTATCTTAATAAAATTACAAAAAACAAATATTATTCACTACAGTCAAAAATCTCCGGTTCAAGAAAATAAATCACTTAAAAGTAAAAGAAAGAGAAAATCATCAAATAACCCTTACAAACTTGAACTTTACAGTGATTCCCTGGTTGGTAGGCGCCAGATACAGAGTTTGGCTGTTATTGTTGTTTGATATTAAAGTGTATCAGATTGGCTGTTGTTATAGAGTTTACGTGCATCAGCAACTTAGGCCATATTGCGCCATAAATATTATAAATCGATTTGCAAGTGTATCAGAAAAGTATCGCTTCTTGGCAAAGTGAGTCATATTGCTACTGCTCCCACTTAACCCAATCCTTCAATAGTAGTGATAGCTAGACTGCAACTTTTATTGGTAAACGTGGAATCCCGGACTTTCATTTTCATTATTTTTTCTGCTAACATTAAAGTGTATCATTTTGGTAAGAGTTTCAAAAATGTTTTAAAAGTCACCCAAACTTATTTTCTTCCCTTAAAATTCATGGAAAGAGCATCAATTTTTTAGCAAGTGTATCATGTTCTTTTTTGAACATGCAAATAGAACAGGAACATAAAGCTGTTAATTATGATCAGTAAAAGCCAATGAGAACTAACATTAACTACTTAACATGGCAAAACACGTGAGATATACAGCAAAAGTAGTAATGCAGCAAATAAAAAATTTTAAAAATGCTACTCTTATAATATCTGAGTATAGTCCACAAAAAAGAAAAGCTCACTGAACTATTTTGTTGTTGTTATTTGGTTTTTAGGAGCATTAGCAACTAAGGCCATATTGCTCCGGGGATATGCGGTGGTCATTCCCTGACCTTTCCACATTTTCCGTATTTGGTGGTCATGGGCTCGAACCCCAGCCTAATCAAGAAGCGTGTGCTACACACTGCTGCTCCTGCCCACCTGGCTATGGAGGCGCCTCACTCACTAAACTAAGCACAACTATTATGAGTATGCAGCAGAATGCAAGAGAGACTTTAAATGCTAATATATTAAACCTGGGCTTTTTTTTTTTTTTTTTTTTTTATGTAAACCCCAAACACAAGAGGTATTGGAATCTATAGTACTTGGTACCATGCTTGGGTTGGAGGTTGAGAAGACAAAAGAAGATATTTGTTGACATTGGACTTGAACTTCTGTAGACTTTAATTTTCAGGAAATACGTATGAAGGAAGGTTGTTCCAGAAAACGACAGTTGAATGAATAAACAAGGAAGATGAAAAGTTGGTTCTGTGAGTTTGAAGTTGGACAGTAAATGGATGTTGGCTGGTGGCGGCACATATTCGGACTATTTTGAAAGAGAGAGAGAGCGAGAATTATAGAAGCCAATTCAGAAGAACAGTGCCCATGGAAGTAACTATAGAAGAGGCATGCAGCAGAAACAGTACATCTATGAGAAAGCGAGTGGAGAGACTCTGTTAGAGATGAATCATTAATTAACCTAACTGCCCTCTTCTGAATGGAATCAAGAAGCCTGAGAGAAGTTTTGGGGGCACCACCCCAGATGTGGGAACAATATTCCATGGCAGGGCAGATTTGCGATTTATACAGAGTGAGCAGCTGTTTGGAAGAAAAGTAATGCCGAGAGCGAAAGAGAAAACCAAGTTTTTTAGATGCAGAGGAAGCAATATTTGTAATGTGCTTGTGCCAAGAGAGAGATTAGAAGTGAGGGTAATCCCCAAAAGAGATATATCATTTTGCCTAGAAATCGGAGTGTCACTAAAGATAAGCATAGGAGCAGAAGAATCCTTTTTGCGAGATATAAGACAAGACTGAGTTTTAGAAGGATTGAAATCAACTAAGTTGTCTTTGTCCCACTGGAGAATTACCTGAAGATCGGCATTTAAGGAATTGGTAGCAGTTCATTGTCTATAGTTATGCTTAGCATTATATGGTAGTTTCTATTGCAGTTAAAAATATTACATATAGTTCAAAATGTTTTTACTGTTGAAAAAGGAAACATTTGATTTATAAAAGCTATAGTTTTTTTTTTTCTTAAGTAAAATTTGCAGTGATGTGAAGTTTTACTGTATTAGCACATAGGTACTATATAAAAAAAATGCCATTTAATATTTTCTCAATATACCATTAATATACACACCCTCTTTAAACAAGCACTGATAATCAGCTAACATTAGATGAGCAGAAGTAAAAAAGAAACGTTTTAACAATACAGATTTTAAAGATACAGCAAATCAATAGAAATTTAAAATCAATAATAATTTGTACAAGGTATCCTATAATCTGGAAAAGAGATACCAAATTTCTTTCTTTCTTTTTTTTTGGAAACTACTGAAAGCACTCAATAATGAAAGAATGAAATTAAAACCTTACCTGTTTCCACTGTCATCCATCAGGTTGGTCTTGTCAATTATATTTTTATTTCTAAATCTCCAGGAGACTTCTCCTATATTTTGTGCCCAAGTATGAAGACTGGCAGTTCCAAATAAAGCTAATCCTCCACCTCCAAGGGCAACATGACCTTTTGTCATGTTTAAAATTTCAGCATAATTTTTTGGCATATACTTCTTTGGATTATAATAACGAGTAAATGAAAGAAATGCTAAATATTTGCACTTATCACTTCGAAGAGATGATGCCATTAACTCTTTAGCAAAATGTGCCCATAATTTATCAGACTCCAACTGATAGGCTTCTTCCAAAAGTAAACAACTAGTGAAAACGTGGCATACTGGGTAACCTGTTTCGTCTTCTTCCAAACAAAATGTCCTCCTTTCTAAACCATGATCTAGAAGTTTCTCTGCTGTGAAGGTCTGTATCATCTGCAATGCTAAAGATATTCTAGATACGGCACTTGATAATGAATTATCTTCACCTTGTGGAGCTTGGAAATGCCCATCATCATCCTTACATTTTATATATACTAAACGAACAAAATGTGACTGCTGAATTGGCCTATAAAAAAGTACAAAGTTATAATCAAAATTTCCACAATGGAAATTTAAAACATTCTTTCCAGGAACTAAATGAATTAACACTTTAAATTCTTGTTTTGTAATAGGCCAAGAGGCTGGTAATGTTCTTTCAGTTTTGTTCTGTACTGTAATTGTTGTGTCTCTGGTGCCATTCACTTCTCCACTAATTAGTGACAATGAATAACACAGAATTTCTCCATTTTCAATGTTCTTGATCAGAATTCCCATCATCAATGAGATATATTTTCATTCATAATTATCTTCATATGGTACTGATGAAATCTTAAAATAAAAAGAGGAAACAGAATTATTAGCATATATATTTCATTACAATATACAGTAGTGTCTCAATTATCTAAGGTAATGTGGACCAAGGGAACCTCATATAATCAAAAACTCAGATAACATGGAAGATTTGGTAAATTATTATTAAATAAACTGAATTTGAATAGGTGATGTACATTATTTTCAGGTTAGACCTACTTATTGAACATAATGACTTAAATTATACAATAAAACACTTAATTTTATTTACAGCTGTTTTATTATAAAAATTTAAAAAAATAGTACATGTATAAAAATTATAAGTCACAGACAAGAACAATGTACATTTACAGTCGTTAGCACTATACCTTAATACCTTTACCAGGGTATGTCTGCCAGGGGCAAAGGTTGATGACGTTGTAGAGCGAATATCATCTTTTAAGAGGACAAAAGGTGATATAGTTGTACATGTTGGCACTAATAATATTAAGAGTAGGAGACCGGCAGAATTACTTAACAAGTACAGGTCACTGTTGAACAAAAGCCGAGAATTAGGGTTGAATTTGAAAGTGTCTGCAATTCTGCCCAGACACGATAGGAGGGAGTATATGATGAGAGCCTTGTCGATCAATTCGGCCCTGGAAAGATCGTGCAAGGATCAAGGGGTAGAAATTTTTTCAGCCTGGACTGTACTTGTTAACAGGAGAGATTGCTTCTACAGGGATGGGATACACTTAAATAGAAAGGGTGCAAGAATATTTGCTGATGCTATCGAGGCAGTGTTAGGTGGGTCGGAAAACGGCTAGCTTGGGGGGAGACAAAGACTAATAGATTGACAGTAGCAACTGGCAGAGGTGAAAGAGATTCTTGCACTGTCTCTATTAGAATGAGCAGAAGCCTGAAAAACAAGATGCATGGTATTTCAGAGACTGCTGGGAGCCATTGCGTTACAAGTAAACACATGGGTTGTGTTAGGGTAGCTAAGAATAGAAACAGGTGCAGGTATACTTGCGTGTACACCAATGCTAGGAGTTTAGTAAATAAATTTGATGAATTTGAGGTATTGCTCAAAACATCAAAGGCAGATATTGTTGGGATATCAGAGACGTGGTGTCACACAGATATAAGTAATGCGGAACTGGAATTTGGGGAATACAATGTGTATAGAAAGGATAGACAGGATAGGAAGGGGGGGGGGGGGGTTATGCTATTAGTTAAGAAACACATAAAAACCAAGGAAGTGAAGCCAGTCGACATCGCTGGACAGTGCAGTGTTGAGTCAGTTTGGTGTGACATAAGCATTGGGAGATCAAAATTGAGAGTAAGAGTGTGCTATAGGCCTAATGACTCTGATGAGTATAATAAGGAACTGTACAGGGAAAGAGTGGGCCAGTAAATCAGAGAGTCTTATAATGGGAGATTTTAATTTCCCAGATATTGACTGGAATTTGGGGGCTGGTTACTCACGCACTAGCAGGGCTTTTGTGGATTTATTGGATGATTGTTTTCTACATCAGCATGTTCGGGAGGCAACTAGAGGGAGTAATACTCTTGATTTGATTATCAACAGTGATTCTTCATGCATTAAGAATCTGTAGATAAATGAACCACTAGGTGGCAGTGATCACAGTGTGCTGAAGTGGGATTTACTCAAAGAGGTAACTACCATTAGGGGTAAAGGGAAGGGTTATTGCTTCCGTAAAGGCGACTACGATGGACTGAGACAGTATTTAAATTCTATACAGTGGGACCAACTGATGATGTTACCAACAGCAAATTCAAAATGGGAAGCATTCAAAGAACTTATCTTGGAAGCTACTAGGCTTTACATACCAACTAAGAAATATTGTTCAAGGTTTAGGCCAAAATGGATGTCAGATGAACTAATGAGGCATATGGCAGAGAAGAAAAATGTATGGGATACTTACAAATTAACACATGACACAGAAGCCTATGATAGATGCAAGTTGATATGCAACCAAGTTACAAAGGAGGTTAGGCAGGCAAAGGCAGATTACGAGAAATCCTTGGCAAGGGATGCAAAGAAAAACAGCAAAGAGTTCTTTACTTATGTAAACTCTAGAAGGAAGGGGATGAATCAGATTGGTCCACTTGATATTGATGGGTCAACTGTTGATGATCCTGCTCAGGTAGCTAACAAACTAAATGAATATTTTGCATCGACATTCACACATGAGGAGTTATTCAGCAAGGGGAATGCCAGAGGTGTATTCAACTCTAGCAGTAAGCTACAGAATCTTGAAATAACTGGGAGTAAAGTGGAGGAGAAACTGTTGAAGATAAACACAAGAAAGGTACCCAGGGTGGATGGGATCTATCCAGTTATATTAAAGGAGGCAGCAAAGGAAGTAAGCAAACCCTTAGCCATAATTATGAGAGCTTCCTTGGACTCAGGGGAGGTACCCATAGACTGGAAATGTGCAAATGTGACCCCAATTCACAAAGGAGGATCAAAGGCTGACACAAGTAATTATAGACCTGTGAGCTTAACTTCTGTTCCAGGAAAATTAATGGAGGCACTGGTTAAAGAAGCACTGCAGGATCATTTAGACAAGACTTCAGTTACAGCTCAGACACAGCATTGTTTTGTTAAGGGGAAGTCTTGCCTGACCAACTTGATTGGATACTATGATGCAGTCACAAAAGAACTGGATGCAGGGAATAACTTTGATATTATATACTTGGATCTTAGAAAGGCTTTTGATACTGTTGCACATGGAAGACTGCTACGCAAATTGGAGCAGTGTGACATTGGAGGCAAATTGCTGCTATGGATAAAGGGGTGGTTGAGGGGGAGAAGACAGAGAGTGGTAATCAATGGACACTGCTCATCGTGGACTAATGTTATTAGTGGAGTCCCTCAGGGCTCAGTGTTGGGTCCATTATTGTTTTCTGTATTTATAAATGATATTGATGATGGTATATCAAGCTTAATGTCCAAGTTTGCAGGTTGACAACCCTGTCAAAGGTTGGCAGGGTTGTCAAGGACACTACTGACACTATGCTGCTGCAACAGGATCTGGAAAGGTTGAGCAGATGGGCTGAGAGGTGGCAAATGAAGTTTAACATTGACAAATGTAAAGTACTACACATGGGAAACAGCAACCCCAGAGCAACGTATCAACTCTGTGGTACTACACTGACAGTGGTAGAGAATGAAAGGGACTTGGGGGTGGTTGTGCAGGCAGATATGAAGTTCTCTGAGCAGTGCAGACGGGCTGCAAGAGTAGCTCATGGAGTATTGTCAATGATATACAGGAAGTTTTCCAGCAGGGATAAGGAGGTGATTATTCCATTGTAGAAGGCAATGGTCAGGCCACACCTAGAGTACTGTATACAGGTCTGGAGGCCTCATTTCAAGAAGGATGTAGAGCTGCTGGAACAAGTACAGAGAAGGGCAACAAGATTAGTGAATGGAACAAAGGGGTGCTCTTACGAAGAAAGGCTTAAGTTTTGCAAATTACAGTATCTGGAGACTAGGCACCAGCGAGGTGATATGATAGAGGTGTATAAAGCTTGAATGGTTTAAGCATGCTCAATGCTGATGGGATTCTTCCTCTAGCTCAGAAAAATCACCTGAGAGGGCATAAATTCAAATCGAGGAAAGACAGATGTAGGATAGACGTGCGGAAATTTGCCTTTAGCCAGCGGGTGGTTGGTTGGTGGAACAGACTTCCATCCCTTGTGGTGGAGGTTGATAGCCTAAATAAGTTTAAGGCTCAGCTGGACAGGTATTTTGAACGAACAGAGGGGTGAAGTGGAAGTGGGGTTTTTTTTTTTTTTTTTTTTTGGCTGATGCTGCATAAGCTTGCTTTCTTGCATCAAATGCCTCTACTATTGCTAATGCTAATATCATATAAAAAATTCCTTAAGGGTTTTTGTTTCATAGAAGCTCCTTGCTTTTTAGCTGTTATATTTTGTAGGCCTAAGTAACAAAACAGTGGTGGGCGTGGTATCCACCTACTGTACAATGTATAACATAAAGCTGACTCAGTTGCATTTAGACGATCCGTGTGTCGTTTTTTTTTTTTTTTTTTTTTGTAGTTTCTGTGCACTCTTCATCGTCACTTTCATCTTTTTGTTCGTCAACAACCTTCATGTCATCAGTCATTTCCAGCTGTTCATCAGAATTCTTCCACTCTTTAATATCCTCTGTAGTAAGAGCGTTCAAAACAGGAAGGCTATTGGCTGGTTCTAAAAGGGTTTCCTCACCTCTTTCATCTTCATTTGCCATCACGTTCTCATTGGCTTCATTTTGGGAGCATAAATTATTTTTCCAGGATTCAATAAGAGTAGATGCTTTAACATCGCTCCATGCTTCTGCCAACTGGTAAATAACATCCTTGATGTTTATTTTTTTTAAGATTCTCAACAACGCCTGTTTCAAGATTTTTAAGCAGATGTTTCAAGAGACATTGCCTATAGCTGCATTTCAAAGTCTCCAAAACACCATGATCTAGAGGTTGAAGTAGGGACGTCACATTAGGTGGCAAACACAGAGCTCTGATGTCACCAAAAACTAGTTCACTTTCGTCTAGATGAGATGGAGCATTGTCTAAAATTAAAAGTGCTTTATGGGTAAGTTTCTTTTCATTCAAATATTTTTTTGTGCTAGGGGAAAATTCTTCATGAAACCATGTTTTAAACAAACTTAAATCTATCCATGCATTTTTTTGATTTGTGTAATTAATAGGTAAACATTTTACATTTTTTAAAGCTTGGGGGTTCTTTGACTTTCCAATGAGAGTTAAAGTTATGCCCCCCCCCCAATGAATTTGAACATGCCAGTACCGTTATTCTCTCTTTTCTTCGTTTATAACCAGGAGCTGATTTTTCTTTTCTAGCTGCAAGTGTTTTGCGTACGAGCATTTTATAATTCAGGCCCGTTTCGTCACAATTGTAAATCTGATCCGAATTTAAATTTTCTTCTTGAATAATTTTTGATAATTTAGCAATAAATGTTGCTATTTCTTCCGTACTAGTAGATAATTTTTCCCCAGTGATGTTCAGATTTCTAACTCCAAACCTTTTTTCCCAACAATCCAACCAACCAATACTTGAGGTAAATTGTTTTCCCCCTTCATTAAAATGCTTATGAAATTCTAAGGCCTGTAAAATCAGTCCAGAAATTGGGTTTCCTTTGTCCCTCATCTGTGTGAACTACAAAAAAGGGGCTTCAGAAGTTTGTTCAAATTCTCTTTTCTTCTTTGTTTTTCTATTAAAATTTTCACTATCACATACAAATGCTCTTTGTGAATACCATTTTTCAATTTCTGCTCTCTTTCTCCTCCAGTTCCCTACAGTCACTTCAACACCTAAGTTACCGCCACTTTTTTTTATTGTTTCTCCTTGATCCAAGAATTTGATTGCATTCAACTTCATATCTAAAGATACAACAGCATACTTCCGTTTTCCAATCATAGTGCTTACACTAACCCTAATAACACAGATGAAACATGACAAATAAAAAAATTAGAGTAAAATTTTTAAATCTTTTTTATTTATTTTTTATTAAATCTTTAAAATTACAGAGTAAGAAGTCACAAAATCAACAAACGTAAAAGATCACATGGCTCAACACTCAACTGGTGTGGGTTCCCGCTCCGTATTGAATTACGTACTCTTGTCTTTGATGATAAAGTATATACAACTTTTCGACAATTCACCTCAGATAATGTGGAACCTTGGTTAAATGAGCCTCAGTTAATCGGGACTCTACTGTACATATATTTCATTTCGTTCCTTAATTATTATTATTATTATTATAATCTCACTTACTCAAGTAGAAATTAATATATATTACAACTCCATATCATCCTAGGTGAAGTGGCTAATTTGGAAGCTAATACAGAATACTTTACTATAATAGCTCAGTTATAAGCAGGGCTCAACAAATCTGGTTTCCCATGGCACGTAGATATTACCAGCTGGTGAGTAGCTACAGACTAGATAAAATAGAATGTTTTTATTAACATTAATAATAAAATATTATTGCAACATTCACATACTTTAAGTTGATATCTATAAGGCAGTCCTTCCAACTTCGACAGCATCACATGAAAGAGGGGTTTTAGCATCATGAATTTAATTAAATTCAAGAACAGATCCATGTTATACAGTTCTAGTTTCGAGAACCTCTTGACAGTATCAATTAATGGACCAACAATTGATTTGTTCCAACCAGGACGTACTATTGATAAGTGGCATTTTTCAAATAAAATGCATCATGTAAAGTGCCATTCAAGTAGCAAAAATTAAAAATGCATGACGAGTATTGGAGAAATTAAATATAATAAACTATATTATCAAAAACTAATGTTGTTATTACTGTTCCGCTTATTCTTATTAGGACTTTATGCTATTAAATAAACACTTTTTTTTGGTGGGCGCATCCCTTTTGTGTGTTGCCAGTAGGGTTTGCATTTGTCAAGCCCTGGTTATAAGGAAATGTTTTAGGCAACAAATGCTTTTTTTAAAAACTACATTATATTAAAGTCTTTTATCTAGCACAAATATAACCACCACTGCTATACCACTCTGTTGGAAGGCATATCTTTCCACAGAATTTGATCTCTGCACTTTACTACTAACTGAGACATACAGTATTAGGTTTCAAAAATAAAGCAAGAGGTAAGTCTCAATGTTAAATTTACGAGGTTCTACTATAAAAACATTTTTGCTTTATAGAAAATGATCCTCTTCGTATTTTGAGCAGCTAATTATTAAAATCAATTGAAGCAAAAGAGTCAAAAAACAGTTAACTACATTTTTCGCAGATAATGCATACTGCCAATAAACACATGAGCAATACAAAAACGGAACAGAAGCAATGATATGGGAAGACAGTACAACGCTGAGTCATTTTGGTGAGACATACACATTGTGAAAACAAAAATAAGTGGGAGTATGTTATAGGCTAAATGACTGATGAGTATGATGAACAACCAAACAAACAAGCAGAGCAGAGCCAGCAAATTAGAATGCCTTATAATGGGGGATTTTAACTTTCCAGATATTGACTAGCACTTATGGGTTGGTTACTTGAATAGTAGCAGAAAATTTCAAGATTTATTGGATGACTGCATTTTATGGCAGTATGTTAGAAAAGCAACAAGAAAAAGCAATGATTATCAGCAATGACCCTTCATACATTAAGAATATCCAGATAAAGGCACCACTAGGTAGAAGTGATTGTAATATACTTATATAAGATTGACTTAAAGATATGATTACTGTCAAGTGTAAAGGGAAGCGATTTGGGTTTCGTAAAGGCAACTATAAATGTCTTAGACAGCTTAATTAATTTCAGTGAGAACAACTGATATTGTTACCAACAGAAATTCTAAATGGGAAGCATTCACAAAAATAATCATAGAAGCTGCTAAGCTTTTATAACAAAAAAGAGATACTGTTCATGTTTAGACCTAAATGAATGTGAGATAAATTGATGAGACTAGTGGCAGAAAAGAAAGAAAAATGCACAGGATGATTATAAATTATCAGGGAACACAGACAACTACAAAAAAGTACAAACTAGCTTGAAACCAAGTCACTAACGGGGTTAAGCAAACTCACACAGATTAGAGAAGTCTTTGGCTAAGACTGCAAAAAAAAAAAAAAAAACAGAAAAATCTTTGCTTATATTAACTCTAGAAGGAAAGGGATGAATCGCATTTCATTCATCCACTAGATACAAATGACATAACTACTGATGATCCTGTTCAGATTTTTCCTAGGTAAGAATTTTTGACCTAGTCTGCCTGTCTATCGATATTGCTTTTCTTTTTCCTCTGAATCTGTAGTGTCTTCACCAGAACGCTTCCTTTTCACACCTTTTAAGTATTTTACTCATTTTTAGGGAATAAAGCACAATTACAAAATGTGGAGGCACGCTTGATACACATAAACAAAGCTGCGCACGTGTAGCAACTGAATGAACATCACCGTAAAGCTCACATTTCACTAAAGCACAATTCTGGGGGTTACGGCCTCATTTCAAGAAGGATGTAGAGCTGCTGGAACGAGTACAGAGAAGGACAACAAGATTAGTGAATGGAACAAAGGGTTGCTCTTACGAAGAAAGGCTTAAGTTTTGCAAATTACAGTGTCTGGAGACTAGGCACCGGCGAGGTGATCTGATAAAGGTGTATAAAGCCTTGAATGGTTTCTTCCTCTCGCTCAGAATAATCACCTGAGAGGGCATAAATTCAAATTGAGGAAAGACAGATGTAGGATAGACGTGCAGAAATTTGCCTTTAGCCAGTGGGTGGTTGGTTGGTGGAACAGACTTCCATCCCTTGTCGTGGAAGTTGATAGCCTAAATAAGTTTAAGACTCAGCTGGACAGGTATTTTGAACGAACAGAGGGGTGAAGTGGAAGTGGTTTTTTTTTTTTTTTTTTTTTTTGGCTGATGCTGCATAAGCTTGCTTTCTTGCATCAAATGCCAATGCTAATGCTAATTAAGGATACCATTACCAACAGACTTGAATGAGTTTTGCAACTGAATTACAATAATGACTGCAAGACATACTACAGAATATGACAAGAAATAAACTGACTTCTGTTGGACCATCAATAAGATGACTGGCAGCAGCCACACTGAGATACAGTGAAAAAAACTTCAAAGACAGAAACTTCAAAGTACAAAATAAAAAGAATTACAGACAGATGAAGTTATAAACCTACTTTTGACAATTACTCAATTATAATTTAACATAATTATAATGGTGGTGATTGCATGGTGGTGATTGCAAGTGTCCTACCTGAAAGCCAGCACGAACTCTTTTCACTATGTTGATGAGATGATACATTTGAACTGTAACCTTTAAAATTTGGTTCAATACTAGCATTTAACTTCCAATATATGAAGGTTCTTAGTGAATACTACTCCTTTTAGTCCAATACCATAAAACATTGTAAAGGGATGATATATAAAATTCATATGCTTTGCAGCACACATGAGAATCCTTCTTCTGGCACTGAAAACCAAGTACTCAGCATTTTACAGAGACCATCTGCCAGCTGATAAAAAGTAAATAAGCTTTGATAGAGTTATCCTAGTAGCATCTCAGATGCTTAAATGCACAGTGATTAATCTTTTCAGGTCATGCTGTATAATTTAACCCAGAGTCAGATGCATGGGGGTCTTTAAACCCCGTCCAATTTCAGTGATGTACTCTCCATCTACTCAGTCCATACAACTGAAACTCCAAGTACCTTTCAACAAAAGTGCATTCTTTGATTTCTCCACTGAAAATTCCAGAAATCTCTCTTAGTCACACAAACAGGAAAAATGCAGGATCAAGTTAAGCCTATTCATGATAATTATATGCATGCATCAAAAAGGCAAAAATTTAAATTTAGCAGCATCTCTTGCAACCAAGTATTGAAGCACACTGTATTTTATGTTTCATGACAGTACCTCCACTTGTTGTAATCTCTGGCTTTGTGTTACTGAAGAGTCTGGTTGGTATCCAATTGTTGATGCACACAAGTTTATCAATTTACATTTCACTTGTCAACAGTGAAGATAACTCCCAAATAAAGATGGTAAAAAATATGTCTCAAGCACTATGGGGGAGGGGTGTCAAAAATAATTAAAAATATGTTTCTAATATTAAAAATGGATTTTCACAGTTCTGTTTATAAGTGAGTGCATTAAAAATAAAAAGTGGTATCAAAAAGTAAAGTTCTGAATTTTTTTTGTCAATTTTTAAGATGATGGGATTACTTTTTCTGAGTGGGCATATAATCCTCAAAGAACACTGCCACGACTGCTTAAGGGTAAGCTGAACACTCAAGCTTTAAGGTCGAATAGTAGTAATAGTATTCACCATATAGTGCAAGGAAGCCACAAGCTTTTGCTGCAATGGGAAAAAAAAAAAATAAGAAAATACATATTATGATTTGTTTGTTTGTTTGGGGATTTATTGGGCACATCGGCATCTGTGGCCACAGCACACCAACATATTATAAACTTCCCTTCTCACATAGGTAACTATCCAGTCGCCCTTTTAACTTCTTTAAACTATCAGCTTCAACTACCTGCACTGGCAACTTGTTCCAGCAATCAATGACTCACTGGCTAAAAGAAAACTTCCTACAATCTAGTCTAAACCTTTTCCCCTGTAATTTGAATTTATGGCCCCTAGTTCTGGAATCCTTTATAACAGTGAAAATTCAGCCTTCCTTTTACCAATCCCTCTTTGAGCCACTCTCATAAACCTCAATCAAGTCCCCCCCCCCCTTCCGGAGGTCCCTGGTTGCCAAGCTCTGTAAGCCCACATAATCAGGAGCCTTTCCTCATACGGTCCCCCCCTTCTGCCAATCTCACCATGTGGGTTACCCATCTTTGGGCCCTTTCAAGAAGCTGAATGTCTTTTTTTCAGATGAGGTGGCGCCTCCGTAGCCAGGTGGGCAGGGGCAGCAGTGCGTAGCACATGCTTCTTGATTAGACCAGGGTTCGAGCCCGTGACCACCAAATACGGAGGATGCGGAAAGGTCAGGGAATGACCACCGCATATCCCCGGAGGAATATGGCCTTAGTTGCTAATGCTCCTAAAAAAAAAAAAAACCAATCAGATGAGGTACCCATACTATTGCACATGTAACTCTTGCACATGCCTTAAGAGTTCTTATCTGTTACCCCAACTGGACGTATTATCTAGATGTTCTGGGGACAAAGACGTTTCACGTGCGCGGGTAGCTAATATCAGGGAAGAGAGCCTAAAAAACTTCAAGGGTTGTGTTAGGGTTGTTAAATATACAAGAACAGTAAATCTTAATTGTTTATACCGTAACGTTAGAAGTGTCGTCAATAAAATGAGCGAATTCGAACTGCTGGTTAAAACAAGTAACGCGGACATAATAGGGCTTACAGAGACGTGGTGCCACCCGGAAATTGGGGATGATGAGTTTCAGTACGGCTTGTATAATGTATTTAGGAAGGATAGGTTAGATAGAAGGGGTGGTGGGGTAATGCTTCTTATCAGAAGCAGCCTGAGTGCGACGATAGCTTTCCCGGATTCAGACATTTCACATGCTAGTATAGAGTCTGTATGGTGTGAGATAGTTGGAAACAAAGGTATAATGCGAGTAGGAGTAATCTACAGACCAGGTGATTGTGAAGATTATGACAAAAGCCTCTACATGCAAATGGAATGGGCAAGTAAGCGTCAATGCCTTATTATGGGTGATTTCAATTTGCCTCTAATTGATTGGAGTAAATGGGAAGGAAACTCGACATGGGGAACAAAATTTTTAAATCAACTAGACTGTTATTTGTATCAACATGTCAGGGAAAGTACTAGAGAAAAGAATATCCTAGACCTCATCATCACACATGAATCAGATGACATAACAGGGCTGACAGTAGAGGAACCAGTAGCAGGAAGTGATCACGGAGTTCTACGGTAGATGATGACGAGAGAGGTAGCAGAAGTAAAAGGCAAAGGAATGGGTTTTAATTTCAGAAAAGGAAATTACGATGCCTTCAGGTACTACATGGCCTCTATTAACTGGGTAGATATCGCGCAGAGAATGAATACAATTGAACTGTGGTACGCTTTTAAAACATTAATCACAGATGCCTTGAATGCGTATATACCATTAAAAAAATACTCCACGAGGAGGGTTCCAAGTTGGATGACTAGTGAAGTTGCCGCATTACTTGAGCAGAAAAAGGTGGCATGGAAAGGTTACAGAACAATAAAAAGTACTGATGCCTATAACAGCTACAAGGTGATGTGTAATAGAGCCACAGAAAAGGTTCGACAGGCAAAGGCAGTTTATGAGAAATCACTAGCAAACAGAGCAAAGAGGGGGGATAAAGAATTCTTCACATATATAAATGCCAAGAAGAGCAGGACAAACCAGATCGGACCTTTACGTAAGGGAAAGGGGATAGTAATAAATACACCAGCTGCCGTTGCAGATGAACTCAACAGTTATTTTGCATCGATATTTACAAATGAAAAGCCTTTTGTGGCAAAGGGAAATTGTGGGAGCGAAGTTAAAAAATATGTAATTAATGATATTGAAATTTCGCAAGATTATTTAATGAAAAAACTTTCGAGCCTACAGACCAGTAAAGCTCCTGGAGTTGATGGAATATACCCTATAATCTTAAGAGAGGCGGCAAGCGAGTGCATTGAACCATTGAGGCTAATTATGCGAGCATCATTAGACTCTGGGGAGATTCCCTTGGATTGGAAAAGTGCAAATGTATCTCCCATACATAAGGGTGGCTCTAAAAGTGAAGTTGGAAATTATCGATCTGTCAGTCTGACTTCAGTAGTAGGGAAAATCATGGAGGCAATGATCAAGGGTGGAATTCAGGATCATTTGGATCGAATTGAAATTCTCAAGGATACTCAGCATGGTTTCGTAAAGGGAAAATCATGTGTAACAAATCTGGTTCGCTATTTCGAAAGGGTCACTCACGAGCTGGATTTAGGGAATAATTTCGACATTGTTTATTTAGATTTCAGCAAAGCTTTTGACTCAGTCCCACATGAGCGGTTGCTTTATAAGCTGGAACAGGTTGGAATCACTGGGAAAATCCTTAGATGGATAGAAGGATGGCTTCAGGGCAGGAGGCAGAGGGTTGTGATAAATGGCTATTCCTCAGATTGGGTTGAGGTAAGAAGTGGGGTTCCCCAAGGATCAGTATTAGGACCACTGTTGTTTTTAATTTTCATAAACAACATTGATGAAGGGATAGAGGGCGTGATGTCTAAATTTGCAGATGATGTTAAAATTGGAAGAGTAGTTAATGATCACTGTCAAGCTGAGCTTCTTCAGAGAGACCTAGATAGACTTCAGGAATGGTCAGAAAAATGGCAGCTGTGCTTTAATCCAACAAAGTGTAAGGTATTACACCTGGGAAACAGTAATCCCAAAAAAACTTATTCACTTGGTGGAGTTCAACTAAACCCAGTACTGGAGGAAAGGGACTTGGGTGTTACGATACGGTCAGACATGAAATTCTCCGAGCATTGTAAACAGGTTGCAAGGAAGGCCCATGGTGTCCTATCGATGATCTATCGAACTTTTGTAAGTAGAGATAGGGACGTGATAATCCCATTATATAAGGCTTATGTTAGACCACACTTGGAATACTGTGTTCAAGTATGGAGACCGCACCTGAAGAAAGACATCGAGCTTCTTGAAAGGGTGCAAAGAAGGGTAACTCGCCTGGTGAGATCGGCAAAAGGGCGTCCTTATGAAGAAAGACTTCGAATATGTGGGTTGCAGAGTTTGGAAACTAGACACCTTAGAGGAGATTTGATTGAGGTGTTTAAGGCTCTGAGAGGCATCAGTAAAATGAATGAGGACGAAATTTTCAAGATTATAAATGATGCTAGAACTAGGGGACATAAATTCAAGTTACGGGGGGAAATGTTTAGATTCGACTGCAGGAAGTTCTATTTTAGCCAGCGAGTTATAAATTACTGGAATAAGTTGCCTTCATGGGTGGTAGAGGCCGACAGTTTGGGGAAATTCAAAGGTCATCTGGATAGTACTTTCGGGTAAGGGAAGCGCATAGGATGATAGGTTTAATTTCCTTTTTATTTATTTTTTATTTTATTATTATTTTTTTTATTTATTAATTATTATTATTTAGTTATTTATTTATTTATTTATTTTTTGTTTTTATCATTGTTTTGTTCAGATTTTTTTTTTTTTTTTGGCTGGTGCAGCATAAGCCATAGGCTTTCTTGCACCATGCAGCCGTTACTAATACTAATACTAATACTATTCTGCTGTATAGCTTGTATAGCACTAATGGAGTCTGTATATATAACACTGTGCATTTGTTGTTTATTGTTTGTTGAGAGTTTGAAATTTAAGGTCAGGTGTATAGCAGAGAGTTCTGCAGTATAGCTACTACATTCAATAGGGAGTTTCTTGGCTGGTAGTAATGCTGCTACACCAGCATGACTCTCAGTTTTAGATCCATCCATGTAGACTGAGTACTCAATGCAGCATGAATTTGCAGTATGTTCTGTTGGTATAAGGTGTGCTTTCCCCATGCTATGCATGAGAGGTAGCACAGCTTGTTTTTTTTTTTTTTTTTTTTGTTTCAGGATTTATTAGGCACATCGACAACTATGGCCATAGGGTGCCAGGTTGCACAGCAGTATATGATACTTCCAAAGTGGGACTGTATGAGAGGTAGTAAGCTGTATCTTACCAAAGTCAAGTTGCCAATCAGTGAGTAATGAAAAAAGGTGTATCCCTGTTTACGGGTAAACTCTGTAATGATTTTCCGATTTGGGAGAGACAAGTCCATTCCAAGTTGGGTGGTTTGGTTGCCATTTTAGTTTTGCTGCATAGTTTAGCAAAAACATTTGTCTGCATAGAAGCAAGGTGGTTTCGTTTGCTTCAGCACATAAGCACCATGGTGTACAGAATCAAGCTAATGTAAAGCACTTGGTCTAGCAGAGCTATAGACTGTAGTGCCATAATAAAATTTCTATGTCAAAGAAAACCATGGCTGTATTAATGAATGGTACAAATAACGTGAATGTATTAATGAATGGTACAAATGCAGGAGTGTGTAACAGTTGCCTCTCCATGTTGTGCTAGATAGCACTCTTAAAATGTTTAGCTTCTTAAGACAGGTAATCCAGAGTCAGGTAATCAAGGAAAGTATATTTTTTATCAAATACTACACCAAAAAACTGGACACTACAAACCACTGGGATGATTTGATTTTCTTGTCAAAGTTCTGGGTCTGGATGTCATGCTTCCTACAGAAATGTATCCCAATAGTCTTCTAGGGTGAAAGGCAAAACCGTGTTTTGGGACCATTTAACAACTTTGTCGATGGCATCTTGCAGCTCTCTTTCCAACATTTACATATTGGGTGAATGACAGGAGATATTGAAATGAAATTAACAGTGATATAAGAAGTTCCTGATAAACTGTGGCAGATATCAGCATAGTCCCAAATCATACAGTTCTCGCACTAAGCCATATTTCAAAGGCTTTTTCTATGTCAAAGAAAACCATGGCAAGGTAATCTTTTCATAGATAGGCATCACAGATGTTCTACTCAATAGGTCAAGAGCGGATCTGTCTTCATAAAAGCTGCATTGCACTAGGTTTAGGAGGTTATTTTGAACTAGAAACTAGGTTAGCCAAGTACTGATAATTTTTTCGAAGACTTTATTCATGCAGTTGATGAGTATAATAGGTCAGTAATTTTGCAGATTTGTAGGATATTTTCCTGTTTTGGAAATGCCAAAATAATAAGTATGACACCATTTCTCTGTGAAGGTATTTTCTTTGAATATTCTATTCTGGAGAAGTAACAGTGTCTCTCAACATAAGAATACCCTTCATGTTCCTGACTAATCTTGTTACTCTCCTCTGCGCCCGTTTCAACAGATCAACATCTTTTCTAAAATGAGGCTTCTGGACTTGTATGCCAAACTCAAGATGCAACCTGTCACCTCATACAATGGGACAATCAGCTCCTTATCCCTGCTGACAAAATTCCTGTATATCACTGACCCCATGAACTGTCCTAGCAGCCTGTCTTACATTACTCAGAAAACTTCATATGGGACTTACCCCACTACATTCAGTGTAGTACCATCTAATTGGTATGTTAATCTGGAATTACAGCTGGCCATATGCAGTAACCTTGCACTTGTCAATCTTAAACCACAAATGTCAGTCCGTCTGGTTATTTTCTAAATCTTGTTGAAGCAGCATATCCTGATTTCTATCATGAAACACCCTGCCAACCTTCATATCACTACAAAACTTGATATGTCTTCATGAATATCATTAATAAATATTTAAAACAATGAAGGTTACAACTATTAACCCTGAGGGACTACACTAGTAACATTAACCCAAGAGCAAACCCCATCAATAACCATTCTATGCATTCTGCCACTCAACCATCCCTTTATCCATAGCAGTAACTTAACTCTAATGCCACACTGCTACAATTTGTATAGCAGTCTTTCATGTGTAACAGCGTTAAAAGCTTTTCTGAAATCATCCAAGTAAATATTGTCAAAATTATTTTTTGCATGCAGCTCCTTTATTATTATGTCATGGTAACCAATCAGAATTCCAGACAAGATTTTTCCTTAATGAATCCATGCTGCATAAATATATTTCTGTCAGTATGCTCCTGCATTACTACTTTGATCACCAACTCTTATTTTCCTGGAACAGAAATCAAGCTTACAGTTTTATAATTACTCACTTTTCCCTGTGATCCCCTTTATGAATAGGGGAGATATTTGCACATCAATCCATGGGAACCTTCACCTGAATCCAAGGATGCTTTCATAATTACAGCTAAAGGTTTACTTATCTCTTTTGTTGCTTTTTTTGATACAACTGAATAGCCTCCAACAGCCCCAGGTATCTGTTTACTTTCAGCCTCAACAATTTCTGTTACACTTTCCTCAGTAATCTCAAAATCCTTGAGCTCCCATTTATAAGTTGGTATTTCTGGTATACCCGTTTGTCAACATTCTTCATGCATGATTGTAGATACAAAATATTTATTCAGTTTTTTGGCAACCAGAAAAGGTTTATCAATTAGTTATGCCATTCATATCTAATGGACCAGTGAGGGTCAATCCTTTCTTTCTAGTGCTAACATAAAGAGCTCTTTGCTACCTTTATTTGCATTCCTAGCCAAAGACTAGGAATCTGTCTTAGCCTGACTAATTACCTTGGTGACATGATTAGACTAGTTTCTAATTACTGTATGCTTCTGCGTCATCTGATAATTTTTAATCACTCCATGCATTTTTCTGCTCTATCACTAATCTCATCAGTTGATCTGTCATCCATTTAGGTCCAAACCTTGAATAGTGCCAGCATTACATTGTTCACCTATGTCAACCAAGTGCATTGCCATATTATTGCCAGTCATATGTTCTTTTTAAACAAGAGCATAGCACTCCCACCTCCTGTCCTGTCTGTCCTTTCTGTAAATGTTGTACTTTCCTATTCAAACTCTGCATTCCCTAGATAATGAGAGAAAACTGAAAAGGCATCCTTAATTAGCTGACTCTAAAGAAAGCTGACAGAACTGAGTTAAATGTAGGGCCAAGAAGTATAAGAAAACACTTCATGGAATGAGTTGCCATGGTAGCCCAGCTACTCCCAAGCCAAAGCTATCTACAAGAAACACAGATCACAGTTTTACCCTATTTCAGGGTAAAACTGTGGATATGAAACACTAGGCATTATAGCATTAAGGCCGAACACTATGTGACAGTCTAGACCAGGGGTTTCCAAACTTTTTAGACATGCAGAGTCCACCATCAGAAAGAAAAAACATTCCAAAGCCTTAATAATAAAAAAAAATACACTAAATACAGAAACAGTCTGTCACTAGCACCAGATCTTTATATATATAACACATACATTGACAGTCCAAGGCACTCAGAAAATCCTTGCGGAGCCTCATAACTATGGCAGAGCCCAAGGGCTCCGCAGAGCATAATTTGAAAAACCCTGCTCTCGACATCAGATAGACACCTATGGGTGTGGTGTATGCCAAAAGAGCAGTTTCACTAAAATTGTACTGCAACAATGAAATTCAATAGTACTAGTGATGTGATTTTGTTTTACATAGCCATCTATTATGAGTGAATTTTTGAATAATTCCTACCTAACCTACATGGTTTCAATTCTTTGTGGATGGGTGGAGGATCAGCTGTATCTATATCAGTCTAAAACACTCCTTAATAGACCAGGATCAATACAACAGTAGTTTGAAGCAAATAATGCAGTGGGACTACACTTCCAACTAAGATCTGAATCCAAACAAACACCTTTGGTATGTGTCGATACAACTTAACTAGAAAGATGCCAGGTTTATGCAGAGAGCCAGCAATAGCATTATGGGAAGAGTAGTCAAGTGCAACCCGTGGGAGGTCATACACCATGTTACACTTTTATTTGTTAAAACCAGATATTTTAAACCCAATGCAGGAAACGTATACTTGATGACATCAATAAAGACTGATTAATCTTTACTTACACTGACAAAGATTTTTTGAAACTTCAAGTTCAACAAAACTAGCAATTTTATACGAACTAAAGAAACAGTTAATTACGGAGTAGCAGTGTCAAGTGAGTTTATCAAAAAATACTGATACCGGCACACATTCCTTAGTAGAACTCAAAATTATCAATGCACTAAAAATACGCTTCTACACTAACGATCACATAGCGACGTAATAGACAGGTAATCCTGAACATTAGTGTCGTGAGTCACCGGAACTCGGAACTGTCGTGAATCGTATTCTGACGGAGAGTTCCGACTTGACTGAGCATGCGCAACATTTACTATCTGCCCGTCTGTGCCGGGAATTGTCACGGAGCATGCGCGGCACTCTCCGTATCTGCTGGTACATATATTCTGACGGAGAAGTTCCGACTTCACTGAGCATGCGCGACACTCACTATACACTGGCAATTATTATTATTATTATTATTATTATTATTATTATTATTAATTGCTACAAGGTGCAAGGAAGCCTGAGGCTTATGCTGCACCAGCCAAAAAAAAAAAAAAAAAATTCCCGAGTTACCCTGAGAGAGAGAGAGAGAGAGAGAGAGAGAGAGAGTCAAAGGGAGTCACCAAGAAAGAGAAGAATGGTGATATCCAGCTCAGGACCCTGGGTGTGCCAAGCCTATACTCACCAGCTGTGAGCCCCTGGGGAATAACATCTGGTGAGTATGGGCTTTTTCCGTTTTCAGAAAGAATAAAAAACAATTTTCTGACTGCATAAAAGAATTTGATTAGAAATATAAAAGTAGAGAGTGATAAAAACAATAATGGACAAACCTATACTGTATACTTTTTTTTCGTTCTCGGAAAGAATAAAAAAACAAATTTCTGACTACATATGAAATTGATTTTAAAAATGAAAGTAGACAGTTATAAAACAATAAAGGAAATAAGTAATTATTGTTAATTTTTAATTATTTTCAGAGCCCCTAGCAGAACTCCATGTTGTCCGCCACCACCGCTGGGAGATGAGCCAGGCTGTCCACGGTACTCTGGCTGCTCTCCGTCAGGGATCGCCTGAGCTTCCTGACGGAGAACAGAAAAAAAAAAAAAAAAAGAAGAAGAAGAGAGCATTAGTGAGGGAGATAGCTGAAAGATGGGGGTAAAAAGGAAGAGGAAAAAGGCGTCAACTGCGAACACTGTATTTTCTTCGCTTTAAACGTTTGAATTAACGAAATGCTGTTTTTCCCTAGGCTAGTGGAGAAAAGAAAAGCAAAAAATAGAGATACCTTTTTGCCTTCATCGATTTAGAAAAAGGTTCCGTTTAGAAAAGACTCCGTTCCAAGAAAGGAATTATGCAAAGCCCTTCAAAATATGTCAGTTGATCCAGAGCTTGTGGAACTGATTAGGGCAGGGTTTCCCAAACTTTTTTAGTCACGGAACACTTTTCATCTCACAGTATATTAACAGAACACAGAAACACAAGTTTAGTGGAAGCGAAAGAACTGTTTGCTAATATTTTTTTACTTACGACGCACTGGTCGTCAGGAGAATTTTTTTTTACATTTGGGCACTTTTCTCGGCAAACATATTTCCAAAAGACTTTTTCTGATGTCGTGCCGGAGTATAAACAAGAACATTTTTATTTGAATTTCGGCTTTACATGTGTTGGAAATAAAGATGCTCTTTCTGGACGACCAGTGCGTCGTATGACAAATAAATTTTAGCCAACAGTTTATTATTATTATTATTAGTAGTAGTAGTATTATTATTAGCCACATGGAAGCCTGAGGCTTATGCTGCACCAGCCTGAAAAAAAAAAAAAAATCCCCCCTTTTTCCTTGAGAGAGAGAGAGAGAGAGAGAGAGAGAGAGAGAGAGAGAGAGAGAGAGAGAGAGAGAGAGAGAGAGAGAGAGAAATCACCACGAAAGCAATAAAGAAAGAATGATGATATCCAGCTCAGGACCCTGGGTCTGCCAAGCATTCACCAGATGTGAGCCCCTGGGGTTTTCTTTGGTGTCCACTAAAAGAAAACATGTGTTCCGTAAATAGAAAAAAGAAATGAAAATGAGATGAAAAGAGTTCCGTGACTAAAAAAGTTTGGGAAACCCTGCCCTAATCAGTTCCACAAGCTTTGGGTCAACTGACATATTTTGAAAGGCTTTGCATAATTCCTTTCTTGGAACGGAGTCTTTTCTAAACGGAGCCTTTTCTAAATCAATGAAGGCAAATAAGGTATCTTTATTCTTTGCTTTTCTTTTCTCCACTAGCCTAGGGAAAAACAGCATTTCGTTAATTCAAACGTTTAAAGCGAAGAAAATACAGTGTTCGCAGTTGACTCCTTTTTCCTCTTCCTTTTTACCCCCATCTTTCAGCTATCTCCCTCACTAATGCTCTCTTCTTCTTCTTTTTTTTTTTTTTTTTTTTTTTTTCTGTTCTCCGTCAGGAAGCTCAGGCGATCCCTGACGGAGAGCAGCCAGAGTACCGTGGACGACCTGGCTCACCTCCAACGGTGGTGGCGGACAACGTGGAGTTCCACTAGGGGCTCTGCGGCCAAGAAACCAGATCAGAACCCGACACAAAACTACACATACAACACACAACGCTTTTCTGGCTTTTACAGAAGTTCTGTATTCATCACAAGAGTACTGATGGCGCAGACGTGGGAGACCACAGGTGGCGCCTGACCCAAACACTATGCCATAACACACAGAACTGACTATGCTAAATTGCCTCAGCATATTCCTTTGAACTTAAATTTAATGGGCCTGTATAGCCATTATTACAAATAATCACAAAATATACTCATATTATTATTTTCAGGCAAAACAAAACATATTCCCTGAAAATAATAATTAAAAATTAACAATAATTACTTATTTCCTTTATTGTTTTATAACCGTCTACTTTCATTTTTAAAATCAATTTCTTATGTAGTCAGAAAATTGATTTTTTTATTTTTTCTGAAAACGAAAAACAATGTATATAGGTTTGTCCATTATTGTTTTTATCACTCTCTACTTTTATTTTTCTAATCAAATTCTTTTATGTAGTCAGAAAATTATTTTTTATTCTTTCAGAAAACAAAAAAAAAATTACTGCGCGTACGTAGTACATTGCTAGTGTATAGTGAGTATTGCGCATGCTCCGTGACAATTCATAGCACATATACCAAAACATATACAGTATTGTACTCATAGACCAACAGATATAGTTAGTGTCGCGCATGCTCAGTGAAGTCGGAACTTTTCCGTCCGAATATATTGACCAGCAGATACGTCAGAATATATTGACCAGCAGATACAGCGGCAGATAGAGTGAGTGTTGCGCATGCTCAGTAAAGTCGGAACTGCCCGTCAGAATACGATTCACGACATTTCCGAGCTGCGGTGACTGGCGGGCTGACGGTGACTCACGACGCTGAAGTGCAGGATTACCATAGACACACAACACACATACAATACGTTAAAAGGTAAAGGTAAACTGCAACCATTACCAATCCACTGTAGGATGGAAGCCTCCGCAACGATTCACGTTGAGGAAAATGCACCATAATCTGCCACGTTGGTCCAGTGCGGATTGGCAGATCGCCCGCATCACAGAGTAGTAACTTATCATACTTAGTAGCACATCTTACTTCTCTGTGACCCGCATTTTGCAGTCAGGAGCTTAAACTCCAGTCTACTCAAAGAGCGTGTGCTACTGAACTCCAGCATTGACCACAGAGCAGTAGAGGACGTTTTGGTTTGATACTCCTTTCAAAAATAAACCATACTTTTTTTTTAATAATTTCGTTGTTTATTTCATTCAATTGACTTTATTAAAATATAAAAAAAAATAAAAATATTATATCTATTAAATATTATATTACTGCATTATTAAATATATATATTTTTAAAAAAATAAAAATATAATTTATTAATTTAAATTTAATAAACAGATAGCATTAATTATTACTTATTTATTTATTTAATAAACAGATAGCATTAATTATTACATACCCGTTAAATTTGTCTTCCCCCAATGGTATTCTCCACCTTGTCGCGATGGAGAGCTTGCGTGTCCCGATGACTCGGAGAGTTAAGTCGGCGATAGCTTAGCTACTGACAGGGCCTCCCAAGCCAGATAGGTCAAAGGGTAGGGGCCAGACTAAGAGAGATACGCTGGTCCTCCAGGTTGGGGGTTCTGCAACGGGCTAGCTCCTCGTTCAGTGTAAAAAATACACAAATGCTAAACGACCTACAAGTGATAATGAAAACGGATTGCACTTTCGGGGACGACTCGTCAAACGGAAAAGGAGAGTGATTTTGGGATGCAGGAATATTCAAGGTCTTTCAACTAAGAAAAACTTTCATCCGGATGAACTGCAAAAATTGATAGAAGTTGATAGCTTAAACAGATTCAAGGCAGAACTGGACAAACATTTGGAGTGAGTGAATGGGTGATATGAAAAGGGGGTGTTTTTTTTTTTTTTTTTTTGCTGATGCTATATAAGCTTGCTTTCTTGCATCATGTGGCCTTGTTAATGCTAATTCAATTTAAAAATCGTCGTGTTATCGGAGACAAAGAAAAAGGGATGTGGAGAGGAAGTAATGGAAGAATACTACCATTTTTGGAGTGGAGTCGATAAGAGTGAAAGAGCAAGAGCAGGAGTTTCTATTTCTGTTAAAAAGAAATTGAGACATAACTTCAAAAACTGGCAATTTATTAATGAAAGAATGATCTCATTGGAATTGATAATGTATGGGAGAGAAATATGTATTTTGGGAATATATGTCCCGACTAATGACACGGCCGATTCCTTGAAGGATGAATTTTTGGAGGATCTGAGAGAACTAATAGAAAAAATCCTTAGAACAAAAAGAGATATTTTTAATAGGAGATTTCAATCAAGAAATAGGAACTATAGTAGGCCGCCGTAGCCTAGTTGTCAGGCGCGCGGGTGCATAAGTACATATGCCTTGAGTGACCGGGGTTCAAGCCCGTGACTACTGAATACGGTGCTGTTTCTAGTATTCTGTCTATCTTGTGAACTCCTCTGACCGTTTGGTCGTCCCGGAGTATAAACAGAAAATTTATTTATTTATTAAACAAAATAGCAAAGTTATTGGAAAATTTGGAGAGAAAGAGAGGAACGACAACGGAGATAGACTGTTCAATCTTTGTGAACAGTTCGACTTGAGAATAAACAAGACATTTATCCAACACAAGAATATCCATAATTATATTTGGTCACAGGAGACAAGACAAATCAGATCAGTTACAGATTTCATTATTTCAAAACATTCAGGTAAATATGTATTGAAAGATGTCAGAGTTTATAGCGGAGCCGGATGTGGATCTGACCGTTTTCTTAATCCAGTTCCAACACTGAGGTGGAACTGGATTAAGAAAATAAGTGAAGACAACCAACAATGCAGGGAAGGAGAAATGCTACAATTGGATCAATTTAACGTTGAATTATTTCAAGACGACAGCATTAAAAACAACTTCACCCAGAGATTGGATGCTGCAATTAAAATAGAGATAAAGGTAATGTTGAAGAAATCTACGAATATTTAAAAAACAGCTCATGAAATCCTGTGCAAAAAGAAGACCCAAGGACCAAAAAAGACCTGGATTACAGAGAAAGTAAGAGCTGCTGTAGAGGAAAAGAAACTTGCATATCAGAAATGGCTGGGTGATAGGAACATTTATTAGCATTAGCATTAGCAAGGGTTTATGATGCAAGAAAGCAAGCTTATATAGCATCAGCCAAAAAACACACACACACACACACACACACACACACACATACACACCCTTCTCATTTCGCCCATCCACTCGTTCCAAATGTTTGTCTAGTTCTATCTTGAATCTGTTTAAGCTATCAATTTCTACAACGACAGATGGAAGTTTCTTCCAACAGTCAGCCACCCCCTGGATAAAGGCAAACTTCCGACATCTTTCCTATAACTGTCTTTCCTCAATTTGAATTTATGTCCTCTCAGGCGATTATTCTAAGCAAGGGGACAAATATCATCAAATATCTTGAGTGGTTTGATCATGCTCAATGAGCATGATCAAACCACTCAAGGCTTTATACGCCTCAATTAGATCATCTCGCAGGTGCGTAGTCTCCAGACACTAATTTGCAAAAGTTAAGCCTTTCTTCGTAAGAGCAACCCTTTTTTCCATTCCTTAATTCCTTAAAATGAGGCCTCCAGACCTGTATATCGCACTCAAGGTGTGCCTTGACCATGCTTTATACAAGGGGATAATCACCTCCTTATCCCTGCTAGAAATATTCCTGTATATCATTGACAAGACACCATGAGCTACACTTGCAGACCGTCTGCACTGCACAGAAAACTTCATATCTGCCTGCACAATTACCCCCAGGTCCTTTTCACTCTCTACCGCTGTCAGTGTAGTACCACACCGTTGATACATTACTCTAGAGTTACTGTTTCCTGTATGCAGTATTTTATATTTGTCAAAGTTAAACTTCAGTTGCCACCTCTCAGCCCATCTGCTTAAATTTTCTAGACCCTGTGCAGCAGCGTATTGTCAACAGTGTCATTAACAACCCTGCCGATCTTCGTATCGTCTGAAAACTTGGACCTTAAGCCTGATATACAATCATCAATATCATTCATAAATACAGAAAACAAAAATGGACCCAAAACCGAACCCTGGGGGACTCCACTAATAATATAAGCCCAAGAAGAGAAGTGTCCACTGATTACCACTCTCTCTATTCTCCCACTCAACCGTCCCTTTATCCACAGCAGCAATTTTCCTCCAATGCTACACTGCTCCCATTTGTGCTGCAGTCTTCCACGTGCAACAGTATCAAAAGCCTTTCTAGATCCAAATATATGATATCAAAGTTATTCTTTGCATCCAGTTCCTTTGTGACTACATCATAATATCCAATCAAATTTGTCAGACAAGACTTCCCCTTAACAAACCCATGCTATGTCCGAGCTATAACTGAAGTCTTGTCTAGATGATCCTGCAATGCTTCTTTAACCAGTACCTCCATTAATTTCCCTGGAACAGAAATTAAACTAACAGGTCTGTAATTACCTGTGTCTTGATCATCCTTTGTGGATTGGGGCGACATTTGCACATCTCCAATCCATGGGTACCTCTCCTGAGTCCAAGGAAGCTCTCATGATTATGGCTAAGGATTTGGTTACTTCCTTTACTGCTTCCGTTGATATAACTGGATAGATTCCATCCACCCTCAGGTGCCTTTCTCATGTTTATCTTCAACAATTTCTCCTCCACTTTACTCTCAGTTATTATAAGATTATCTAGCTTATGACTAGAGTTTAATACACCTCTGGAATTCCCCTCCCTGAATAACTCCTCATGTGTGAATGTAGATGCAAATTATTCATTTAGTTTGTTAGCTACCTGAGCAGGATAATCAAGAGTTGAATCAATGTCAAGTAGATCATCAATATCAAATGGACCAATCTGATTCATCCCCTTCCTACTAGACTTTACATAAGTAAAGAACTCTTTGCTGTTTTTCTTTGCATCCTTGCCAAAGATTTCTCGTATTCTGCCTTTGCCTGCCTAACCGCCTTTGTGACTTGGTTACAGACCAGTTTATATCTATCATAGGCTTCTGTGTCACCTGTTAATTTACATGTATCCCATGCATTTTTCTTCTCTCCCATATGTCTGATTAATTCATCTGACATCCATTTAGGCCAAAATCTTGAAAATATTTCTTAGTTGGTATGAAAAGCCTAGTAGCTTCCAAGATTAATTCTTTGAATGCTTCTCATTTTGAATTTGCTCTTGGTAACATCACCAGTTGGTCCCACCGTATAGAATTTAAATACTGCACTCAGACTACCATAGTCACCTTTACGAAAGCAAAACCTACTCCCTTTACCCCTGATTGTAATTACCTCTTTGAGTAAATCCCACTTCATCACATTGTGATCACTGCTCCCTAGTGGTTCCTTTATCTGCAGATTCTTAATGCATGAAGAATCACTACTGATAATCAGATCAAGAGTATTACTCCCTTTAATTGTCTCCCGAACATGCTGCTGTAGAAAACAACCATCCAATAAATCCACAAAAGCCTTGCTAGTGTGTGCGAGTAACCAAACCACAAATTCCAGTCAATAGCAGTGAAATTAAGATCACCTATTATAAGACACTGTGATTTTCTGGCTCACTCTGTTTCTCTGCACAATTGCTCATTATACTCATCAATTTCATCAGGCCTATAACACACACCTACTCTCATTTTTTTCTTTCCCAGTGCTTATGTCACACCAAACAGACTCAACATTGCATTGTCCACCAACATCAATTTAATGCACTTCCTTAGATTTTATGTGTTTGTTAACTAACAGCATAACCCCCTTCTACCTTCCTGTCCTGTCTATTCTTTCTGGATACATTGTGCTCCCCAAATTCCAATTCTGCACTGCTTATGTCTGTGTGTCCCATGTCTCTGATATCTGAACAATATCTGCCTTTGATGTCTTGACTGGCGCTTCAAGCTCATCAAATTTATTAACTATACTCCTGGCATTGGTGTACATGCAAGTATACATGCACCTGTTTCTACTCTTAGTTTCCCTAACACAGCCTACGTATTTACTTGTTCCCCACTATGACTTCCAGCAGTCCTGGAAATCCCCATTGCCTTGCTTTCCAGGCTGCTGCTCTATTGCATTATATTTCAATTATGTTAAAAGAAGAAAATAGCCAATCGGTTGGTAGTAGAAGCTAAAGTGAAGAATGGAAAAGAAAATGCGTGACTATCAATATCAAATTGGGCTTAAAGCGATCAGCAGAATCGTGGAAGATCCTTAAAGACTTGAAAAAACAGAATAAACACAACTCTGGTTTGCAATAAATACCTTTGAAAGCACTGGATGAAATACTATGCCCGGGAAGATTTCAAGACGGTGGATGATTTTGGTGTAGAAGACTCGGGCTTAAAAGTTTCTGTTAGCGAAATGGAACTCTTGCTAAAGGAAGGAAGGAATGGCAAATCACGGGAAATCACCTGAACCTGGAGGGGGTTATATGGAACTTCTTAAATATGGAGGAAGAGGTGTGGCTGTTCTGATACAAAAACTGTTAAATGGTATACTGAGAGGAGAAGAAATACCGAAAGAAAATGACAACAGGATATATTACATCAATTTATAAGAAGGGCGATCGGAAAAGCTGTTCAATTACAGAGGAATATGCATCCTGAACTGGCTGTTTTTCTTGGAAAATGGATCAGGAACCATTTAGAAGCCCGAAGCTGTTGCATGTCACCAATGCTTTTCAAATTTTATATCGACATCAGCCTAACATCCTGGTCAAAGAAATGCAATAAAAATAGGATTGCCGATTAATAAGAACGCCTATATTCACAATTTACTTGACTTAGAAGATGGAGACTGTGCATGTCGTCAATTGTTTGAGGAATATAAACAATGGGGTCTAAAAATCAATTTTAGCAAGACTGAAACGTTGTCTTCAGGATCAGGACACATTCTAAATATTGCATGTTTTAAAATCAAACAAGTCGATACATTCAAATATTTGGGGTCAATCTTACAAAGTGATGTATCATCCCAAGCAGAGATCTATAAGAGAATTGCAGACGGCAGAAAAGCTATTGGAATGATAAATTCTGTTCTTTGGAGCAAAAATATTCTAAATAAAACAAACATATTTCAAGCGATTGTACAAAGTCTTCTATTGTATGGAGCGGAAACCTGGACGTTGAATAGGCGAGTGGAAAACGAATTGCTCTCCACAGAAATGGATTTTTGGAGATGCTCAGCAAGAACTTCTAGAAGAGACAGAAAAACGGAATGAAGACATAAGAGAGAGAAAATGGAAGTCAAAAATAATATTATTAACACTATCAAAGAAAAACGTTTAACATGGTATGGACATGTAAAACAGATGCTAGAAACCAAATATCCACAGGCTATCCTGGAATGGATACTTCCTGGAAGAAGAGAAGAGGAAGACCTAGGAAGACATAGATGGATGGAGTACGGGAGTGTATGACTGCCAGAGGCTTAACCGACCAAGACACCTTGAACCGCACTTTATGGCGGGAAAAAAATTCCTACCAAAAAATAACTTGAAGGCTGAGGAAACCCATTGTAAAATGGAAACACTCACCTTGAATAAGAAGTTAAATTTTCTGCTTCAAAGGTCAACTTTTTGTAAGATTTGAAAATCTTACAAAAATAAAATATTTTTTTAGACTTTGGAAGTCAGTTTTCCTTTTGATTCTTGCCGTTAATAGGATAAAAGGGTAATATCTGCAGTTTCAGAAATAAGAATTATTCTGGAAGGAGGTATAAAAATTAAAGGTAGTAGGAACGAAAACAGAGCCATTAGCTTTACTTCCGTTAAAACAGGGAACTGACGGAGAATACTATGGCAAACCCAGCAGGGGGTTCGGTGCAACAAACAACTTAAGGTTTATGAGGGGTCACACACCAGAAACGTATTCTGAACAACACACACTAGTTTCTAAAAATAGACGCTATGGTAGCCAGTGTCATGTTTTGTGGGTTTTTTTGAGTGCAATAGAGACAAGCTGTTATGAGACAGGAAGAGTTGTTTTGGAGTATTCGGCCGACATCAAAGAAACAACAGATGTCAACAGGTTGTAAAGAAAGGGTATAGAGAATCACGTGCTACGGGGCAGGATGAACTAGGCCTTCCAACAAATGAAAAGAGAAAAAATGAAAAAGAAAGAGTGATTGGAAGAAAACACTGTGGGGAGGCGTGGAAAACTCCGGGAGAAAATTGTGGGAGTGAAAGGACTGTAGTGCGATAATTGGGGAATTTAATGATAAAGATAAGATTAGATGGGTGAACCAAATAGGAGTAAAATCTACTCTAAGGCAATTATGGTTGGTTTAGGCAGTAATTTGGAATAAGGAGGATAGTAATCTAGATGAGAAAGGGAACGGAAGGAATTGTAGTAAAAAATAGAAATATTAAATGTGTGGAGATAAAATTTATGTATATTGCCAACCCTTAAAGGTGTGTTTGAATGTAATATTGTATTTTGGTGATCAAGTTCTGTAACTGACAATGGTTAAAGAAATATATAAGAAAGAGGAATAGGGAATTAAAGAATAAATTGGTAGTTATGATGATACATAAAAGTAATATGATCAATGATATATTTAACTTTAATGATAAAAAAAAATGTTATTGACACCTATGAGGTATGATTTGATTGTGTTGTAATAGGAGCAGAAATAAGGTGAGCATATAAAGAGTGTAACTATTTAACCTGTGTATGCGTAATGAGAAAGGTGATATAAAAAAAAAAGAAAAAAAGTCTGTAAAGGAGCCTGTTAGATAGGAAGAGACTGGATATGTTGTAAGTACCTTGGTGTTGAAACAGTGAAATTCTATTCTTAATGAGATTTGTTATGATTTAACTGTAAATATGCATAATAAACTTGTTTTTTTTTTTGTATAACATTTGTGTAATTATTTGTTGTACTGGACATAAGCCCATCCGAAGGGAATAATATACATCTAGAAGTTCCCCCCCCCCCAAACCTTGAAGTCTTCTGTGAAGTTGAATAGTCAGATGCGCAAGTGGGGAGATATTATAAAGGGGAGTTGTTTAAATAGGGGAATAAATTAAAATAATATAAATAATATATAAATATATACAACATAAACCCCTCCCCCCCACACATTTCTGGGTGTTCAGTCAGTAAGGATTTGTTGATAGGGGCACCATTCCCTTACTTAGGTTCCTTGCTGCTCTTTTCTTGCTCGTTTGGTGCGGGTTTATGGTCTGTTAGGTTTAATCTCCTGCGTTGTTATGCAGCGCAACCAATGTCCTCCTCCTCCTTGCGAAAAGATCCTGCGCGACTTACTGAATGCTTTGTATTCTTCTTCCGTATCCAGTAAAAGGTGTTCCCAGCGACGAGGGGGAAGGCAGGGGGTGGAGACTGCATGTAGTCTTGGTTATCAGGATGCTTCGGAGATCCTCATAGTGTACATGCATTGAATTAAGAGACTATACATGGTCTTTTGACCTGGAGAATTAGTTCATATGGGCCTCGGCTCTGGAGGCACTTATCGGATGAAGTTTTTAATATATATATGTGGTAGCCATACGGGAAACACGCCACTTGCTCCACTGTCTTCCTTGGGAGACTGTATGCAACTTTTCGAACCTACGCCTCTGCCTAAGGCCTGAACGCGAGTGACTTTATCCTGCGCCGCACTCGATGCAGTAAGAACATTATTCCTCTTCGACATCAGTCATCTATGGAGGTTTGGCTTCGGCTTACATCCAGTGGTAGCGTTAGTTCTTGGGAGTGACACCAGATTGCTCCACTATCTGCCTTAACCATCACTCTGACCTTGGGGATGGTAGGTCCGCTGGAGCAACTTTAGCGATTTTTTTTAAATTTTATTACTATTAATTATTTTTATTTTATTTATTCTAATTTATTACTTTTATACCGGTCTCCCAGCGTGATGGAGCCGCCTTCGCTTCCGCCAAAGGCGGGGATCGAACCTGGGTCCATCAGGTTGGTAATCCAGTGTCTTAACCATCGCACCTGGGCGATCGCGCCGTTGTTGTTATTAATAATAATAATACAATACAATACAATTTTATAATAATAATAATAATAATAATAATACAATTTTATTTATCAAGAGAATTCGTTTACAATAAATAATAATAATAATAATAATAATAATAAAATGAAGAATCTTAACACTATTTATGAAGAGTCGAATCTTCAAAGGAATGTATCACATAACTTTAGGAATCCAAAAGCAATTGTTTTGCCTCACCCTAGGGTATTAAATAGATTTGGAGACAGGCACACAATGAACATAATAAATAACTTGTTGACTAGTGTTGATTTCAAACTCAGGAGAAGTTATTCTATCTCCAAATTAAAATTCCTAATAAGAAGATTTTTGATACTCAATGATACGCCTCAACTGGGTGAAAGAACATCGGCACTGGACCTTGGATGATTGGAGACGGATCTCCTGGTCCGATGAGGCCCGTTTCCAGTTATTTCGAGAGGACGAAAGGGTGTGTATCTGGCGAAAACCGCACGAAGCTATGCACCCGTAATGTCAACAAGGAACTGTTCAGGCAGGTAGACGGTCGGTAATGATCTGTTCAAATGGCACACCGTTGGAACCTCCAGTACGTCTAGACGCATCTCTGAACGGTCCAGGTTACGTTCCATCCTTGCAGACCATCTGCATCCCTTCATGGTCATCCTGCATCCACAGGGCAATGTACTCTTCCAGCAGGACAATGCGCCTCCGCACAGTCATGGAGACTAGAACATGATTCGAAGAGCATTCCGCAGATTTTACCACCATGGAATGGCCTTCCCGTTCGGCGGACATGAACCCTGTGGAGCATCTTTGGGATGCTGTGGAAAGGTCCGTTCAAGCTTTGGATCCTCCATCCAGGGAATTATGGACAGCGGTGCAGCAAGCATGGATGGAAATACCTGTGGAACGCTTTCGTGAACAAGTGCACTCAATGTCGACGTGTGACTGCCCTTATCCAGGCGAAAGGTGGGCCTACCCGATACTACGTACGTATCGCGTGATTTCTGTTCACTCAGTGTAAAGTATTGAATTTTAGCTGATTATGTTACTGATACCTGCCTCATTCCGTGGCTGAGTTAGTCAGTCTCAGGTGTAGATAGCAAGGTTTCGTCCCCCCCCCAGCAACTGGGGTTTTTTCTTCCAGCAAAACAAACAAATCGACCAGAGAACACACGAAATTTACAGACACAAATACGGGTTAATGTATTAAATTACGGGTAACCCTAATATAATAATAAAATAATAAAAAATAAATACTAATACCTGCCACATGATATGATAACATATACAGGGTGTTTAAGTTAAACGTTTCAGAACTTCTAAGAGGGGTAGGGTACATCCTGACAACTCGAAATCATATAGCAATGTGGGGTCGGAAATGCTTTCCTGAAGCGGTGTTGTACACAGAAGCACCATAAAAGAAAAGAGACCGTAAGTGAGAAATCGTTTTAATAATACATGAAAAGAAGCAAAAGGTACATGGATTAAAGTAAGTGTTCGAAGTTTCTTCCACGGGCTACAATGCACGCCTCACATCTCCGACGCAAGGACATCCGAACATTCTGGAATACTCCAGGCAGCGTGTCCACACACAGCAACCGAAGGATTATGCACCTCGTATTGCTTTCGCACAGTGGTACCTTGGAAAATGTGCTACAAATCCCCTTTTTCCTGCTGAAGTGTTGTTTTCCGATGAGGCATCCTTCACAAGGGAAGGAATTTTCAACACGCATAACGACCATATCTGGGCGGTCGAGAACCAGCATGCAATACGACGTTGTGCAGCACAGATTCGATTTTCGGTCAATGTATGGGCCGGTATTATGGGAGATCACCTCATCGGACCTTACCTGTTACCCTGTCGTCTAACCGGACCTATCTACTTGATCTTTCTGCAGCAAGTATTGCCACAACTTTTGAGAGATGAACAGATTTCTGCATCGACGCAACAGACAATGTGGTTCCAACACGATGGAGCCCCTGCCCATTATAGCGGAGATGTTCGTAACTACCTGGATGTCACATTTGGTCAACAGTGGATCGGACGTGGTGGTCCCGTGCGTTGGCCTGCTCGGTCACCCGACCTATCATGTCTTGATTTTTATTTCTGGGGTCATATGAAATCGCTAGTTTATGACACCCCTGTTGACAATGCTGAGGAGCTGGTTGCAAGAATCGCAGTAGCTGCCGAAGAAATTCGAAATTCGCCTGGAGTATTCCAGAATGTTCGGATGTCCATGCGTCGGAGATGTGAGGCGTGCATTGTAGCCCGTGGAAGAAACTTCGAACACTTACTTTAATCCATGTACCTTTTGCTTCTTTTCATGTATTATTAAAACGATTTCTCACTTACGGTCTCTTTTCTTTTTATGGTGCTTCTGTGTACAACACCGCTTCAGGAAAGCATTTCCGACCCCACATTGCTATATGATTTCGAGTTGTCAGGATGTACCCTACCCCTCTTAGAAGTTCTGAAACGTTTAACTGAAACACCCTGTATATGCTAACGCGCCTAAAATCGAACTTTTGTGTGTACACAGTAGTAATTTTCTGCTTACAGTGTGTGAAGAGTAAATGTCTGCGAGGCAAGTTGATCCAAAATCGTTTAGAATGATGAGTAAAAGTGATAATATCGAGACAATTTATGACGAAAAACAATAATAAACAAAAACCTAGGACCGCCATTTGGGAATGAACTAATTTCAACTTTTTGACATTTTAATCAATTTGCGTGTTTAAAACTATTTTGTAATATCAGATTATACAAACAAAAGAAGTTACTTCGATGCACGTTATTTGTCGTATGACATAATCTTCAACATACTTGGAAAGTCTGTTTCAAAAAGAGAAAAAAAGAACGGATCTTGATGAAATATGATGACTTAAAATGGAATAAGTAACAAAGTTTGAGGAATAAGTTTCAATTCGGAGTATTCTAAAGCCATTCCGATTAAAACTGCATTAGAACAGGGGCGGCTCGTCCATAGGCACTGCAGCACCCCGAGCTATTTAAATCTAGATATACAGTGAACGGAGTTATATGGAATTTTGTGAAGAACAATGCAACGCTATGAATATTTTTATTAACAGGACCCGCATATAGTGTGCGCATCCTCTATTTCCAGTAATCATTTCAATAATAAACGAATAAAAACACGAAATTGTTTCCAACTTTGAAGTTTAATTAACCGTAGGCCTCACTGTGCTCCAGGCAGTGACACATTTTGCATTACAGTGAATACAATATACAATCTTTATAGGTGAAACGAATAAAAATGCACAGTGCAGATTTAATCGTTGATCATGGTGGGTGTGTAGCCACAATGTCGGTGTCTTTTTGTTATTCGCCCGAATTTCCATTAAGTAACTAAATAATATGTGTTAAGTCAATACTCAACATCCAACAGTGTAATTTTCTGATTACAGCTTAATTGCGAATTGAACATGGACTTGGTAAGTTGAAGTTATATTACGAGGTGATGTGTAAGTAAAACATTATTTCTACGACATACGATTTTGTGAAATTTGATTCGATCATTGCCTCCATCTTCCCCATGAAGTAAATCGCGTGACAGTGACTTCAGTAACTTAGTTTTTCACAATTATCTCTCCAAGAAAAAAAAAAAATGCGATTAAAAAAGAAGGTCGCCCCACACCAAATCAGCGGGGAATAAGTAATAATAATAAGAAATATATTCGCAGTTTTAAAATTGAATGGTACCAAAGGAAAAGTTGGCTTTGTGGTTGTGAAGTTAAAAATGCATTGTTTTGTTTTCCATGTTTACTGTTTGGAGGTGACTTAATGTGGACAAAAAGTGGCTTTACAAACATAAACAGAATAAAAGAAAAAACTCTAAAACATGAGAGTTCGAAGAAACATATTGATAATGTGATTTCACTATCGTGTTTAGGAAGCTTAAATATTAAAGAACAGCTTAGTGAAGCCTACAGACTTTCGATCTGCAAACATAACAGAAAAGTTACCAAGAGGTATTATCTTGAATAATACACTGCATTAAATTTTGTGGATAGTTTGAAATTCCTTTAAGTGGACATGACGAAAAAGACTGATTCTAAAAATCCAGGAGTATTCAGAGGATTAATAAATTTTGCCTGTAAATTAGATTCCAATTTAAAGAACCATTTAGAAAGTAATGCAGCATTTAAAGGCATTTCAAAAAATATTCAGAATGATATCCTTGACTGCTTGCTGCAAAATATGCCAAAACGAAATAAAAAGAGAAATTAAAGAAGCTTCATTCGTAGCTGTCAAGGCAGATGACACAACAGACGATTCAGAACATTTACAAATGGTAATTGTTCTGAGATATGAACTGAATGGAGACATTTTTGAGCGTTTTTTGGGGTTTTTTCACTACGGAACACCAAACGGCAGAGGGAATATCGAAGTGCATTCTAGATGAGTTAGACATAATCCTCGAAGGAAATACTCAAAACTGGTTGCTCAGACATTTGATGGCGCAAGTGTGATGAAAGCAAGAAAGGGAGAGTTCAGGCTAAAATAAAAGAAGTGTACAAAAATGCACACCAACTGAATCTGATGATGAGAAATGTAGCAAGTAGTACCCGAGATTCAAGAATATTCTTTTCGAACCTCATGTCGATACATTTTTCACCACAGCGTCTCTCTGTTCTCAGAAAGCATATGGACAGCCGTGTTGCCCGACCGTCCGCTACAAGATGGAACTTCAATATATGCACTGTGAATAGCGTTTATGAAAATTTTGAATCCTTAAAAAAGTGCATGGAGGAACTACAAGCGACATCAAACGCAGATAAGACGATTTCAGTAGCAACTGGAAGTTTGCATATCTTGAGTAATGAAAAATTCGAGTTCTGGTTAGAACTTTTCCATCAGATAATGCCTCATGTGGAAGTTATTTATAATCAAATGCAATCTCGAGAAATTGAGGCAGTTAAAATACAGTACATGAATATATAGGAAACTTTAAGAATGCCATTCTAAAAATCAGGAATTCAATGTACTGTGAAAGTCTTTCAAAAACACTCATGATTGAAGCGAAGGAAGTATGCGACTATATAAGTGTTTACATACGTGAGAGATATCATTTTACAAAGCAATTAATTGCTTAACAAGGTGAACTTTGTTATTTTTCGTAGGAAAATGGCCATGGAAGAGGTATGGGAGACTTCTGAGGCATATCCCATGATTGAAAGAAGAAAACTTCTTACGGAATTACAAGTTTTCTATAGCAGACTAGATACAATTATTGCAAATTAACTCTTGCTGAAATTTAACTCAGAAAATAATCTAGCTGAAGTTCTTGGTGAACTTACAAAACTCATAAAAGTTCTTTTGACCATTTCGATGACTACTTCAGAGCCCGAACGCTGCCATTCGGCATTAAAAAGAATAAAAACATTTTTAAGGAGCACTGTGAATCAGGAAAGGGTAAATGCTCAAGCAATGCTTTCAATAGAGAAAAGCTTGGTCAACAGTGCACCAAACTTGAATGAAAAAGTTATTAATCTATTTTAAACAAATAAAAACAGAAGAATGGATTTTGTTTTTAAATAAAAGTTCAAGTCTGTTAAAGGTAAATGTCTAGTTAATGTTTTGTAATATTTTTAACTTGCTTATTATTATTACTGTGTATGTCCACATGTCTTATAACCAAGGCAATTTAATGTAACTTTAAGAAGCAGCACCCCCACACACATCAGAGTCACGAGCCGCCACTGCTTTCGAACAGTTGAAAATGGGGACTAGAAGATTTAAAATATCCCAAACAAGGAAAGGAAGAGCATCTTTCTTAATTTTGATTTAATTTTCGTAATTATTTTAAATTACACTTCATTATTATTATTTTTTTTTTTATCTAAACCATTCTGTTATTCTTTGGTGTTTAAATTGCATTGGTTCGGTTTATGTATCTACATTTTTCTGTTTATTTTACTTTGGTGAACTCGTTGAACCGTGAAGTAATAATTTGGGTAGCTTCCAGGACACAATTTCAACCAGAAAAGCAAGCGATCCCAATACTAGTCCAGCAGCCCAAGTTAAAAGAACACCAGAAAGAGATTGTAATGTGAGGGCTTTCAATCCAACGTCTGGAGTGGTACACCGACTATAGTTGGAATATAAGGTTTTGAGATACTTTCCAGGAACATCGGCCTCTACCATCTGCAATATCCTGCAAGAAAATTCAGAACATGTTTTACTACGAGCTTCACAATGACTGCTGTATATATATAAAAGTTTAAAATAAGACTTAAACTATTAATTATGGTAAGGAGCAAGCCTTACGACCTTAAACTTTTCTTATTTCGTAAATATGCTAAATTCAAATTCTAATTACTATTTGAGTATTAATAATTTACTGCTAATTACTTGAATAACGTTTACATCAGAAACAGTGGCCTTTATGTTGCCGTCTTTTCTGGCAATTTCGGTGTTTGATTCTTGATAGCGACACCGAAGTTGAGCGTTACACGACAATGTTATTATTTGCATATGACACTTGAATATTTTATGCAAGAAGCCTGAAAAACGGTTTTCTTTCATGTTTTTATAGACATACGTCTTCAATAACAAAACAATTAACGATACAGATCGAAACGAAAACCTATAATGAAGGGAAAGTACAATTCTCATTGACATCATTATAATAAATATTTTAATATTTACTAGGGGGCTCCGCCCCTGCTCGTCAACCCCGCGCGCACTTTTCCACGTAAAATGTAGAGGTATGACGAAGTAAGTCAAATCTTTTCTAGGTAAAAGACACGCCTGTCGAAACGCACTAATCGATGAGTAGGGCCTGCCAGAGTACTTAAAAATCTATTGGGTGCCTGACCTGCCTCCTCGTGGCAAAGTGTGCCCAAAATTAAAAAATATAACAGGTACGAGCACTCCAGTGCAAAGCCACACTACTGAAAAAGTAATCTTAACCAGATTATATAGACGAATAATGAACTATGGATGGTTAAGATTACTTTGTCAGTAGTATGGCTTTGCACTGGAGTGCTCGTATCTGTTCTATTTTTTAATTTTCGCTGCATCAGGACCGCCGCTGTTCAAGTCCCCTGCATTGGCGGTTCGATCTGGGGATCGGGTGGCGGACTGATCTTTCGATCGATTCTCCTTTGCGGCGATTTATTTAGCGATCGAAATACAGCGATTCCATGACCATTATTGGCCTTGTGGTTCTCTGTCGAGATGGGGCGTAATGATCAGTCTATTTTTGGTTTATTTTTGTTTTGTTTTATTGTAGTGGTTTACATCTCTGCTGGTGATATTTCACATAAATTTGGACTTGGTGTCCGTCAGAGGGGGCGCCGTTAAATTTCTATTTAATTGGCTTTCAAAATTCAATGAATTATTATTCTTACATTTAGATTTTCTAAATTATTTTAGAGAGTTTCTGCTGCAATATTTTTACTCTTGTTACCCCTCTCTTCCCTCCCTGTTTCGTTTCATTTAATCTAGGTTTAATTTCGACTATTTTCGCTCTTGTCTTGCCATACTGCTGGCATTATTTTATTTTTTATTTTAACCGTCATTCTAATTTATTTATTTGTATGGTTATATATATATATATATATATATAGTATGTATAAAATGAAAGTAAAGAGAAACAATAAGTGCACCTGAATGCGCAAGGCAGCAAAAACAGGATACAAATATATATATAAAAATATATACAGTATTCTGTATATACAGTATACATATACGATATATGATATATCGTATATCGTACGAGATATGAGATATACGATATATGATATATCGTATATCTCATATCTCGTAACAAGCAAAAATTATAAAATTACGTAGCAAATTATAATTTAGAATCCAATTGAAGATAATTTAATATATATATATATATATATATATATATATATATATATATATATATATATATATATATAGAATATCATTAGAAAAAGTAAATCAATCCAATAATAAGAATACCATCAAGGACTTATGAAAACGCAAAAAAAAAAAAAAAAAAATTATTATTATTATTATCGCTTTTTACCGACAATCTAGATGACTTCAACTGGGGCCAACCACCCAGAATGAAGGCAAAAAACGATAAGAAGTTCTCTGTTTCTGTGATGATCAATATATGCTAAGTAATTTAAATCTAAACCAAATATAAACCAGTATAGGCCGAACATAAATCGAATATAAATAAATCGAATGAAGATAATTAATTAAGAAAAGTTTTTGAAATATTAGAATCAAAGGTAAGAAATATAAGTAAAATATAAAAATGTAAGCATATATTAATCATCGTTGACCCGACAGAGAACGTAATTTAAGGATTAAAACAAGATTAAATATATAATACATACTACATTTGACCGTATCTAGGACATAATGTAATAGTCGTCAAAATAATATGTGGTGCCCCCTATGTGATGGATACGGTAAAAATAAATAATTAAATTAAATTAACGCAAAGAGAAACATGCAGATAGTAAGAAGAAAAACTAAAGGAGTAGGAAAAATAGAACCTGAACTCCACAAAGGCGAAAAATAGTGGTATAGATAAGAAATAGTTTCTCCTACGTCCTCGGATTGCCCTAATAATTTCGGAGAAATAAAAAAAATAAAGAGTGTAGGACAGCTTAAAGGCATTACAAGATATAAGTTGTGGCTCGGGTATGCCCGGGATCGCAAACCCGTTCCTATAGTAGGACCCTGAGCTGAATTTGCATGTTATCTCAGCGTGAATTTAAGTAAATTAAATGAATTTAACTATATGTATTAAAAAAAAAAAAAAAAAAAAAAAAAATGATACACTGTAATTTGCAAGCCGGTGGGTACAAGTTTTCTACGCCGTAAGACACCAAGAATGCAAAGTGTATCCTATTTACATATATACATGGCACTAAATATAACGATTTTATTGAAAATTATATTGAAACGATAGGTTCAGAAAACAAATTTTTGAAATTAATTATGCTAATTGCTTTCCTGAAGTGATATTTCAGGTAAGCGATAGGGAAATTATTATTGATCAACCTGCCGTACAACGCTGTTAAGCCCGCTGAACAATTTTTATTACTATTGCAGATATAAGCAATCCTTAAACATTGCGATAAAATTATATTAGCATGCACTGATTTTGATACATTTGATTTCCAGTTTGTAAGGCTGACTACGTTAAAATTAAATGCATCTCTTTTATTATATACGTTTACGTCTATTTTATTATTATGTAATATTTCTATATGAAGATCCAAGTAATTTGCTATAGTATCGGAACTATTAGTTTTTTCCAACACAAGCTCCCCTGGATATAATCCACTGTAATCCTGGACAAAATGTGGACAATTAAAAACACATATATCATCTACGTATCTGTATATAAGTAGGTTATCTTGAAATTCTCTTTCTGTATAATACAGATAAAGGTTTGCGATTATGCTTGATGCTGGACTTCCCATAGGGGTGCCAGTGACTTGCAAATATAACGATGTTCCGTCATATACATAGTTATTAAAGATGCATAATTTTATTAGAGAATTCCAATAGGTTAAATCAACCTTTATAGCATTTTTATTTTCTAAATATAGTTTCTGGAGGACGACTTCTAAGTTATTAAGGTTAATGCTCGTAAATAGACTGTTAAAGTCAAAAGTTTGTATTTGATGAATATTATTATTTTTTAGAGCATTTATAATAGGTAAGTTATTATTTATTATAATAGTTTTATTTAAGTTATTTAATATACTTTTAAGTAACTTTTCTAACGTTTTTCCGGGAAATTTCGCATAACTATCTCTACATGATGTTATGAATCTAAAAGCAATTGGTGTTTTGTGAAATTTGGGTATGCAATATATAAATGGATATTTTAGGTTATTATACTTTAACTTTAATTTTTTATGCAATGCAATTAATTTTTTGATTATTATATTAGAAGAAGATGTTATCTGTTTATATGTACGGCTAGACTGTAGTTCATTTTTTATAATATCTATATAATATGATTTACATATGATTGCATAATTGCAAGCAGCTTTGTCAACGGGAGTTATTATAAAATGTTCATGTATATCTTTGAGCTGCTTATTTATTAATTTGGTATTATATAGATTATCCTGTACGAATTTCAATTGATTATATTTATTAGATATGATATTAAGCATTGTAAATAACCACATGTGATAAGCTTCAACCGGTATATTATGTTTGTATGCTGATCTTATGCAGTATTTTAGTAAATCTAGATATAACAATTTTTTAAAATTAGATTTATTAATAGGTGGATTAGGTCGAAATTTAAAACCCAGTGATAAAATATCTCTAAGTTCGGGATATGGGATTATATCTAAATTGCCGGTTATGATGTGATTATGGTTAGGATCCACGTATCTATGAAATGAAGGTTTGTGACAAACACATGTATCCTGTCCGATGTTAATATTGTGAAGGTTTGTAGCTATTGTTTTATAGTTACACGCTTTAAGACCAAATGGTTTAGAATATCTAAATCTGATATTAATATGTAAGTTATTAATAGGCAGCAAGTCATTACGTAAATTAATAGTTTTATGTATATCTAAATCATCCATCATTTTATTTTGAAAGTATAAGATGAGGACAGAGTTTTCAGGCTGCTTGCTAACATTCAAAATATTAATTCTGAATTTAAAAATATCCAATATAATGTGCATAAGGTGGGAGGATGCAAAGACGTAATCATTGGTTTTTCTATATAGTGCTTTGAGTACACTAAGTTTAATGTACAGTGCTTTGAGTACACTAAGATTATTGCAAGAAGAAATTAGCATGTTACAATATAAAACACTATATCCATACGGTCTAAATAATAAATTTAATCAAAAATATATGACGAATAATTTAAAAGATATTTGTGTTTATAATATGTTTCAAATTGCCAAACTTCGTAAAGATAATCGCAATAGGAAATATAGTAAATCCAACACGTATAAAAGCAACCGAGAACATCTAGGAGACTTTATAGATTTATTTAAAATGTGGGATACTGATCCTATAAATATTAGCAAAATTCACAACACACTTTTCAGTATTAAACTTAGTGTACTCAAAGCACTATATAGAAAAACCAATGATTACGTCTTTGCATCCTCCCACCTTATGCACATTATATTGGATATTTTTAAATTCAGAATTAATATTTTGAATGTTAGCAAGCAGCCTGAAAACTCTGTCCTCATCTTATACTTTCAAAATAAAATGATGGATGATTTAGATATACATAAAACTATTAATTTACGTAATGACTTGCTGCCTATTAATAACTTACATATTAATATCAGATTTAGATATTCTAAACCATTTGGTCTTAAAGCGTGTAACTATAAAACAATAGCTACAAACCTTCACAATATTAACATCGGACAGGATACATGTGTTTGTCACAAACCTTCATTTCATAGATACGTGGATCCTAACCATAATCACATCATAACCGGCAATTTAGATATAATCCCATATCCCGAACTTAGAGATATTTTATCACTGGGTTTTAAATTTCGACCTAATCCACCTATTAATAAATCTAATTTTAAAAAATTGTTATATCTAGATTTACTAAAATACTGCATAAGATCAGCATACAAACATAATATACCGGTTGAAGCTTATCACATGTGGTTATTTACAATGCTTAATATCATATCTAATAAATATAATCAATTGAAATTCGTACAGGATAATCTATATAATACCAAATTAATAAATAAGCAGCTCAAAGATATACATGAACATTTTATAATAACTCCCGTTGACAAAGCTGCTTGCAATTATGCAATCATATGTAAATCATATTATATAGATATTATAAAAAATGAACTACAGTCTAGCCGTACATATAAACAGATAACATCTTCTTCTAATATAATAATCAAAAAATTAATTGCATTGCATAAAAAATTAAAGTTAAAGTATAATAACCTAAAATATCCATTTATATATTGCATACCCAAATTTCACAAAACACCAATTGCTTTTAGATTCATAACATCATGTAGAGATAGTTATGCGAAATTTCCCGGAAAAACGTTAGAAAAGTTACTTAAAAGTATATTAAATAACTTAAATAAAACTATTATAATAAATAATAACTTACCTATTATAAATGCTCTAAAAAATAATAATATTCATCAAATACAAACTTTTGACTTTAACAGTCTATTTACGAGCATTAACCTTAATAACTTAGAAGTCGTCCTCCAGAAACTATATTTAGAAAATAAAAATGCTATAAAGGTTGATTTAACCTATTGGAATTCTCTAATAAAATTATGCATCTTTAATAACTATGTATATGACGGAACATCGTTATATTTGCAAGTCACTGGCACCCCTATGGGAATTCCAGCATCAAGCATAATCGCAAACCTTTATCTGTATTATACAGAAAGAGAATTTCAAGATAACCTACTTATATACAGATACGTAGATGATATATGTGTTTTTAATTGTCCACATTTTGTCCAGGATTACAGTGGATTATATCCAGGGGAGCTTGTGTTGGAAAAAACTAATAGTTCCGATACTATAGCAAATTACTTGGATCTTCATATAGAAATATTACATAATAATAAAATAGACGTAAACGTATATAATAAAAGAGATGCATTTAATTTTAACGTAGTCAGCCTTACAAACTGGAAATCAAATGTATCAAAATCAGTGCATGCTAATATAATTTTATCGCAATGTTTAAGGATTGCTTATATCTGCAATAGTAATAAAAATTGTTCAGCGGGCTTAACAGCGTTGTACGGCAGGTTGATCAATAATAATTTCCCTATCGCTTACCTGAAATATCACTTCAGGAAAGCAATTAGCATAATTAATTTCAAAAATTTGTTTTCTGAACCTATCGTTTCAATATAATTTTCAATAAAATCGTTATATTTAGTGCCATGTATATATGTAAATAGGATACACTTTGCATTCTTGGTGTCTTACGGCGTAGAAAACTTGTACCCACCGGCTTGCAAATTACAGTGTATCATTTTTTTTTTTTTTTTTAATACATATAGTTAAATTCATTTAATTTACTTAAATTCACGCTGAGATAACATGCAAATTCAGCTCAGGGTCCTACTATAGGAACGGGTTTGCGATCCCGGGCATACCCGAGCCACAACTTATATCTTGTAATGCCTTTAAGCTGTCCTACACTCTTTATTTTTTTTTTTATTTCTCCGAAATTATTAGGGCAATCCGAGGACGTAGGAGAAACTATTTCTTATCTATACCACTATTTTTCGCCTTTGTGGAGTTCAGGTTCTATTTTTCCTACTCCTTTAGTTTTTCTTCTTACTATCTGCATGTTTCTCTTTGCGTTAATTTAATTTAATTATTTATTTTTACCGTATCCATCACATAGGGGGCACCACATATTATTTTGACGACTATTACATTATGTCCTAGATACGGTCAAATGTAGTATGTATTATATATTTAATCTTGTTTTAATCCTTAAATTACGTTCTCTGTCGGGTCAACGATGATTAATATATGCTTACATTTTTATATTTTACTTATATTTCTTACCTTTGATTCTAATATTTCAAAAACTTTTCTTAATTAATTATCTTCATTCGATTTATTTATATTCGATTTATGTTCGGCCTATACTGGTTTATATTTGGTTTAGATTTAAATTACTTAGCATATATTGATCATCACAGAAACAGAGAACTTCTTATCGTTTTTTGCCTTCATTCTGGGTGGTTGGCCCCAGTTGAAGTCATCTAGATTGTCGGTAAAAAGCGATAATAATAATAATAATTTTTTTTTTTTTTTTTTTGCGTTTTCATAATCCTTGATGGTATTCTTATTATTGGATTGATTTACTTTTTCTAATGATATTCTGTAGACATTGTGGGTGTATTGCATGATTGCTTGCAACTGCATTAACCCATAAATATTAGTTATTGTCTTTTAACTTTCTTGCTTTGCTTTATTTCTTGCTTTCCTTTTATCACTAATATAACTATTAATATATATATATATATATATATATATATATGGAGAAGTGGGAGAGATTTTTTCAATCCTTTACTAAATTTGTAATTTTTTAAAATATTTTTATTTCGAAATAAGGGTTATGTTTAAAAAATTGTGATTAATGTGTAATAATATCTAAACCAAGTGTAATGATAAATGTAATTTATTTATATTCGTCAAAATTTTATTTCGACAATTCATAATGTTAATTAATTATATTATAATTAATTAACATTATGATTTGTAATTTGTAATTTATTATAATAAATTAATATTTCGACAATTATTTATGTGATATCGCAAACTAGCGCTACATAATCGTATAATGAAAACTGCTTCCCTTTATCGTATAATGAGAACGGCTGATTTGGTCATGCGCAGAAAGAAATAAAAGTTTCAGTAACGTGCAGTTTACCTATTGTGAATATCCATAGCTTGTGATAATTTATAACATCGTCTGCTACAGTTAATTGGAGAATATTGAGAACGTAAGCAGTCATGACGTTGTTTCAGATTTAAAAAAATAAACTAACAAGCTTGATATATATATACTGTATATATATTGATAGTGAACTGTAAGTAGGTGAAAAAGTAGTTTAAGTTCATCGGAACTGCAATAAGACAATATTCATAATTAACTAATTTGTGCATAATTGCCCAGTGGAAGGCTGTCATCGGAATTGGAATATGTGAAGTTTTTTCTTTATTGGCCATACTGGCCATACCGTGCCTATGTATGAGTTCTTTTCTTCAGCCGGTTAAAGGTGAACAGAACATCGAAACTGAGAGCGCGAACAATAAATTCAGGTAGGCCCATCTTTATTTGTATTTTTATTTGCTAATTCAGAAATAAAACAGAATATAATTCTTGACTAACCACATGAAGAAAATTAATATTCTTCATGTAGTCATTTAACACTTTTGACTGGTTAGCAATGTCATAAGATCCAAGGAAAATATTATTTCTTAAACAAGGATTTTTTAGATGAAAGAATAAGATTATTTCTGAAACAAAGATTTTTAAAATGAAATAGAGGACAGATTACGGTGCTAGGTAAGGTACCTTTAAACCAATTTCCGTATAAACAGTGATGCAGTGTCAAATTCAGTAGGGGAAATCGTAAGTGATTCCACCCCTGGGCTTGAGTAAATACTATGTATTTTATGTATGTGTATTATAACTATTCGTGTTGTATGCATATATAATTATTGTTAAAAATTAGAGGTAAATTCAAGCTTATGTTTCAATTACTGGCAGTCATATGTCATCATTATATCCGTAACCTTTCAGAATTGCACACGTTTATAATCTTGTAGAAACATATTACTATATCGCCATCCCCACCCCAGAAACGCTATCCGGATCTGCCAGTGCATTGATATCAGGGGGTTATATTCTTTATCACGGCCCGATATGCAGTTTCATAGATATACCGTAACTGCTCTAGAATTTTTAAACAACTACAAAACATAAGAGTATGTAAAAGTACAACTACCATCCATTCTCACTGTGTGTGTAAACTAAGGTCAGTATACTAGGTGTTTCAAATGTATGTTTGGGTAAAAAAATTCTAGGAGGTATTTTAGGTTCCAAAATTAGAAACAATCATATAAACGTGACCGATTCTGGACGGTACGAAACTGGCTGTTTGAGTTTTATAAAATTCTTATGGAATTTTGAAATGTCAAAGAATTAATAAAAATACTAAAAAAATAAATAAATAGGAATAAGCAAACACGTATCTAGTAAAATGTTTATTCATACAGTTACGTGCCTGTTTATTATTAGTTATTTTTATATTATTATTTTTTGCCATTCCATAACATTTCTTTAAAAATTCGAACACTTATAACTTTCAGAATTGAACACGAATAAGGGTTAAAACCTATCTTATTTTGAAGCTAAGCTTTTTACACATACTTTTTGAAAACAACATTACACTGTAGTAATCGTGTGTGTGTTCTTTGTAACACTAAATTAACACTCGTTTAGTGTTAAATTGCCGCTGTGTATTTTTATTAAAAAAAAAAAAAATCTGTTTATACCTCATGACCGGCGGTTGTGGCCCATTAAAGTCCCCAAATGAAAGCGGTTTATGATGTCACGTCTAATACTTAATTCAATTTAATTAATTCTATTCATTTTAATATATTATTTTAATTCATTTTAGTTGCGATTAGCAACTCGCGGCATAATACAATTGCGAAATACAGTGTAATGTTCTACAACCAGACATAGGTAAGTTACTTTTTAAAGCCATCAAAATGAAGTTAAGTTAGTTAGTTTAATTATTATTTAAAATTTAATTTTATTTAAAAGTTTCTCCGAGAAAAAAAGTAACGTAAGTTATTTCAAGAAAAGTAGCCAGCTTTAATTTTTTTTTTTATTTTGCGCTACCAAAAGAACGCTTGACGGCAAAGCCTCATGCTATGGTAGTTATTATTATTAGCCATATGGTGCACCAGCCAAAAAAAAAATTTTCTGAATTACCGAGAGAGAGAGAAGTAGAAGGGAATCGCCAAGAAAAAGAAGAATGATGATATCCATCTCAGGACCCTGGGTGTACCAAGCCCATACTCACCATATGTGGGCCCCTGGGGTTATAGAACATAGTACATCGTATATAATTTATTTAAAATGGGGAATTCTTTTTAAATAAATAACAGTAACTGCCTGAAACAATTCCTTGTATGTGGCTACTGATCATTCATTTTCAGGTAAAAATAAGTAAATAAAGGAGAATATAGATAGAAAATATAGAATCCAATGATTTCAAAGAGAAGTACAGTACTACCAAAAAGTACTACTCTACTGCAAAATTAAAACTGAAAATCTACTGACTCTATTTCGAAAGTGATAATAATTTTTTAAAACTATTTTTTTCGTTTAGATTTATTTTCTTGAAGTTAAAAAATATTTTTAAAAGCAACATTGGGGTTAGTTACTAACTTTACGTGAATCCGTTATTCTTACAAAATTTTTCGAACTTATGCATTACTTGGAAAAATTATATAATTTGTTCAGTTTAAATTAAGTGTGTAACTTGTTTACTTCTCATGTCTTGTTAAAACTTAGTAGATTATATAGATACCAGTATCGTACTTTGGACAAAATGCAGTAAAAATTTTGCAATAGATTTTTTTGCAATGTTAAAATAATTTATCCTTTGAAGTCACTTTGAATACAGAAATAGAATTGTACTCTACGTTATTATGACCCATATTGACATCAAAGTGACGTCACATAATTTTGTTATTGGCAACTGTAATGGGCTGTACCCGGGTTAGCCACATATAGGGTCAGAGAAGTTTACAAGATAGAGTGAATACAATAACATCGTATTTAATAGCCACACGAACTAGGACCACGATAAACTTAAACGCATGTATTGCTGCAGTATCCACGCTTTTAACAACTTGGCTACAGCGGCTGGATATTCTGTTTATATTTCTGGATCGCCACATATGATCAGAGGAGTTTAGTTTATGCGACTGAAGTTTATGCGGCTAGAGCCACATAAACTTCAGTCTTACTTTGTTTTTCCCTTGCCATTAAAATTGCTTGGATCAACGAATACCGAGATATTCAGCTTCCATGCGCTGAATTCTTCTTTACCCTTTCTTTTTACATTAGTGTAAATAGCAGCATTTTTGAGTGAATTTTCCCCACCGTGTGGGAAAGGCGTGGGTTCATTTCCGTTTTGATGGAAAGAACTGCTGTTTTTTTTCGCACTGTGGACACTGTGAGTTAAGCTTGGCATCGATGTTTTTAGATTACTCGCTAAGCAACTAAAACCATGGGACATCAATGTGCAGACCTCTAGATCAGTGTTGCTCTCAAAGCCTGAGCATGGTGCATCATAGTCATAGCTGCTGATGCACCTATAAACCCATCAACAGACATGTCTATAGTGAATTGCTTTGCCTTCGCTGACTGGAATAGAATTATCTACTTCAGTCTTGATGGGAATCGAATTGGACATATTTTTAGCAACAATGGTCATAATAACTGTAGTTATGGAAAAATTTAAATTGGAAAGTTAGAATAATTTAAGAAGTATATATATTTAGTAACTTATAAAACAGCTATAAAATCCTATATGTTTATGTTTTGCATTTAGATGCATAACGTGGAAACTACTACAAACACAAATAAAAGCTACTGGTAGTAAGAATAGTCATTGAGAAGTATTGAGCTTTATTCTTGAATAGCAGCTTCACATGCCGTACTTGTATTTTTTTTGAGTTCTTGCTTAATTTTTAGGGTCCGTGATCTAACGAAGGACCCTTATAATGTCACTCGGTTGTCTGTCAGTCCGTCCGCCTGTCATAGCATTGTATCTCTGGAACCACTAAACCTACTGACTTGAAATTTTGCATGGGTTTGTACATCATGTGGGCCAACATAATGCCATATTGATTGTCGTTAACAAAAATTTGTCTAAAATTGGGGGGGGAGGGGAACAAAATGTTGTCGACAACCTATAGCTTATTATACACCGTTCGAAAGAGCTCAACAAGTAGGTTTAAAATATAACTTTAAAAAATATTTTTAAAACTAAAAATGGCAGCGCCAGACAGAAAAACGTGAGTAATTTTTGTTGCCCCCCTCTATTTCCGTTGCTAATGCAGCTAAATATTTAAAAATCACATTAGCTATGCGTTATTCGATGCTTATCAAGGGAAAACTACTCCGATTGAAATATATCATTTACTTTTTGTATTAAAATTAAAAAAAAAAAAAAAACAATTTTTATTGCACTTCGATAGAGCGCTTCTTTGTACTAAATAACTCTCCTTTTGGTGACAAAAAGGTTGCCAAATAGTTAGTTAACAATTCTATAAAGTTCATTTATAAATTTTGCGACGAGAAGTATTTTTTAACAATTTTCAAAGCTGGAGTTGTCCCGGCAAGGAGGTATGTACTCAGAGAGCCAGTGTTGAGGCGGTGGTGGTGGGGAGACGCCTGCGCGGAGTCTTGCACGGGCTTCACCTGCCAGTCGCTTCTTCCCCAAAACTTGAATCGCTTCTCCAGGAAGAAGTCGGAGTCACTTCTCACAACAACTGGAAAGACTCAAATAGACAACGTTTTCGTTAGTTCCTCCGTTTTAGGCCAAGCCAGTACTAGGAACTTTCTTCAGTTACCATAAATCTCTCTATTTGAGATACTACACTACGGACCCTTCATCCTGGGTACCCGGCACTCAGTAGTTGACCGATTTTTAACTACTAAACCAGACTTTGTCATCCGAAGCAACCTTGGAATTAAAAATGCATGGAGTAAAAAAATACATCCTTGGAGTTAAAAATGTATTGTATTCGCGACACGAATGCAGATTTATTGTTACTGATCAGAATAACGTTTTCCCAGTCGGACTGCATAGGTGCAAGCAGTTTGCTAAGAGATCCTGCTTGAAAATTATTTATACCAAACTGTAGTCAGTGTTCAGTGTAATTCCGAAACATGTATATTTTGTTTATTTTAAACGTGTTATTTTGTTTATTTTGCTTTTTTTAATTTTTATTATGAATTGCTTTATTTTGAATTGCACTAAACAAATTATGCTATTTTAATTAAAACAATAATAATAAATAAATAAGAAAGGTAGCCACTTGCCTTTTGTTTATCAGATGTATGATCTGCTGAGGAATACTTTTCCGTGTAGCTATGGATAAGGGAAAAGGACAAAACGTGTCTTCGGAAATATGAAAATTGCATCGCATTGTTTTAGCGATGTAATGTACTACAGACTGCTGCATTGGGATTCGAGGGTGAATGATGATTTGTTCTCCTCGTTCCACAAGTTGTAAACTCTCTTCAGAGAATAGTTTATCGATTGAAATCATGCTAGGCTTCATTCTGTTCCATATCTCTTCATAAAGTAGAATACCAGAATTCTAATGGGGGAAAAAATCAGTTTATTTTCAGTAACAACTGCTTTTAGTAATTATAATTTATAAGGTGGCATATGGAAAACGCACAGTGATTCATTATGATGGATTCTTTTATTACATTTAAAGGACATAGAAATAAAACTGATTTGGGCCCATGGTTTTGAAGAACGGCCTGTTTGCTTCGTATGGATGTTACCATGTGATTTAACCCATCTGGAGATATGATATCTTTGTAACGCCCTATCATTATTCCACAATGGAGGCTGGTACCCACAGATATTGGATGGGTTCAAGTTAGAGTCCGTTGGAGAACGAGGTGTTCAGTAAGCCATTCCTGCAGACATGTGGTGTAGTGTTGTGTGTATTATCCTGTCGGAAAATGCTTTCACCATCAGGGAACAACGAGAACATCGACATGTGCCGACTGTACGATGTCTTCGTCATTAAACACAGAAATACGGGTCACAGGACCTAAGACATTCCAAATGTATGTACTAGAACGTCACTACCACCGGCCTTCAGTGACCACACCATTCATGTGGAATACTACAGTATCATTCCATATAAGTACACTTCGAAATGATACAGAAGGAATCGCAACACTTTCTTCTGCTCATCCGTTCTCCAACTGTGATGTTCATGGTACCAATGGAGATAGACGTCAGTAATGTGCAGTCAGAGGGGCGATGTCGAAGCTTCTACCTACTGCAGGGGTCGGCAATCTGCGGCTTTAACTTTTAGCCCACATGAAGCACAATTTGAAATGGAGTTAGAGGACTTAAAAATCAAGGACATGTGGAGTGCAAGGCTAAAATGCCTTAAAACTGAAATTGAGGATTTAGAAAGGCAAAAGGCTGCCCTTGCAATTCTACACAATGGACGACGATAGACGAGTTTGTTTTTTTTATCGTATGATGTGACAATACACGAAGGAACCAGTTTTTTCCTGCTTCCTTCGTGTATCGTGGCCGTGAGATCCAACCGGATAGCGCGGCACCATCATGATATCCAAGCCCGAGGCGGGATTCGAACCCGCGACCTTTGGGTTGCCAGGCAGGCACTTTACCCACCCGGCTAGCTCGGTCGGCAAGATAGACAAGTGAGGGAGAAAAAAAAAAAAAACGAGTGAAAAAGGTTCGATGTACCAAAAAAAAAAAAAAACGAGTGAAAAAGGTTCGATGTACCAAAAAAAAAAAAAAACGAGTGAAAAAGCAAGACCAAATTGTGTTCGATGCGTAGAGTAACTTACCGGATTTGAAAATATTGGCGATTGGATTTCTCTCAGTTTTTGGTTCGACATATTTCTGTGAGCAAATATTTTCGAACATGAACTAGATTAAAAATAAATCAAGAAACCGTCTAAACAGTGCAAGTCCCTCAGCATGTTTAAAGATGAAAATTACTGCATACTTGCCTGGTGTTGAGAGACTCGCTAAAGAAGTTCAGCAGCAAAAGTCACATTAATTCGTACCTAATTGGATGTTTGTTACGTTTTTTTTGAGTATTAATAAATAATATTTAAAATAAATATGTTTTTTTTAATAAAACACCTTCTCACTCTATTCCATTTCTTTAAAAACTCCCCTTCCTTTCCCTCTAACTTGAGCTGAGGTGCAGGTCTTCGGATTCTCTTTTATTTTTTTTTCATTAGATTAAAAATGACTCTTCCTTCAAAAAAGGTTGCTGACCTTGGCCCTGTGATCACCCGTAACTAGGGCGAAGCAAGCGGGACACTTTCTGGAAAAATGTAGGATTTAAAAATAATATACTCTACGTATACACCGATGAGCCAAAACATTATGACCTAATATGATGCTGATCCCACACGTGCAGACAAAACAGCTCAAACCCGGCGAGGCATGGACGCTACAAGATTTCTAAATGTGTCTTGTGGTATATGTACCAACACGTAACCAGCAGATCCTTTTAACTCCTGCATGCTCTGTGGTTGAGGTCTGCGCGGGTAGCACAGTGGTATCGTCACCGTCCTCCCCACACCGGGTGGAAAAGGTCCGGGTTCGAATCCCGACGATGACGCGAGGAATTTTAATGGGCTTTTTTTTCACTCCGTGGCTGAGTTAGTCGGTCTCAGGCGTAGATAGCAAGGTTTTTCTCCAGAAACTGGGGTTTTTCGTCCAGCAAACAGACAAATCGACCATATAACACACGGCAGATGAATTTACGGTTGGCCTAAATATAATAGTTTGTTCAGTGGTTGAGACACTGCAGATCGGAGTTGCTGTTCCAACACAAACCACAGATGCTCAATGGGATTGATGTCTGGGAATTTGGAGGCCAGGGCAATAGCTGGAAGTATTCCTCGTGTTCTGTGAACCAGTCTCGAACAATCTGGGTGGTGTGGTATAGCACATTATCCTGCTGAAAGATGGCACCACCTGAGGGGAAGACCGTTGCCATGAAAGGGTGTACCTGGTCAGCAATGATGTTTAGGTAGGTGGTAGACATCTGAGTGTCCGGCACATGGATGACTGGACCCAGGGTATCCCAGCAGAACATCGCCCAAAGTATGACGCCATCACCACTGTCTTGTTTTCGTCCTACTGTGCATCCAGGCGCCATCACTTCCCCATGTAAACGACGCACACGTATCCGGCCGTCCACATGGCGCAACAGGAAACGTGATTCATAGGACCAGACGACCATCTTCCAATCATTCAAGGTCCAGTTTCGATGCTTGTGTGCCCATTGTAGGCGCTGTCGCCGGTGAACCGTGGTTAGCATGGGCACTCGGAGCGGCTTTCGGCTACGCAGCCCCATTTTCAGCAGGGTTCGGTGTACTGTATGTTGTGACACATTACTCCCGTCAGCAGCGTTCCAATTTCCGACAAGTTGCGCCACAGTCGCCCTTCTGTTGCCACGTACCATCCGGGAGAGCCTTCGCTCACCTCGAGCATCGATGAGCCGTGGTCCTCCAACACCTCGCCGGCGGTTCGTGGGTTTTCCCTCCTCGGACCACTTTCGGTAGGTACTAACCACGGCTGACCGTGAGTATTCCACCAGCCGTGCCATTTTGGATATGCTCTGACCCAGTCGTCTGGTCATTACAATTTGGCCTTTGTCAAACTCGCTTAAGTTTTCCGCTGCCTTTCCCATATGAAAAAAAAAAAAAAAAAAAGAGTAACACTGATTAATGGAGCTCAGTATCAGGTGTTTTTTGTACCGTGTCCCAACCCGAGCACAACGCCGTAGTTCACCTGCAGTTGCTTTGATTTGCATAACGACTCTCTGGTCATAATGTTTTGGCCCATTTGTGTATATACAATGTGACAATAATGTTCCTGGAATGGTGCAATAAAAAGAACACAAATTACAGGAGCTGAAAAATGGTTTTATTTTTATTCAAAGTAATCAGCATCTGATTGAATTTACCCATTACACTGTTCCAAAAGTTTTTGAAAGAGCCAGCGAAGGCGTCGAGAGAGAAGTACGCTTCGGCAGTTACGTTGTTCATTATGTCTTAAATATTATGTACAAACATAGAAAACTCTAGAGTGAATGTATTAAAGCTGATAAAAATATAAAGACTACAAGAGTTCAAAACAAAGTAATGAAGTTTTAATTTAACGTTTCGTCCCTTATAGCAATGTTTATTTCCGGTATGATTATTCCCCACGCTCAAGGCCTTTTTGCTAATAACAGCACTGCCTCGTTTTCGATGTTTGTAAACTGATACAGAAATACAGTAGCTGTTGACAAGTGCTGCCATCTACCCAGAAAATACAAATTTGATTAAAAAATTATTTTTTTTTAATGAGTCTAATTAAAAACTTCGAATTTCTAATCAATTTAAATAATAAGAGGACAACCTGACTTGCGACACCTAGCGATCACAGCTATCTGTTGGGGAAAATGGGAATTTAGAAAAAAATACAAAATATGATTAAAAAAAATTAACGAGTCTATAAAGTCCACCCTTGTAATCAAAATGAACACTGAGAGCGCCACCTGGCGAGCGACATTTAGCGATCGCAGTGCCATTTGTTTGGAAATGTGGAAATGAAATTTGATAAAAAATGAAAAATTAGCCTTCTAATAAAATTAAATTCTAATGAAGAGGCCTGTTAGGAGGCACTATAGCCTGAGGAAAAATCGGTTAGAAACCCTGCATCATCATCAGCCATTTTCAAACCACTGCAGGATGAAGGCCTCTCCAGCAACTTTCCAGTTCCTTCTGTTTTGTGCAATGGCCATCCATTTACTGTCCATGAACTCTTGAATTTAATCTATCTCCCTTGTTGTCTTCCAGGATTTCTTTTAGTTCCTCTTGGGCCTTCTTCTTCTTCCAGCCACATAGTTCCCAGAGGAGCTGTTGTGGCCACCAACAAATTCCTCCAACTGCATCGATCATGTGCCATGATCGATGCAGTTGGAGGAAACAGGAGGTAACAGAATGGTACCTCTTGGGTACCATTCTGTTATTTTCTTAGTCCATCTGTCATTATGTCATCGAGCTATGTGACCTGCCAAAATACCCTTCAGTTCTTTAGTTTTGATAAGAATATTATTTACTTTTCTTGTGCCTAATCCATGTGTTTTCCTTCTTATCCAATAGTCTTGATTCCTAATAGAGTATAATTCTTTCCATTCTACACTGTGTAGTTTTCAGCTTCTCTTCTATGCTTTTGGTGAGTACCGAAGTTTCACTTCCAGAAGTCATGGTGGGGAGTATACATTGGTTCTTATTTTACGTTTCAGAATTAAATACAAAAAATATACATTAATATAATTTTATATATATATATATATAGGGTTACCATCTTCTGCACTCATAAAAAGAGGACATTCACATGTTTTGGGGCCAATAAAAGAGGACAAAAAGTTCATCTTGGATTAGAAAAGAGGACAAATATATTATGCAAATAATAAAATAAAGACAATGTAAACCACATTTACTGATGTTTAATATTAATACATTCATATTTGTCTTGAGAAATTATTTTTTTCAATAGCTCTGGATTGCCTCTCAAATATGTGTAAAAATCAACACATGACATATGTTTGAAATTGTACTACAAAAACAAAATACCTTTTACAGAATTGACATTTAAACTATTCCTTTCTTTCGTCCACTGACTTTGCATTAGAGAGAATACTCTCTCTCTACATTTGCATTGTGAGGAGGAATTGCAAAGAAAAACTGGTCAATTTTCAACATTTCTGAATGGAATTCAATATTTTTTGAATTACTAAAATATTTGGCCCACTTTTCGTGTATAAGCATGTTTTTAAAGTATTTATTATTCATTTGACCCTCAAAAAATTTCGTCAAATTGTTAAATTGGTCAAAACACTTAACATCATAAATTGTTACCCCTTTGTCAATCAAGTAGGAAATAGAACATTCTACATACTGCATCCATTTTCATCCACATAAAACAGGAAATGGATTCTATATGGTGAAGCCACTTATCTAAATATTCCACGCAATTTCTATACAGATTTTTTGTATCCTGTAATTGGGCGCTATTGTTCGCCACTCCCGCTAGGTGTCGCGAACAACGAAGCGTAGCGGTGGTGGACTAGAAAATTTTTCACATTCAAATACAAGTCCTTCATCATGTTTTTTGTATAGCATTTCCTTTACTCTTAATGGCATGAAGTTGTGACCCATCCGTTTCGAGATAATTTCTTTCACTTAGACTAAGACATCTAGCACTTCTGCAGCTGAGTTACTTTCCCTTTCAATTCGTTGTATGTGTGTATGGAATACACTCATAAGTGATTTAGTGATAAGTGATCTCACTAAATCCATTTTCAAAGAACCTTTTAATCACAATGGGAGGTTTTTCTTGGGACAGAAAATAAGCCAGTAAAGCTGGAAACCTATCTATGAGCCTTGTGATGCTTAGAAATAATGAAAGCCATCTCTCGTCTTGCTGTGAGAAAGGAGCTGTCTATATCCAATCTCAACAAACTCACAGTATTCTTAAGCTCTTCAGTCCGGACTGTATAATTATGAAAATACTGGTAAATTTTAAAAACAATGTTCTCTACATAAACTTCCCAAAGTTCTGCGGCATTCTGAAGACAATTGTTCAAAATATGTGCAGGGCAGCCCACTCCAATCAAAGTCTTGTTGTGCAACAATTTCTTTAATTTTGCAAAGACATTATTCCCTTCTTCATTTCGTCTCAGCCCTCAAAACATTGTATTACAATTGTCCCCAGTGAATGTCCCCATACATTTTTCACACAAACCATTTTTTTCAAGAGTTTCTTTAACATACGTAGAAATGGTATCTGCAGTCTCGTTAGGCATCTTCTGTAATTCAATTAATTTTGTTTGTAACCCTCCTTCATTTACATCAAACTACTTAACAATTAATGGGAAGATTTTTTCAGAACCATGATTACTTCCATCAATTGAGACCCCAAAGTATGCAATTTTATTTTCTTTTCAAGTTTTTACAGTAACATTCAGAGAATGATTTTCAAGTAAAAAGTTTACAGTGGCTTCTGTCTTGGTTCTAGCGCCGGAAAATCTTTTTGCTATCTCAGAATCAAAAAATACATTTTTTAACATGACAGTTGTGCAATCCATTGATTTGTAATTACTATGATATTTAACAGTATGAAAAGCAAAGGTACCCTCTGCAGCAGCCAGATCATATTCTATTTTACCGACAGCTTTGACAAAAAAATCTGCAACCTTTCCCGAAGAGGCCTCACCTTGAACTGCTTTATTGTGCTTCTCAGTTTCAATGTGATGCTTCAAATCACCAACCCCTTTATTGGCTACTGAAACAGATGTCCCCATCCTGCAAACTTTACATTCAGATTCCCATTCCTCTCGGCCAGATACAAAACGTGGAAATTTGTTTTTCATCTCATCTCTGTCTGCGTGGGTAGCACAGTGGTATCGTCACCGTCCTCCCCACACCGCATGGAAAAGGCACGGGTTCGAATCCCGTCGATGACGCGAGGAACTTTAGTGGGCTTTTTCACTCCGTGGCTGAGTTAGTCGGTCTTAGGCGTAGATAGCAAGGTTTTTTCCCTCAGAAACTGAGGTTTTTTTGTCCAGCAAAACACGCAAATCGACCAGAGAACACACGCAATTTACAGACACGAATACGGGTTAATGTAATCATTTACGGGTAACCCTAATATAGTAAATTTTTTTTTTCATCTCATCTGTACGCATGCACTTCCTTTTAGGCATTTTAGGGGAAGTATAGTCTTTATAATATTAATTTTTATAATTGAAATAATAAATATTTTTTATTGTAAGTAGTGAAGCATAAATTTTATTAAGGTTAGGTTATGTTTTACATTCACAAATAAACTAACCTAATTGCAGAAAAGTACCTACAGGTATAAAGATGGATAATAAATATTTTTGTAATTAAAGTGAAAAACAGTATTTTAAAAAAAGGTAAACTTCATATGCTGCAATCAATTTCTAGAGAAAACAGTCCCTCTAACTGTCAATATTTATTTGACATGCTGGAATTCCTGTAATTTATATATCTTTTTCTAGCACACCATGTGATCTTCACGCGTTATCTACTCTCTAAACCAAAATATTGTATTGCTAGACTATATAAAATTTATATGTGCGTAAATTCTGAAGCAGGCATGGGTTGGTAACAATGTCAATGCACTAAACTGAGAGTCGTCGGGGTCTTCCGCCTAATTGTCAACACGGAAATTCGAATTGAAGAATCGTCTCCTATTCCGAAAAAGATTCTGTATAACGTAACTCGGTAGTTTTCGTCGAGCTTGCATAAAAAAATGGCGTATAATATAAAAATCCGTACATTTAGACAAATTTATAAAAATCTACCCGGACAAAAAATCCGGACAAATCCGGTTAAAAGAGTATGGATGGTAAACATATATATATATATAATATCAAATAATTCAAATAGCAGAAGACTTACTAGTCTTCTGCTATTTGAATTATGCTTTCTCTGAGATTTATAAGTATACCATCACTATTCTTCAGATTCGGTATCATTTGTCTTTCTGTATTACTGCTCATAGCTGCTGCTTTAAGTCCTTTATTTTCCCTTAATGCTTGTTCTACTTTTCTTGTGTTAAATTCTCTCATATCATCTGTGAGCCTCTGTATAATTTTGTCCTTGTGGGTTTATCTTGCTCTTCATTTGTCGTCTTCGGTTCATCATGACAAGTGTTTCGTAACTAATTTTTTTTCTTTGGATTTCTTTTTACCTATAGGTAAAAATAATTCCAAAGAAGAAACAATTAGTCATGCATCCCTGATATCTACACAATAATATTTCGTTGGCCCACCCCTTGCTTTGCTTTGCTTTGATGACTGATGCATATCGTCCTGGCATCGACTGGATAAGGTTCTGAATGTATTCATGGGAAATCTCATGGTACCAAACACGGATTAATGTCTCCTGAAGCACTCTTGGTGTTTTTGGTTTCTTTTGTATCATTGAAAGACCCATTTTGTTCTAACAATTTTCAATCGGATTGAGGCCTGGACTGTTCCCAGGCCATGTTATTGTGCAAATCGGTTTATCCTTCAACTATTTTTGCAACTGTGCGCAGTAAAGACAAAGTATGAGGTATAAGGTATAAGGTATACCTCATACCTTGTCAGTAAAGACAGTGAAATTCCACAGAAATCGATGTATACGACGGCATATTAGCGATAGTATTGTATATGCCAGCCGTCATAATGAAAACCTGATTGATGGTGGTCCTAACAATGAAAAGAATATTGTAAACTTAAATGAATTTCAATATTCAATATGCGAGTCACAAATAAACAACAGCGCGAGTCTAGATGTCCCAACTGAAACCCCAACTCGGTTGTGGAAACTTGCCTAGGAACCAACAAAAAATCTGAACATCGACAAGCAGATGACGAAAAACTAGATCCAATTGTAAATGAAATAAGGCATCTATAACCACGAAATCAAGCCGGAACTGAGCATAGTTCAGAACGTGACACTTTATGTTTAGCCCTTCCAAACTTTGAAGGTCGCCCGCTGGAGGAAATACAGTATGTCCCTTCCCTGAAAGTATTGGGCATTTAACCTTCCTGATAAAACGTCTAGGGGCGCAAACTGAAGATCTCAGGGATGATGTTTTCTCTATGGGAGAACAAAATAAAACCGTCAAGCATATGATAACAGACCTCTTTGACTTATATAAGTCATATAACACATCAAAGGCAGATGTTTCACACAGATATAAGGAATGCAGAACTGGAATTTGGGGAGTACAATGTCTACAGAAAGGATAGACAGGATAGGAAGGCAGGAGGGGTTATGCTATTAGTTAAGAAACACATAAAATCCAAGGAAGTCAAGCCAGTCGACATCGCTGGACAGTGCAGTGTCGAGTCAGTTTGGTGTGACATAAGCATTGGTAGATCAAAATTGAGAGTAGGAGTGTGCTATAGGCCTAATGACTCTGATGAGTATAATAAGAAACTGTACGGGGAAATAGAGTGGGCCAGTAAATCAGAGAGTCTTATAATGGGGGATTTTAATTTCCCAGATATTGACTGGAATTTGGGGGCTGGTCACTCACACACTAGCAAGGCTTTTGTGGATTTATTGGATGATTGTTTTCAACATCAGCATGTTCGGGAGGCAACTAGAGGGAGTAATACTCTTGATTTGATTATCAGTAGTGATTCTTCATGCATTAAGAATCTGCAGGTAAATGAACCACTAGGTGGCGGTGATCACAGTGTGCTGAAGTGGGATTTACTCAAAGACGTAACTACCATAAGGGGTAAAGGGAAGGGTTATTGCTTTCGTAAAGGCGACTACGATGGACTGAGACAGTATTTAAATTCTATACAGTGGGACCAACTGATGATGTTACCAACAGCAAATTCAAAATGGGAAGCATTCAAAGAACTTATCTTGGAAGCTACTAGGCTTTACATACCAACCAAGAAATATTGTTCAAGGTTTAGGCCTAAGTGGATGTCAGACGAACTAATGAGACATATGGCAGAGAAGAAAAATGCATGGGATACATACAAATTAACACGTGACACAGAAGCCTATGATAGATACAAGTTGATCTGTAACCAAATTACAAAGGAGGTTAGGCAGGCGAAGGCAGATTACGAGAAATCTTTGGCAAGGGATGCAAAGAAAAACAGCAAAGAGATCTTTACTTATGTAAACTCTAGAAGGAAGGGGATGAATCAGATTGGTCCACTTGATATCGATGGGTCAACTGTTGATGATCCTGCTCAGGTAGCTAACAAACTGAATGAATATTTTGCATCGACATTCACACATGAGGAGTTATTCAGCGAGGGGAATGCCAGAGGTGTATTCAACTCTGGCAGTAAGCCAGAGAATC